>NC_054885.1:1045586-1412253 GCF_018320785.1 Cheilinus undulatus | reverse complement strand
CAGCTGATTATGAATGATATTTACAGCTGATATAGACTGATATTTACAGCTGATATTGACTGATATTTACAGCTGATAAAGACTGATATTTACAGCTGATAAAGACTGATATTTACAGCTGATATAGTCTGATCCAGCTGTTATAGACTGATATTTACAGCTGATGTTGACTGATATTTACAGCTGATATAGACTGATATTTACAGCTGATATAGACTGATATTTACAGCTGATATAGACTGATATTTACAGCTGATATAGACTGATATTTACAGCTGATATAGACTGACATTTACAGCTGATATAGACTGATATTTACAGCCAATATAGACTGACATTTCAGCTGATATTGACTGATATTTACAGCCAATATAGACTGATATTTACAGCTGATATATACTGATATTTACAGCTGATATAGACTGATATTTACAGCTGATATAGTCTGATCCAGCTGTTATAGACTGATATTTACAGCTGATGTTGACTGATATTTACAGCTGATATAGACTGATATTTACAGCTGATATTGACTGATATTTACAGCTGATATAGACTGATATTTACAGCTGATATAGACTGATATTTACAGCTGATATAGACTGATATTTACAGCTGATATAGACTGATATTTACAGCTGATATAGACTGATATTTACAGCTGATAAAGACTGATATTTACAGCTGATATAGTCTGATCCAGCTATTATAGCCTGATATTTACAGCTGATGTTGACTGATATTTACAGCTGATATAGACTGATATTTACAGCTGATATTCACTGATATTTACAGCTGATATAGACTGATATTTACAGCTGATATAGACTGATATTTACAGCTGATGTAAGCTAGTATTTACTGCTGATAATAGCCAGATATGTACTGCCAATAACAGCCAATATCTAAAACCAGTACAGGTTGATAAAAGCCAATATTTCTAGCTGATATTAAGCAACATGAACAAACAATATAGGCAGAGGTTGACAGCCAATATAAGCCAATGAATCAGCTGACATAGGCAGATATTTCCAGTGGATTTGTTGGTTGCAAATATCAGCAGAAATCTTTATACCTGCTAATATTGATAATTAAGTTTTAAAGTTAATCTAACAATACTTATATGATGCAGATAATATTGCACATCCCTACATGTGCATACTGTAAAACTCCATCCTGGCATTGCCTCTGCTTGTTGCTGCCTGTGAGTGAGATGTTGCACATGGAGTTGTGTCAGTTCATTGAAGAGAAGAAGAAGACAGGGCAGAAGACGGAGCAGCATTAGGGGCGGATCTGGGAATAAAAACCTTAAAGTATGCCACAGGCAGTCAGGAGCCACAGCCTTTTTTCTGCTTGTTTTCTACTTTCAGCGGCTTACGTTCACCGCCATCATGCCTTTTCTTTTCTCCCTCTTTAGGCAGCCAAACTCTTCGGGTGGCGCCCAGGTTTGGTGGAACAAAACCGCCGTTTTGGTGCTGATCAGAGCCCCCCCTGAAGTTGAAACAGCCTGGTGGGCCAGGCCATATTACATTACAAGCTTTAGTGGTTTTTTTTTCCATCTGGCGGCTGTAAAAGGGGGAGGAGGGGGGGAGAGGGAGGCTTTGGCTATCTTCTAGACAGCACTGTAACAATGAGCCTGCCTCAGCAATTTTCAAAACATATCATCAATACACGACTGAGAGCATGGCGCTTTTAAATATTAACCCTGTGTGGACCGGGTTGGGAGGGGGCTGACCGGGCTGCGGTGGTTTTGCGGCGTCCTCTGGTGCTGGATCATCCAATAAAAGATGTCCTGGGGGATGAGCTAATTTGCTGTAGGATCCTGAAGAACATTTGCCAGCTATAGAGAACATTGGCGTAATGAACAGAGCAGATACATTCAGGTTATGTTACCCATCGGTAATTGCCACATAAGGAGGCTGAGTTAAATTTGCAGCTGGCTTTTGAGCGAATTGATACACGAGGGGCCTCATTCATATGGCGTAACTGTCATCTTGAATTTATCACCCGTTTTATTTTTCCCGCCTCCTCCAGGAGGGAGCACAAGCGAACGTGAAACCTCATAATGGTGGTGCAGGAATCTGAAATTTGGAGCAGAAGTGTTCATTTTTGGATCAATCACGACATGCATCAGACATTTTTCAGGCTTTCCAGAACACAATGCAGCCTTTCCATCACGCTGCACACGTGCAATCTCTTATTCCTGGCATTGCAGCGCACATGCAAGGCCTCCATATCTTTAAACATGTCCACCAGAACCCAATGAATTTACATTAGCAATCACAGAGTGGGTAACCGCCCCCACTCCTCCATCA
The DNA here is from genome assembly GCF_018320785.1 of Cheilinus undulatus. Classification (NCBI taxonomy): domain Eukaryota; kingdom Metazoa; phylum Chordata; class Actinopteri; order Labriformes; family Labridae; genus Cheilinus; species Cheilinus undulatus. The sequence goes on along the minus strand of NC_054885.1, from coordinate 1,409,938 downwards.
ATCTCTGATGGGAAATAAAAATGAAATGCACTTCTCGGGCAACTCGGATTAAGGATCACGCTTTTATCAAATACTAAAGTCTATTTCAAGTCCTGTTCATAAATAACTGAGGGGGAGAGAGGGAGGGAAAGACTAAGGGTGGAGGGAAAAAAAAAAAAAGAGGGAAACCGGAGGGGAAGGTGCGGGCAGGCAGGCGGGGGCGGTGTGGGAGCAGACAGAGAGCATCATGGTCTTGAAGCTAAGGGCACTTGGGGTTGGAGGGATTAGAAAATAAGGTAGAAAATAAGAATCTGAGGGCATTTCAGCTTCATTTAATCCCCAGGACTCCTTTCCAGGAATCTCCTTCAATTACAGATGAAAAATGGAACTGGGGTGAAGATGGCGTAGCTCGGGGTGCAGACCCGCTCCTGCCTGCTTCCTACCTTTGCTCCCACACAGCTTACCGAGGATGCGAGTGGCTTTCCTGACCATTTAGATTTCCCACCATAGTCTAGATACTCCCCGGAGACTCCCATCCATTATAAAGATAGAGCTTTCAAAGAGAAGAGGAAGTGAAGGCCTCACACGGAGCGCGCTCTTCCTAAAATGTCTCCCACTCTCACCGACTCCAGATCTGTTGTCTTAATATTTCATGACGATCTCACCTCTCCTCTGTAGCGTGCTGCTACTTACAGAACATCTTCTGTCAACCTGCACTCACATCTCTGTCATTAGAACCACTCCAGAGGAGACAATGAGCCCCCGAGTTCTCGCTTCACGCCCCGTCCCAGCGGAGCTCTGGGGTTAGAGCTACGGCCCGCTCCACCTGTCGTCCTCATTCATCAAACACTCGGCCCCGCGCCGGCCGGCCTCAGCTGGCGGGAGACCCGGCTGGGCAGCGTGAGGGCAGGGAGGGATGCAGCTCCATCCTGAGTCTATTCAAGGTTCCTTTTCTCTAATCACACACTTCACTTTATGGAGTGACCTGTTTTACAACCGGCTGACGAGGATCCTTCATCAGCTCCACAGGTAGGTATTGACATTTCTATACTAGAGAGCGCACGTGGCCAAAGTGAGGCCCTGCAGAGAGATCGGTCTCATTCTGTCAAGACTGCAGAAGTCAGAAAAGGTTCATACTACTGCACCTGACTAGGAATAATGACTAGAGGCAGATCCAGGTTTAAACATGGACAGTTACAGGTTTATATATGGTCTGATGGAGTTGATTTACACCAGTAAAACCAGTCCAGAGTTTTTTATGGTATACATTAAAAAATCCACACCACTTTCAGTCCAGCTGAATTGTAAGTGGTGCAGCATTCACATGTATGCAGATGACTAAGCAAGGGGGGAACACAAGCAGGTAGGGGAGACTAAAGGTAAGTTTTTATTTATATCAGTTAGTCTTAATGTTGTTAAGTTGATCAAGTTAGTTAAAAGATGCATTAAAATGCCTTCAATGTTTGTTCTCTGCAGGCTGCTATGCACCATCAGAAAAAAGGAGTGTGGTCAAGGGATGCAAATATTTTCAATACTCAGATTTTTGCATAGATTCTAAGTTATTTAAATCATTATTTCCCAAACTCTTTCCTTAGAGCACACTGTTTTCTAAGGGCGCTTTCAAATTAGGCCTAGTCCCCCCCCCCCCCGGCTTGCTTTCACACTAGCAACATCGAACTGTGCCCGGGCCCACTTGCGTATTTACTCGGTTTGAAACAGCAGGTGGCGGTATGCACGTCGCTGGTTTACAACCCCGCAAAGGAGGAGAAAGAAGAAGAAGCTACCATGGCAACCACTGGGGTCATGACCTGAGCAAAGACTGTTTTTGTTTTGACCCTGCAAAAAGTCCATCCTGCAGCCATGGATGATTAAAATCACTTTTAAGATGCCAGCAAATTCGCTCTTTGTATCTGCACATCTACTACAGCTCAGAGGATTAAATGGGCTCGTGCTGCACAGATACAGCGGTTTTTGAGGTGACAGGAGACTTTTATTGCCTTTGCACCTCCTCTCACTGACTCCAACTTGTGTTCATCTGTAAGGTGAGTCACAACAGACGTTTATTGGCTGGATTCTGATGATTTCCGCCCTTTATTGAGGAAAAATGTGAACAAACTGGCATGCTGTTGAAAGAAGTTTAGTTTTTACGATGATGTCATAAAGCTGATAGAGTCCACTCGAATCGCGTCCAAGATCACCTCCCTAAGTGGACCCGGGCCTGGTTCGAACCAGACTTCGGGCTCAAGCGCACTTGGATCCAGGACCGGGCCCCTAGTGAAAGCCACCTAAGAGAAAATGCCCTTTAGAGGGAGACTAAAGAGATGTAAGAGATGTAGTTCTTTCGGAAAGTCGGAATTCCGAGATTAAAGTCAAGTAAAAAGAAATTCCATCCATCCTCCTCCGTAGGAATGACTCTATCAGGATTTGCGCACTGTAAATTAAAAAAAAACAAAAAAAGTGCGATTTAGTCCAGTTTCACAACTGCATTGGCAATTTGTTGTACATTGTCAAAACATCTTGTGAAATTTAGACCATGTTTTAGATAAAGCCAGCATTTTGAAATGGAATATAGCTCAGTGTTTGGTGCCCAGGACTTTTATTTCTAAAGCCTATGCTTCTGTGTTGCGTCGACGGCCCTCTGCGTCGGCATGGACCCCTACACTGTAGCCTGACGCACATCTCCAAAAAATCCTACGTGTCGCAGCGATGCGGACCACAAGGGCTGTGACTGATCCGCTTAAAATGTAATTTCTTCATCCAGGTCCCTCAGTGGGCGAACCAGTGTGGTAAATTCATCCGTTCTCAGCCTCCGCAAACGTGTTTCCTGTCGCCTGCACTCCAACATTTGCAACAAAAGAATTTGTCGATGAGCTCCGACCCCAAACACGCCCGCTCCACCTCAGTCGCCATTGTTTACTGTGACCGGAAGATTAACAAGGATTCGGATGTGACCCCTCTGAAACCACACACACACACAGCCACAACCCTAGCGGCATGGCGGTGAATTGCAGAGTGACGCGTTCCCTCGGCGCAGAACTTCGAATAGTCAACGACGGCGTCGCGTGGACGCGACGTAGAAGCATAAATCAGGCTTAAGTCTATGGTATCAAACAGCTGTCGGTATTGTGTGAATTGTACTTGTGTTATACACAGTTAAACTAGCAGTATTAAAGTGACACGTAACAAGTAAAATTTAACTCTGTATCCGAGTGTATGTGGTCCCACCACAGACTGGTGTTAAATTTACTCTTCCCTAGTGTTAAAATAAATTGTTATAACAAATCGACTCTACATCAGTCTTTATTTAACTCCCATGGTGTTACATGTCATTTTTTTTAACAGCATTATATTCTAAGCGTTACTTTCTGACACATTAAAGTTTATTTTTAACTCTGGATCAGGATCAATCTCTCCTGATGTTTCAGAGAAGTTTTTAATCAGCTGAATATAAAATCAATCACTCCAAAAGTCACATGACTGTGTGGTTTGGTTAAGTACTTCATCACATCATGCTCATTCATACAACAAAGACAGCTTAGACGATTACACTCATGGTGCAAAATCTCTAAAACTTAAAAAAACGGCAACAATCCACCAGAAACGTGAAAATAGGAATCCCAGCAATGATGACTTTGTGCCTGAACACAATTCAAACCATCTAAAAAACATATAAATACTCTGTCTGAGGGCATCATGGGAAAATTATGCAAGTTTGAAGTGGCAGTAGGCGGAGCTTAGATCATTTTCAGATCATTTTATTCTTTAATCAGTGTGTCTTGTCTGGACTTTTTTGTCTCATAACATCAACCCTTCAGTCCACAGCCATCCTTTTCTTCAGGACAACCTTATTAGAAAATAATGATTCAAAATATTCACATTTTTACAACACTTCTGCACTTTTCAAATTTAAGGGACACGTCACGGCCTCTCTGTGTCCTTTTCTCTCTATTATGACTCATTCAGGCTCTCTGCCATCTCTAAGTCTGTGCACATGCTCTGTTCGGCAAAGTATGACATGACAGAAGAGCCTACCATTGGTTGTTCCAGCCCAGCCAGTTGCAATGCATTCTGGGATAAAAACAGCCAATATGGTGGCAGGACAACACACTAGCTGCAGGGACAAATGGATTATAAAAATGGATTATAAATGTGTAAAAAGATGTTCAGTATCAGAGTTACTGGTGTGGATTTAATCTTTAAAGGCCTCAGAAAGTCAGCCAAGTTCCAGGCTGGCTGCAAAACATTCTGTTTGAGCGACAAAGGCATGGAGAGCGTTGTTAGAACGGCACAATAGAGGGCCTTCAAGTAAGTGGTAACAACTTATGGTTCAAAGGTTTTTTAAAATGTTGAATGCCACATGCCTCTTCTTGTAGGATACATCAACGCCATCCTCATATGTCAACCATATATTTCAAACTGGGGATGTTTCTCTGCTATGCATGCTGGGATGAATCCCTGCACAGAAAAGGCAGGTCTGCTGGATGTGTCTGAATCCTCACTAAACCACCTTTGGTTTCTTTTTTTCTGGAATAAAATAATACTGGGAGGAAGTTTAGCTGCAATAACAAAGAGGAAATTGTGTTAGGCCATCCAGTGAGATAATAAATATGCATAATGTAACAAGAAGAACGCCTGAGTTTTATGTAGTAATTCCTTTAACTCCAGCATTACCTTATGGCCTGTATATTTAGCCTTAAAAACAGAAACGCTGTTCCCCAGGCCTGGAAGACATCATTAAACATCATTTGTAAGCATACATTACACTCTACTGCCCATCTGCTGATTTTGGAGCCTGCTGTCACAGAAACATAAATCTATTGTACTGCTCCATGTAAAGAATCCCGCCCGCCCGCCACGGCAACGCCTCCGTGAAGACTGTGTTGAGTATATTAAGCGGCGTGGTGTGCACAGACTGTATGTAGTGTTAATAATGCAGTGTTTACACCCTGGCAAAGAGCAGGCAGCGCTGGCCCAGGGCTCTGCAGTAATTAGGGGCTGTACGTTGGGGATGTGAAGGCTTGCTGCGTGTCATGCTGATACCACTGGTGTGTTGGCAGCAGGTGCACAGAGAGCTACACCGGGACACGCCTCTGTGTCACCGCGGGACGTTGTACTTTCAGTATCGGCGGAGGCTCCTGCAGGATTTGAGCTCAGGCAGTGGGCCGAGAACGGGCAGAGAGGGCGAAGAATGGTCATTTTCTATCGCTACAACATCAGCAACTTCTGTGGTGTGTCCAGTCTAAAATACATGAATTATGAAGAGGAACAATCCACTTTTAACCCCGTGTGTGCTAAAATGTAGCTTTGACAACTGGACTCCAAAACCATGATCTCAATAGTACAAGAGTAACCCAGTGTTTCTAAACAGGTGGGACCTGAAAAATGGGTCATGGAGGTGTTTTCAGCAGGTCCTAAATGCGTCTGTTGAGTTTCTGACAGCAGAAAGGAATTAAAAATGTCTTTTTCAGAATATTTTCCCTGAATTATTCAGTATTTTTCACAGTGTGTCCCTTTGTTAGCATGTAACATAACTCTACTTTTTAAAGGTAAATTCCACCACCAGGTGATGAGTAGTAAAATTGATTTTGATGCATTGAAATTTTTTTTGAAGTGCCAAATTCCTTTCTTTAGCTCCATTTGTCCTTGTATGTCCATATAGTGGACATACAGAAAACTGTTAGTAAAATAATCATTTTTCAACATTTTATTTACTTTCACTGCTTCAACAACTTCAAACCTGACCACTAAAAAAAAAAAAAAAAAAAAAAATCACTGTTACACCCTTTTTATTCCAGTCATTGTCCACTATGCCTCTGACTGTGATTCAGTGAGATAGCGTCCATGCTGAACAGATGAGTCTATCGGAGCCAAAAACACGCCAGTTTTACCCTCCTTTTCTCAGCCTCCTCCTCTACCAAATCAGATGTGAGTGAATGCATTTGTTCATGTTAGGTTTATTTTATGTACAGGCATAAAAAATCAGAGGAAATATGTAGGATATGAATCACCAACATGCTCATTTCCAGCTCTAACCAAAATGTGACCACGATTACACACATATATAAATTTACTGCATCTTTGAGATATGATATATTCTCTCCTATTGATGGAAAGGACCCGCATGCATGTCCATCCACTTGCTATGAAGTGAGGGCAAAGCGCGGAGCAGACTCTGCGTGGAATGTCCACAGTTATCAGAGCTTCCATAGTCGAGCGCACTGCCACGGAGTAAGTTTCCTGTGAAATTTCCGTGAAATCCTACATTTCCCACAATCCTTGCGCGTTGTTTACATTTTTCTTTCATGGCGTCCGACACTGACAAAGCCTGCTGGCGTTGCAAAGCAATAAAATTAGGAGACGGTGGTGTGTACGGCCATTAAATGCCACAAGAGATGAGGAAGGGGAGTATGCCATGTTGGTGAAGGACATGCGAAGTATTGACGTGGAAAAACATTTTCAATACTTCCAAATGACACGTGAAAACTTTGATGATCTAGTTGGACGCCGAGCCCCACTCCTTCTCCACTCTGGGAGTCACCGCTCACCCGTCAACGCTGCACAGAGGAACAAAATGCAGGTCGATGTCACATTTAATGTGGGTCGATGTGAAAAATACATGCCGAGCAGTGTTTTGTGTGACACCAGTACGCGGAGTGGTCGTAAAATTTGAGCTTTGCGCTCACGGGCCTTGCGGATGTCCGCTTTGAGTCTGCGCAGACCTCCATGGAGTCCGTTCCGTGTACGTTCCACCTAAGTATGTTTGAGCCTTTAGTCCTAGACTGCAGAACTCAGAAGTAGCATTTTGACTGTAAACACTCCAATTACGGCATGTCTGGTTGTAAACATAGACGCAGATTCACACCCAAGCACACACGTAGGAGCACACACACTTTTCCTTACACATGTAGCCCACTCTCAGACATCCATATCTAGTGGCACCAATCATTTCATTTAATTCTGATGATGTTTAGTGGGTGAAATAGCGCTTCAAACACTCTGAGTCCATGGAGGAAGTCCTGCATGTGCGTTGCTGAAGGGGTTAAAATGGTGCGCTGGCACTATCTGCTGGATCACTGTTGAATGGTGAAATTTAGAGCCCTGGTGATCGAGTGACTGCATAGAAAAGGTTGCTGTATGTTGTTTTGGTGCCATAGACACACAGTCAAAAAACCTGTTTTTAATGGAAGTCTATTGTCCAGATTTTGGACAAACAAGAATGGATGGAGATATTTGGCGTCAGCAGAGTTCTATGGGCAACATGTTTGTTTTTCAATATGAAGGAAAATGATAACTTTGGCCAAATTTGATGCCTCAGTCTATAAAAATGTGACTATCAACTCAAAATAATGATGATAAAAATGATGAATGTCCTCAAAATGGACATACGAGGATCTGAGGGTTAATGATGTAATGGGGCCTGATGTGGCCCGCCAGTTGATGATCACTGCTGTAAAGTATATAACCATAAAGGTAAGCCTTTTAAAGTGGAGAAGTAATATTTTTTCCAAAATGCATTGCAGATTCAAAACAGAAATGAAATTCAGAATTTATAAAACAAACGCTGGTATTTGTTCAAAAGCTGACTGCCTTCATAATGTCTCCGTACAAAGACACCCACCGCTGATATGTTGATTAATGCCCCCATTCAATAAAACAAACAAAATCCTCTGCTCACACTAACGCAGTATGAAAAAGCTGCAGAACTGTTGGAATCTGTATTTAACCGTTTGCACTGTCGCTCCAATCATGAGCAGAAGACGGCGGAGAAACAGTGAAAATATTTGTTTGTTGTAGTGAGAATCTCTCTGGCAGCTGTCTTGTTTTTATCGTCTCTTGCATCTTTCATTGATTTGTCGAACAGCTGCAGAGTGCGCCGTGCGTGTCAGTGCATGCATGCTCGAGCCTTCTTTTGAATTTCTGAGTGATTTTTCCTATATTTATATATAATATATGTTTTCACACTGCAGGCCAAAGGCTCACATTTCTGCAGAAAAGCGAGTCGATAGCTTTTCCATTTGCGACACGAGCAAACCCGACTGGATTCCTTACAGCCTCTTGCATCTCCGTTTGACATTAATTGATAATCAAACAAGCCTTCACATTAGACATTTATGAGATCAGCTGAATTATCTATTTAATGTAACCCAATTATATGCAACCCTTGTGCACCAATCAACGGTAATTCCCGGCTCATAAATGACAGCCACAGCGACAGATTGAATCAATAATAAACATTGATGAAAACTTGCGACCCGCTTAGAAAGAGGGTAATTAACGGGGAGAAAAAGTGCTGTGCTGAATTTTCCTTTTTCTTTGGGAAAATCACTCCTCCTGGTTTAGGCCTAGAGTGTAAAACAAAGGTTCGATTTCCCTTTGATAGTAAAGATGGACATTTATCATTTATCCTCAACAAGCTTCAGCTGTTCCAGCTCTTAATTGAGGCCTTAAAGCTGTTGCCTTAAAACATGAGTCATGAATAATGAAGAGGGCCTTTTTTGAGGTCAAATGTAACACCAGTTCAGCTTCATAGTGTAAAAAAGGGTCGGACAGGGCTAATCGGAGTGCGCCTCTCTCAGGAGTCATGTTCTTGAAGTCTGAGCCTGGAAACTCTGATATGAAATAAGATCCTAAGATGTGGCGGGGTTCCCTGGCCGAGCATGCACGCAGAGCTCTGTCACATCCCGTAAAAGTTCAACTAACACGTGTCAACAGCCGACGCATCCTCGCGGCCCATTAGACACCTTGGGGAATTCTGCACATGAAGCACGTTTAGTTTCAACCAAAGCTCTTCTGACAAAATGGAGGTAAGCGTGCACACGAGGGCCCGCTGATCTTACCAGTCTTGTAAAGAGGGGCACTCCCAAATGCCAGAGGTGGTCGTTCAGCAGCCCGCTGTACACCACGTTCCCAAAGACAGCAATGCTTCCTGACTTACACAGCGTGTTTCCTGCAGGGACGAGAAGAAACACAGGCAGGCGTCATTTAAACAGACAAGAGGCGGCCGGGGGGCAACCGGCGGAGAGACGGCCAGCGGGGAGGGAGGAAAAGGCAATCAGAGGAAATAACAGCGAATGCATCATCGATTGTTATAAATATTGATTCCAGAGGTTTATTGACCTCACATGTAATGACAAATTCAGAGAGGTAGCACGGCTGCAATCAATAAGGTTTCACAACTGAGCCCAGCTGACCCGACAACACCGGAAAGTGCAGTAAGAAGATTTAAACATTTTTAAATCACATATATATGCATGCACCATATCACTTTAACCCATTCAGACCTGCAAGACACATGTGTTAGCAATGCTTCAGCTAGCAACTGATGTTAGCAGAAATAATTTATTAATCTCTGGAGGGAAATGCAGTCGTTAGCGTTGATCTTAGTCAGGGAGGGGAGTCACGAGCATCTTCTCATGGTCACTGCTAAACTTTACTAAACAAAAGGACAGTGGAGCGAAAAGAAGACAGATTTCTTACTAGCAAGGTCCTACATCTTTACCATGGAGCTCCAAAAACTAACTATCATCTCTGATTGATAGCGGACGTTTGTGCAAAGTTTGAAGGACACCCCCTGAAGCTTTCGTGTTCACAAGCAAGGCATGAAGATGAGGCCTGACGACGTTTACTTTGACCTAAAACTTTCAAATTTTTATCAGTTTGTCCTTGAGTTAACGTCACCATTGGTGCAAAGTCTGAAGAAAACCAGTCAAACACTAGCAGGTTAAAAAAACATGCCTCTGTTTGCAGCCATCGCCAGCACTGAGGCATAAATCCTTCAGGTTACAGGTGATATTTCTCCATTTGCAATTTCCCTTTCATTTTCTTTCCTCTGCATGCATTTTAAATTCATACTGGATAAGTCAGACTTTTTAAAACTTACATCTTCTCCATCCTATGCATCAAAAACACACCTAGGAGTAACATGAGCAGAGCTGAAGTCCAGCTGGTGCACAGGCTAGAACTTTATAACTTCCAACTCTAACCTGTAATTACCAGATAGAATGGTTGCACCGCGCTCTGCAGCTTCAGCACAGACTGATGGCGAGCAACCTCACACACTGGAGGTGTGTGAGCCTTGATCACCTCAATTTAATTGTTAAAACAGTTAAAATATATATTTAATTGGGATTTCTTGGCTTATATTGCAAGTTTAACATCAATTGCTATATTGAAGGGATGATCATTTTTATCTCATTTTAAATAAGTAAAACAGTCATTTTTATTCTACAAAAACATGAATGTTTGCATGATGTGCATAAAATATCACCGCAAAAAAAATTTGGAACTGGTATTTTGACACATTTCAAGTTTTAGAAATATTGCAAATTTTGCAATTTGTGAACTGCAGCAGGCCAAATTGCAGTTTAATCTTATTTGCAACTAATCGCCCAGCCCCAGTTGGCATCAAGGTTTTCATGCTTTCAGGTCCCTGTCTGTATGGAGACACATCTTTTGGTCCACTCTGCACACGTTTCTGTTTGTAAGCGCCCTTGGGATGATTTAAACCAGGCAGGCTAATTCTTTAATGTTACTTCCTGTTAGTTTTATGACTCCCACATACACCTAGGACTTCACTGTTGACTAAAATGCAAAGTAGCCTCATGCCAGCAATGATACCTCCACCGTTTGCTGTAGTGAGCATCTTAACAGTGATGTGTCTGCAAAGGTCTGTACAATTTGCCTCCTACTTTTCAGACTCTTTCCTTCTGTGTGGTTTGATTTTTGTTGTTGTCTTCATTTTTGGTTTGGAATAAAGTCCTTCATTCTTTCAATCATAAACTCCAGCACTCCCTTCTCACTAGGGCTGGGCAATTGATCGCAAATTAGATTAAATCACAATATGGCATGCTGCAATATTCAAATTGCAGACTGCAATATTTCTTTAACCTGAAAAGTGTCAAAATACCAGTTTGATACGATCTTTTTTTCTTTTATTATGCTTTATACCAGTGTTACTCAACCCTGCTCAACCAAAGAGCCAAGTTGTTGAAAAATACCTTTGCAAGAGCCACAATCTAAGCGGTGAAAAGTGGCAAAAAACAGCATGAAGTAGCAATAAAAATAGGTTAATGATGGCAAAAATGGCCAACAAACAACAAAAATGGGTGAAAAGAGGCAAAAATGTGAAGGAAAGTTGGAGAAAGGGTCAGAAAGTAGCAAAAATAGGCAAGCAGTGACAACAAATGAGATACAGTTGGCATAAAATGGTACAGAAGTGGCACAACTGTGGAAAAAAATGAGTGAAAAGTGACTAAAATGTGCAAAAAGCAGTCAAGATTTGCTAAAATGGGCAAAAACTATGAAAAAAGTGCTATTCAATGACAATTAGTAGCTTAAATGGATGAGAATGCAGAGAAAAAAAGGGTGAAAAGGGGCAGAAATGGGATTAAAGTGGCAAAAATGGGCAAAAAAAGTAGGGAAAAGTGGTATTCAATGGTAGAAGGTAGCTTAAATGGATGAAAAAGTGCACAAAAGTTTCCTTTTTTTTTAGGTTTTCTAGGGGAATAATATTTAAAAGTAAGACATAAAAGAGCCACATGTTGAGTATCACTGCTTTATACATTATTCAAACCTTGAAGTATCTTTTTTATTTTATTTATTTTTTTTTTTTTTGACAAAAATCTTACTTTTCTTGCTCATGCACTTATTTTTCTTCATCAAAATGAGAAGAATATGAGAAATGATCGTCCCCTTCAATAAAGCAACTGATATCAAATTTGCTATTTGAGCCAAAATGGAAGTAATATTTTTTTTCTAAATTTAGCCCTAGTTTAACTTATCTAATATTGTACTTGTTTTAATATAGAATGATTTCGTGCTGATGTTTGTTAAACAATAGAAAAACTGAGGAACCTAAATAGTCACATTTCAAATTGCAATATTGCAGGAAAAAATTGCAATTCGATTATTTTTGCAAATCGTTCAGCCCTACTTCTCCTTTACCTTTTTGTATCAAAGTTTAACCCCAGCGTTGTAGCTCTAGTGCCTGGGCCCTGGATGAGGTTTCCCTTGTTAAATCTGAGCTTATTTAAATAAATAACTCCAACAGCATATGCCTGACAGCAGCACACGGCTGCTGTAAAATGTATACGTAGCATCGGCCCTCCTATAGAAGTGCTGTCCACTGCCTCTGAGCCTCTCAAACACTCTTAATTAGCTCAGTGCCAATGAGCGGCCTTCGCAAACACATGCATGTGTGCCCGCACGCCCGTCCCCGAGAGTGTGATGTAGTGCACGCCGGCGTCCCCACGTATGTGATGGATGCAGCTTATGGAGCGGGCGGCACTGCAAACACAGTTTCCCATTGTAATTTCTGCACAAAGGAACGCTGCAAAGGCACACCAGGGGTGGAGTGAAGCAGTGCTGACAAGCAGCACATGCATTATTTAAAAACAAAAGTAAAAAATGCCCATTAAAGTGTCAGTGGTGCTTTCGGCACTGCTGGCTTGGGCGCGGTGTGCGTATTACTGTTATTAATGGGCCAGGCGTGGGGGGCATTTCTTCAGTGTGATTGCTCTGCTGCTGTTGCTATCCACGGTTCAAGCCCCCCCCTCCCCTCCCTCCACTTCTTTTTCTTCCATTTCTTCTGGAAGAGGAGCAGATAAAGAGCACGCTACAGACAGAGACAGAGAGACACGGCCAGACCCCGAGTGCACAGTCAATGAGCTCCTACAGCTAATATCATTTCACATTATTGAATGCATATCAGGCAGAGAGAGACCTTGTCAGACGAATAGGAGCACCACTGCTTATATCAAATTCTCATCCTCCGTCACAGCAACGTCTCAAAAATGCCAGGAATGTAGTCAGCATATTGAAAATAAGTGCATACCGTTTTTCTTTGCAGTTTAAGATCAAGGGCTATACATTACCGCTCCTGACACAGCAGAATGAGGTCATTGTGCATGTTGTAATTACAGCTGGGTAAACATTCTGCTCGCCGCTGCAACACCGGGGGAGCACGCAGCACTAATAAAGAAAAAAGAGGACGCAAAGCAGCGCCGTTTGATCTCACTGCTAGCAGTATCGGAAAATATTTAATCAGCAGGAATAAATAAATTGAACAAAATGATCATCTGTGTTTGTTACGATCGATTGCAGAGCGATGGTTCACATTAAAATCAATGCACGAGTGTTTACTGTTGGGGAATACGGAGCTCCTCCCTGACCTGCTCTGCTATAGGCACTTTGTTAGGAGATTATTAATGGTGTTTACATGCAGCCAACACAGCAGATCATCTCATTCTGCAGGTTTGCATGCTGAAAATGTCACATCTTCATTCCTAACTCTGCAGATTGTCGTGCAGAGTCTTTCTTTTTATTCTTTATTTGATGAAAAAAATCCTCCCTCCAACCTAAAGGGATGACACGCGCCTTATTGGCTCACAACGAGCTCTTTTTGGGAGTTAATCTGGCGTTTTTAGGGCTCCTCTCAGCTCTTGGGTGTTCTCTCATCTGCAGAGTCGACAGCATCCAGCCCAGCCTCTGATTAATTATTAATTGTGTGATTAAAGTGTGCAGCCGTGTGGGTGTGCGCCTCTATGTGTGTGGCTTGCAGGAAGAGCTGGAGGAATGCAACCTGCAGTCTTCGTTGTATTACCCACAACTTTTTACTCCTTCCCGTTTCAGAACACGGCGTTTAACTGAAGGCAGCAGATTATTTAAAATCATCGAGCATGTACAATACCTGCGAGAGCAGACCAACGGGAGGAGAGGGTATTGTTTTATTAAGTGAGTGATGCCTGGTTGAGTCTGGCTCAATTTTCTTTTGGCTGCAAGTCAGAGCTTCTTTTTTTAATCTCGGGGTAGACATACATGGAGTTCAGCCCAAGCACATTTCAAGGCCGATATTTCAGGTTTGAACCTGCTTATAAATTATTCTAAATGTCAATATACCACCTTAAACTTCACTCTGTTTCAAACTTTTCAAAAGAAGAAAACACAGAAGCACTTGAGGCGGTTATCATTCCTGCACCGCGTCAAGAACTCGAATTATAACAATGAAATCAAACGTGCAGCACTGATTGCAGAAGTCTTGATTCAGGATTCAAGCCCATGTAGACATAAAAAAAGTCTCCAACAAAATCAATCCTTCAAGAGCTCCTTATTTAGACGCCAGAATCTTGAACCAAGGAAAAGCCTGAACGCTGCAGCACAGAGAAAGACAGAGAAGGTTTCAAAGTAAGGGAGATAGTTAAAAAATCCCTAAAACAGCAGGCAATGACCTGTTTATCCCTAAAGACCCCCTACTGGTATCTAAGCTCATAGGACCCACAGGAAGGAAGTGGTGCACTGATGCCAAAACCAAAATAAAAACAAAATCCTACTAGCACTGATCCCAGGAGAATAATTTCAAATCCTGTAAAACAAAAATCAGAATTGCACAATCAGCGATCCAATAAACACCAACAGTGAAACTAAACTTTATTTTAACAACGCTGGATCGCAGCTGCAGTTGTTGCTAATGTGAGCAATGCTAGCACCAGCAGCCTTCAATCCTCTTTGCAGGTAAACGTTCACACTTGGGTTATATAGGAGTATGATCAGACATAACCTACGGACAACTACCCCATTTCCTACGTGGACATAGTGCTGAAGCATGCAGTTCCTCAGAGGTGCTACCAGCTCATCTGTTTTTACATCAGGGTAAAAGGGCATAATGGCGGCATGGCGGTGCCGCTGACTGGAGCTACAGTGCCACTAGTAAAATATTCAGAGTCAGTTTAACTAGCTAGTAATTCTTGGACTGATTACTGAGGGTCCAGACTCTCAGCCATTGTTTTGCCCGCTAATAGTTCACGTTCTGACCAGTTCTCCTTACCAAAAGACTTTTACATAAACGTTTAATGAGTGTTTGAGCAGACAAAGCCTTGCACCTCCCCTGCGATCTTCAGCACCCCCCCTTGGGGGTCCCAAACCCACTATTGGAGTTTGTTTCAGAGTCCTTTGTTTTAAGACAATCTGAGTTGTTTCCTAAGAGTAGAAATGTAATCCACGTGATAAAAAATATTTTTAAAAAAGTCCATTTGTGTTTCTGAAGAGCAGCTCTGTGATTCTAACAACAACTGGCTTCAGTTTTAAACATCTCTAAGCTTTATGTTGTGGAAAAACTCTGGACTAAGGATGCTCACAGCCTGGGACTTGATATTTAAAGATGTTGGTTGCCAAACTGCTCTAAAGTTGCCAAGACTTTTGTCACTGCTCCAATCTTCATCTCTAAAGGGTTAAATGGTTGCACTGATGAGTTTTGGAGAGAGTTAGTTCACATCAGAATCCATCCATCCATCCATCCATCCATCCATCCATCCATTCATCCATCCATCCATCCATCCATCCATCCATCCATCCATCCATCTATCCTTCCATTCATCCATCCATCCATCCTTCCATCCATCCATCCATCCATCCTTCCATCCATCCATCCATCCATCCTTCCATCCATCCATCCTTCCATCCATCCATCCATCCATCCTTCCATCCATCCATCCTTCCATCCATCCATCCATCATCCATGCATCCATCCTTCCATCCATCCATCCATCCATCCTTCCATCCATCCATCCATCCATCCTTCCTTCCATCCATCCATTCATCTATCCTTCCATCCATCCATCCATCCATCCATCCATCCATCCATCCATCCTTCCATCCATCTCTCCATCCATCCTTCCTTCCATCCATCCATCCATCTATCCTTCCATCCATCCATCCATCCATCCATCCTTCCATCCATCCATCCATCATCCATCCATCCATCCTTCCATCCATCCATCCATCCTTCCATCCATCCATCCATCCATCCATCCTTCCATCCATCCATCCTTCCATCCATCCATCCATCATCCATGCATCCATCCTTCCATCCATCCATCCATCCATCCTTCCATCCATCCATCCATCCATCCATCCATCCATCCATCCATCCATCCATCCATCCATCCATCCATCCATCCATCCATCCTTCCATCCATCCATCCATCCATCCTTCCATCCATCCATCCTTCCATCCATCCATCCATCCATCCATCCATCCATCCTTCCATCCATCCATCCATCCATCCTTCCATCCATCCATCCATCCATCCATCCATCCATCCATCCTTCCATCCATCCATCCATCCATCCATCCTTCCATCCATCCATCCATCCTTCCATCCATCCATCCAACAGCAACTCATTTGACAAATAATGTGTACATGAATTGAAGTCAGTAGTTGATGTTGAAGTGTTGTGGATGCTCTCATCGAGCACAGCTGACAAACAGCTGCATAACATAGCTTAAATGGGCAAAAAGTGGCAAACAAAAAGGAAAAAATAGCAAAAAGCAGGATAAAAGAGGCAAAAAAATGGCTGCAAAAATGGGATAGAAGTAGTAAAAAAATTGGCAAAAAGTGGCAAAAACAAATGGCAAAAGTGGGCTTAAAGCAGTATAAATGGAGTAAAAGTGGCACAAAAATGAAAAAAAAGGCAAAAAGTGGGTGAAAAGTGGAAAAACAGGGAGAAAAAGTGGCAAAATAGGGCAGAAAATGGCAAAATGGGTGAGAAGTTACCAAAAATAAGTTACAGATGGCAAAAAAGACAAAAAAAAAAAACCCAAAACAAAACAGCAACAACATGGAAAAAAATGAATGTAAAAGTGACTAAAATGGGAAAAAATATGGAAAATATTGTCAAAAAGTAGCAAGGAGTGGCAAGGATGCTGCAAACAGTGGCATAAATGGGCAAAAAGTGGCAAAAAAGAAAAAGATTGCAAATAGCAAAAAAGAGGATAAAAGAGGGAAAAAAAGGGAAAAATCTGAAACAGCAAAAAGCAGGATCGTTGCAAAAAAATGGGACAGAAGTAGTAAAAATGGGCAAAACGCACCAAAAAACAAATGGCAAAAGTAGGCTTAAAACAGTATAAATGGAGTAAAAGTGGCAAAAAATGGCAAAAAGTTGCAAATAAGGGCAATGGAAATTTACAGACAAAAAACTAAAGGTTGAAAATTAAAGCGAACTATATTAATGTGGGGATTCAAACTGACTAATGTGACTTGTAATGGATCATTTCTGAGGTCATAGTTTCCCTTTATACAGGTTTTCTGGGGGAATAATATTTTTTAAATTATGAAAAAAGGGCCACATGTGGCTCCCGAGCCATGCATTGAGCACCATTGCTTTAAAGTACCCCTTAATTTCTGGCCTCTCTGGTAAGTAAAACTGCATCTCTATCTCCACATCCACTGTTTACAGCCAGCTAAGTATAGCAGCCAATAAACAGAAGAAAGCGTATGAGTGTGGTGTCAGCTTTATAGGTGACTGTGGTTATTCAGATGCATGTATTAGCGTGCTCTGCCCCCCGGCCTCTGGCTCTCCGGCCCCCTCCCCTGGCTCCGTGCCGCTGGAGGTTGATAGCTTTAAGCATTCAAACTCCAGAATGTGCAGCTCACTTCTAGCAACGAGGCACATTGCTGCAATGCAATAAGGGAAAACAACACTTTTAATAATTCAGGCCCTGAGACCGTGGGGGGGTGAGGTGGAGGGTGGGGAGTGGGGGGGGATGGGCGGAGGGAAGATGTCTTAAAGTACCGCAGAATGGCTCATTTAGCTCCTGCTACGCATTATTAAAGTTGTATCGAACCCCCTCCTGGGTCTTTCCCAAAGTTTTTTTTTCATTTTCCTTTCCTCTCCCCCCAAAAGCCTGCGAGGTAACCAATAACAGCTCACAACATTTATAAACGACAGAGTATCCTGCACCTTAGAGGAGGAGGTAAATAATGGTGTAGCTCTTAATCTCTCTTTCTCGCTGTCCTCCCCGCTCACTAGTCCTCCGGTCCCAAATTTGTCAGTGCTTTATCCTGTTTGAACCGTAATACAGAGGCCCTGGCTGTCCAGATTATTTTCTGCCTGAGCTAAGCCCACGATGCATAAAAAATGTGGGGAATGAACCTTGTATGGAATCAAATTGAGTAATAAAATCATGTTCGCAATGGCACTGATGGACGCATGATGGTACCGTTAAGGACGTGTTCAAAGGTACTGTAAATTGCCTCGGAGCCTGATGGCTGAACGAAGAGAGAGAACGTGAAGAAGAGAAACACAGGCGCGAGAAAAATGGGAACATGCTCAGATGCAGATGTGCAAAGATTTTGTTTTCCTCTCAAATGATAAAATCAGCTCACAAACCACCACTCTGACTGTTTCCTGTTGGTTAAAACACCCAACACTGTAAACCAGTTCATCAGAGTCAGGGTTTAGCCTTTTTACCTCTCAATAATTCCCTCTATACTTGAAAATAAATATTTCAATCCATGGTTTTACTAACTGGAAGCTTCAAATATAGATGCAGCTCATGTCACAGAACAACAAAGATCCTGAGTCTTTCCATTCAGTCACAGTTTGGTATTTGAACAGTGTATGAATAGGGATGTACCAATTCAGTTCATGAAATGAGGATGAAAACAGAAAAAGACTTCAGCTAGTGTAGGTCTGTTTGTCATGACTACTACTCAGCAAACATATTCATACATATGACAGATATTCACAGGCAGATCTTTACAGCCCATACATGTGGTTAGAGGACAATATTTACAGCCAGTTTAGGCTGATATTCACAGCTGATAAATACGGACATTCACAACCAATAAAGGGAAATATTGACAGCCAATATAAGCCCATCTTTACAGCCAATATAAGCCCATCTTTACATCCAATATAGGCCCATCTTTACATCCAATATAGGCCCATCTTTACATCCAATATAAGCCCATCTTTACATCCAATATAGGCCCATCTTTACATCCAATATAGGCCCATCTTTACAGCCAATATAGGCCCATCTTTACATCCAATATAGGCCCATCTTTACATCCAATATAAGCCCATCTTTACAGCCAATATAAGCCCATCTTTACATCCAATATAAGCCCATCTTTACAGCCAATATAAGCCCATCTTTACATCCAATATAAGCCCATCTTTACATCCAATATAAGCCCATCTTTACAGCCAATATAAGCCCATCTTTACATCCAATATAGGCCCATCTTTACAGCCAATATAAGCCCATCTTTACATCCAATATAGGCCCATCTTTACATCCAATATAGGCCCATCTTTACAGCCAATATAAGCCCATCTTTACATCCAATATAGGCCCATCTTTACAGCCAATATAAGCCCATCTTTACATCCAATATAGGCCCATCTTTACAGCCAATATAGGCCCATCTTTACAGCCAATTTAGGCCCATCTTTACAGCCAATATAGGCCCATCTTTACATCCAATATAGGCCCATCTTTACATCCAATATAGGCCCATCTTTACAGCCAATATAAGCCCATCTTTACAGCCAATATAGGCCCATCTTTACATCCAATATAGGCCCATCTTTACAGCCAATATAGGCCCATCTTTACAGCCAATATAAGCCCATCTTTACAGCCAATATAGGCCCATCTTTACAGCCAATATAAGCCCATCTTTACATCCAATATAGGCCCATCTTTACATCCAATATAGGCCCATCTTTACAGCCAATATAAGCCCATCTTTACATCCAATATAGGCCCATCTTTACAGCCAATATAGGCCCATCTTTACAGCCAATTTAGGCCCATCTTTACAGCCAATATAGGCCCATCTTTACATCCAATATAGGCCCATCTTTACATCCAATATAGGCCCATCTTTACATCCAATATAGGCCCATCTTTACAGCCAATATAGGCCCATCTTTACAGCCAATATAAGCCCATCTTTACAGCCAATATAGGACCATCTTTACATCCAATATAGGCCCATCTTTACATCCAATATAGGCCCATCTTTACAGCCAATATAAGCCCATCTTTACATCCAATATAAGCCCATCTTTACATCCAATATAGGCCCATCTTTACATCCAATATAGGCCCATCTTTACAGCCAATATAGGCCCATCTTTACATCCAATATAGGCCCATCTTTACAGCCAATATAGGCCAATAGATGAATGTAGAAAGGTTTTAATGATAAAGCAGCAAAGGAAGAATAGATTCATTAAGAAGGTTTTTTCGAACTTTTACCCTCTTTCAGCAACTTTCTAATGAAGCCCCTAATAGTTGACCTGTTTTTGACCTTATTTTGCAAACAGTCGAGTCGCCCCCTGCTGGCCATAGGAAGAGGGCAGCTTTCAGATACACCCACATTGCCGTCTGCTCCACAAACACTTCTCCAAATTCTTACCAAGCCGACTTCAACCCTGCTCTTCTTTTTTGTGAAAACGTGACATTTCAGAGACACCATGGAAGGATTTCAGCCCTGCAGCAACAAATGACTATTATTATAATTTATGATTAGTGCTTACATTGCATAATACAAAGGAAAAGAGTACAGGCCTATTAAAACGTCCATTTAGGAAATATACACCATAAACCGCTGCAGAGATCTTAAATCAAAGTCTGCTGCACCGTTAGAGACAGAAGACAGCAGGTCAGATGAGAGGAAGACAGAGGGTGTCAGACGTAATATGATTGGCTGATATATCGACCTTTAATAAGAATTACTGTCGTCCAGTCGGTGTTGTTCACGTCTGAGATGATGGATATGAAACTGGGTATGAAGGAGGCCTTTGTTTTACAGTCAAGTTTGACATTTATGCTGACTCAGCTGTTGATGAGACACAAAACCAGGAAAGTAACTAGATCAACTGATTAATGGAGAATCGACACTTTGGATACGACCTCTCTGAAGAAGATGCACAAAAGTGAAAGTTTCCACTGACTATTTGAAGATGCTTTTTTAAGATTGTTTTTGGGCTTTTACTTTGAAAGGACAGCTGAAGAGAGACAGGATGCACCAGGATCAGGACTTGACCCCATGACCAGTATATGGAGGACAGCAGCCTCTGCACATGTGGATTAAACATGATTCACTACAACCAAACTGCACCAGGAATTCTGCTTCCTCCCATGCACACACGTCTAATTCATAGAAACTTCCTCAGTTAATCAGAGTTTAAATTACTGTAAAACTAATCAGTGATCATAGTCAGAAATAAAAGAAATCAAAATTTGGACTGGGTGGATTAAATCTCTCTTCTGCTGCATTCATGACTAGCATGCATTTAGATCAACTGCCAGACTTTTACATGCAAGCTGCAGTAAAAGCTGGCTACAGTCCTCGTCCCAGTCTACATGCAGCTACGAGACCTTCATCATGTTGGCCTCGTTTGTCGGCCAGCTGGACATTTTAGTAGGAGTTAAAGCTAAACTATCTGCTGGTCTTCACTAAATATTACATGAATGCATGCTTTACTGTCAGTCTTTATTTTTACTCAGTCATCAGCGATGAAAACAAACAGCGTGCCGATCAAAATATGGAGCCACACTTTATAAATAAGAAGAATTCTTTTATTTGGGCGCATTTTACTCTTTTTTCCCAATAAATAACAACCTTAAACAAAAAAGCAATTCTTCTGCAGAAAACAGAAATAAAAATAAAGTAATTATTTCTTTACTATTTGAATTTCTGCCTCTGCTTTTAGGATCAAATAAAGCATCAACACAGAACCTTGGTGACATTAAAACTGGCTGATTTCAGTTTTGCAAGTTCTTGATTACTGATTTCTGTCGTCTTAACCCATGTGTTGTCTTCTCAGGGTCAACAATGACCCATGCCAACCTTGGGGCTCTTCGTGATTTTGTTCTAATCTCTTATTTTATTTCTTCTTAAACTTATATTGTTATTTAGACCAGGGGCTCTCAACGTTGGAGTTGGGGGGTCTCCAGATGGCTTTAAAAAAAACCAAGAACATTTTTTTAAATGACACTGTTGCCACTTACACCAATTTTACCAAATGTTGAACCTGTTTTTATCACTTTTTCCCACCAATTTTATCAATTTCAACACATTTTTGCAACTTTAAACCCATTTTCAGTCCATTTGAACCCTTTCTACCCATTTTTCTGCCTGTTTTTGCTTCTTTTAAACCAAATCTTGCCACTCTCTGCTTATTGTTGGCTCTGTTATCCCATTATTTGCCACTATCAACCCCTCTGTGCCACTTTTTATGCCACATTTCACAATCTGGTATGCCCATTTTTGCCCATTTCTGACTTCTACTACTTTGGTTAACCCTTTTAGCCATTTTATGTCAATTTTTATCACATTTCACCAAATTTTCCACCTATTTTTGCCACTTAAACACAATTTCAGCCTCTTTTGAATCACCTTTTACCACTTAAACCCTTTTTTTCCATTTCTTTTTGGTTATTTTGCCACTTTTATCTAATTTATGGAATTTCTAACCTATTTCTGCTCCTTTTGAAATCAATTGTCACCACCCTTCCCACCATTTTTTGCCATTACGAACCCCTTTTAGCCATTTTTAATGTATTTAAGTTCTGTTTTCAAAAAAAGGATTTACATTTTTAAGAGGGCTACTTAGTACACAAATGAATTAAAATGTATTTCTTTCATAAGAGTGGTTATTATTCAGGTTAAATATAAAATACCACACTTTAACTTTGTAATGAACCATGATTTTACTGGCCTCCAGTTTGGCTGGGCCCCAGAAAGCTCTCCCATTTTCCCCCATTATGGGCGGCCTTGTCTGCCTTTGACTATTGTAGAATGTGCATGTGTTCAGCCACCTTCAGGTACAGCGGGGGTCCCCGGTCTCTGGCAGCTTTATTTTGAGGGTCACTGATTTAGACGAGGAATGCAGCTAATGACTTCCCAACTAGCGATTGAAGCAATCAGCCCTCTATCAGCTAATGCATTTTGCAGTTCCTTAATGGCTTTTTCTGGGGTAATATGCCATAAAAATCTAAAAGCTGGGCTGCCACGTCTGCACCCTGCTTGCTGCTCATGACCTAAAGAATCTTTAAAACTAGCCACAACTTCAGGGCTGCAGGTGAGAAATAAGACTCCTTTGTTCTTTCTGTAGTCAGGACTCTGCAGCAGGAGGTTTAACATTTTAACGTGCATCTTTGATGGTAACTGCTCCCAGAGATTTTAGGACAGGGCGGTGTTGCATAGCCAATGCTAGTGTGCTAAGTTTTGTTCCCATGTTGCAGCACGGTCACTGATTTCACATCATGAAACAATATCATGCATGCATACGTCATGCAAAGCAGAACAAGTCAATCATCAACTTTTGCAAAAGAATCATCCCCGAGTTTCTGTTTCTGTTGATATGGGTTGGAGTGATGGTTAACAGTGGAATAAGACACTGACACCATATCACTGTCAGCAAATGTTTGAGCGTTTGCTTTAAAAGACAGAATTTATCACTCATTTCTGCACTTTCCTGAGGTGGTGTGTGTATCTCAAGCAAACATAAATCCGATTTGCAACAATGAACTATCTTAACACTCAGAATAATAACAAGAAACTCTGATTCAGAACCAAAAACACTGTTGAGAACTATTTTGAGGTAAAATGAATGCTTTTCAGTCTTTAAGTAATGCGATAACCCTGAAGTTTTAGATGAATAGCTCGTTCTCTCTCATGCAAAAGTGTTTAATATTCAAAGGTGGTTTATTTTTGACCCTTCAGATGAGGGGAGTGTAAAAATATTAAGGCAGCACATGGGTTAAGCATGCAAAAATCTGAATAATGCATGTAATGTGCTTAAAGTGTGCCTGATTCATATATTTTTGGAGCACATTTTTAAATTAATCATCAGAAGCTGTGTCTGGAGTCTTCAGCGTGCACAGCAGCTGACAAATTTACATTTTTTGGAAGCCCCTTTTATTTTATCATTATTATTTTTTTGCTAATTCACGTCTAGTAGCTCGTGTTTCTGCAGGTTGAACCTCAAAGCACCTCGCTGTCTCGCACACGGCGTGATGAGAGGCCTCACACATCAAAGAAAAGCCAGTACAGCCAGCCAGTCATCCGTCCGCCATAAACGTCAGACAAACCAGCCGAGCAGCGGCTTCACCTCCCCGCTGAGTGTCAGACTCTGACGTTCTTCCTGCTTCTGCCATCTGAGCTGACTAAACACACACCCTGTTTTCTTCAAAGGTATGCAAATTAGCCACGTTGCTAAGTGGATTCCTCTTTTTTTTTGTTGCAAGCCGCGGGGCCGATTAGGGCCAATTTCTATCTACAGAATGTATACACACCTACATACAGTAGAGAGCAGAGCTCCCCACGGGGGATCCTCCATGGTCTTCCCTTTCTCATAACACGAGCACGCTTTAATAGATCTGTTGTTGAATTTAAAGTGAAAATAATGTACATTTCTCTGCTGCAAGGAAATTAAAAAGAGCAGAAAGAGAGGAGGGAGGAGGGAGCTGCTAAAGATGAAAACAGAGCAGAGACCCAGAGCAGCAGAGAAACACACTTCTTCTTCTTCTACTGCAGTATGTTTACTATACAGGATCACTCGCTCTGACTCATACGCTCCCAGGCTGCCTACCAGCAGACCTTTTTCTAATCTCAACTGATTTTAAAAACATGGGAGACCATGGACATAAGGACACATTTAACTGATTCAGAGCATTCAAATCCTACAAATGCACTCACTAGACCAGGGGTCATCAACTAAAACTCAGAGGTCCAGTCAGAGAAAATGTATTAAACCAAAGGTCTGGAACATCATCATGTCTAACTGGAGTCAGTGTGATATGTGGATCTGGGTGCAATTTCAGGGACGTATGAAAATTAGTTTTCCTTTAATGCTGTTAATTTTTTTTGAAACACAAGTTTTTATTTAAACAAAATTGACACCATAAATTCTCAAAACAATACATAAAATGAAGTAAAATGTCTTTGACAGTGTCATTTTCTTTGTCTACAGCTCACCCGTCTCTCTGCCTGTGAATCTCTCCTGGTCTCAGCTCACTTGTCTTTTTGCCTTTCTTTCTTTTCTTTTCATTTCTTTTCTGGCTTCCTCTTGTCGGTCCCTCGTATGAATTAGTGGTGGGAGTATCGATACTGAAGTATCGATATATCGATATTTACCAAGTACTCTTTTGGAATCCATCCCTTTAGCAAAGTATCGATACCAAATGAGTTCTGTAAAAACGTCTCACCACCGCTTCTCCGTGCATCCCTGCCTCTCTCTCTTCCAGACTGTTGTCCTTTCCTGCCAGTCCGTGTCACGTGAATTTGGAGACCAATCAAACATGCCTTACCTGCTCGCCCGTGTCACATGGCTTTAAGGACCAATCGGACATGACGATCCTGCCGTACCATGTGACTTTGAGGACCAATCATTCACAGATTTCTGCAACTCCACTCCCTCGCATATGAAGTCATTTTATAGTCTGTGATGTGAACCTGGCAGTCTTTCTCACTCAATCTGGTCCCTAAGTCAATTTCAAAATTGAAAGAAAACAAAAAAATACTGAGAACACATACTAATGCCATAAACCAGTGGTTTTCAAAGTGTGAGGCAGGCCTCCCCTAGGGGGCGCCACAGAGCTTCAGGGGAGGTGCGGAACCATAAACCTGAAAAAAGGTGATTTGCTTTGCTAACCTCTGCTGTGCATGGAGCTAAATGGATAAACTTAGAGTTACTATAGAGCAGTGTTACTAAACCAAAGAGCCAAATGATTGAAAATACCTTTGCAAGAGACACAATCTAAGAGGTGAAAAGAGGCAAAAACAGGTTGAAGTAGCAATAAAAATAGGTTAAAGGTGGCAAAAATAGTCAAAAGCAGCAAAAAGCGGTGAAAATGGGGAGAAAAAGTGGAAAAATGGTCAGAAAGTAGCAAAAATTTATGAGAAGTGACAAAAAATGAGCGGAAAGTGACTTAAATAGGCAAAAAAACAGCCAAGAGTGGCAAAAATGGGCAAGAAAAGAGGAAACAAGTGGTATGTAATGGCAAAGGGAAGTTTAAAATGGCAAAAAATTGTGAAAACTGCACACTGCCTCTTAGTTGTTTTTCCTCTTGAAGCTAGCCGTTGTTCCCTCATTGATGCCTTTGAATCCCTTACATCAGCATTTTCAGCAAGCCTGGAGCTCGTGTGACTTTTGGGGACTTTAATGATTAAATCCACACCAGATAACCTGATACTGAACGTCTTTTTATCCACTTTGATCCAATAATGATCATCTGTCACCGCCATGTAGAAGAACTACACTACCCACAATCCTAGAGTATCAAAGCGACATCTCTGAGTCTGCTACAGCATTGAGTTCTGACAAACAGCTGCTACTACGGGGGTAGAAGTTGTGAAAAAGTGGGTGGGCTCTGTATGCCACCTGCCTCCTAATCAGCCAATAGGAAAATTCAGCTGTAATAGCTTGTTTTCAACCTGTAGAGGGCAGTCTCTGCTGCATGTAAGTGAAGATTTGAACCCAGTGTTACAAGTGTTTTGTTTCATGTAGATTGTATTGGATGCGTTAGCACTGATGGCCCTGAGGTATCAACACTTCCAGTGCTTTTTCTGACAGGTAATCATATTGTACGTTCAGAACCAGTTTCCGTTTCTTCCTCCGTCTTTGTCCTCACCTCCTTTCATTCCGTACTTCCTGAGCCGCTTTAAAAGTCTCTCCTCGGTCTCTTTAATCTCTCCTCATTAGAGCACAGGCCTGTTCACTTACAGCGGACAGATTAATAAGTCATCGGCTCTGGGTTATATTCACCATCTAGCAGCCCATGCGTGGATATGCAGCGAGAACATTCGCTTCTACGTGGTGAAGCGAGTGGCACTAGTGCTGCGACCTCTCCTGTTTCTAATGAGATGGAGGAAGGTAGATGATGGAGGAAGGTGGGGCTGCTGTAGTCATCCCCGTCATTATGATGATAGTTATTATTGGTGAGAGAAAAGTGTGTTTTTCTGTGGTGGAATCACACTTAAAAGAGCAACCCTATTTGCTTCAGTCGTTTCCATTCTGTCTTATCATTATCTCTTCATTATCATTATCACCATTACGATCGGTCACAGCATTATTATCCTAATTGTTCCCAGCATCGTGGCAACATGCTGCAGCTAATGACAACCTCAAGATGTGCAGAGAAGGGGCCTTTTCTGAACGCACAAATAAATAATGCAAATGCAGAAACGACCAATGAAAACCCGGCCCATCTGGCTGGAGACGGCGTGCAGAAACAAACGAGAGGAGAGAAACCAGAAGCTGTTTTGATGTCTCAGTCTGGATGTGTGCTGGCAACAAGAGAGGGCCTCGGGATTCCATCAGACTATTGATTGTTACCAACGCTGCAGCCCTGCTTTACCACCCTTATAAACAATCTCTCTGTCAAGCACACTATAGGGCAACAAATGATTTTATTTCATAGATTTCTGGATTTGACTGATGAATTATTCATTGATGTTCTACCCTCGGTGCAAGAGAAAAGGGTCGAGGGTGTTGAAAAGGAGAAGACAAAGGCGTGTATCACGCTCCAGCCTCCATACATGAATGCTCTCTCTTTTCTTCTTCTCTCTCCCTCGTCTAACCGACATCAGCCGCGCTTTGTCAACATCAGCTGAGTGAGAACTCCCAGGGGTCGACAAATCTCCTGTAATCTGCCAGACCTCCCCTCCATGTCCGGCGCTGCTGTTTCCTGTATCCTTCTAAGTGTTATTGAGTCTGCAAACTCTGAAAAATTGTTATCAATTTGGACTGATCCCAGCACCTGTGAGAGGCACGCCCTGGCTGATTTTTTTACCCGTTACATCGAGGCTTTAGTGCCGCACTCGTGGCCCAGATGTTCAGGATAATGGTGACAGTAAAACTATAAAGAAAGATGCGCACAGGCGGTAAAAATCTCACCGTTTATATTTTGTGATGTTCCCTGTTTTGTAAGGTGTTAGACTCTGGAGGTCAATTATCACTTCCTGATTTACTTCTGTGGAGATGAACGTGTCTGAAGAGATGCAACCAAAGGCCTGACATGCCAGTAAAAAGCATGGATCTGGGTAGAAATGCAAGATGTGTACGACTGTGAGGAAAAAGCATGCTCTATGTATATTTCATCCAAAGTTCTGCCCGCTCTCCTAAAGACTAAATGTTGCAATACCACCATGAACCACAGGGGCACTGTGGAGCCATACAGCAAACCATTAAAGTAAACGCAGTGAAGAAGAAAACTTTTAGGGCACATTTTACAGAATATTTTGAATTGGTTTTAGGGCCTAAAATTTGCAAAAACTATTGAATTGCAATCATTTTGATTTAAATTACGATTTTGACATGATTTATGGTATTTATGAGTGGCAATTTTACATTATAATTCTCTTTTTAATCTTAGAAATGCTAGATGAAAGACGTTAAACATGAATGATGAGTATATGTTTTTGCAATTTGACCACAAGCCAAGATAATTTATTCTTGAAATGTGCACCCAAACATCTCTGCATTGCCCTTATTTGCAATTTTTTTCATTTTTTTGCCACTATAATCCATTTTTTCTGCTCTCAGCCCACTTCTGCCATTCATTTTTGCCCCTTTTGCCCAATTTTATAACCTCTATCCCATTTTTGCCACCAGTTTGTTGCTTCTTTAATCCTGTTTTTTGCAATTTTTCCACTTTTGTTCCACTTTTTGCCCATCTAAACCGTGTTTTGTCATCAGATGCCACTGTTTTCAGCATTCTTGCCATTCTTTGCTGCTTTTTGGCAATTTTTCCTCCATTTTTGTCCATTTTGGTAGCTTTTACACTTTTTTTTGCCAGGTTTTGCTACTTTTTGACAATTTTTTTGCCACCTGTAACTCATTTTTTGGTAACTTCTCACTCTTTTTGCCACTTTCTGCACTATTTTGCCATTTTTTCTCCCGGTTGTGCCACTTTTCACCCATTTTTTGCCATTTTATGCCCTTTTGGCCACTTTTTTGCCGGTGTTTGACGATGATTTGCCACTTTTAACTTATGTTCATGACCATTTTCACCACTTACATTGTGGCTCTTGCAAAGGCATTTTTCAACGGTTTGGCTCTTTGGTTGAGCAGGGTTGAGTAACGCTGCCTTAAGGAGACATTACACCTCATGAAATCATAAAATTGCAGAGGGAAATAGTGCATTTGCTGTGCAGCATTTGGGCAAAGTATTGCTGAGCAACATGGGTGCACCAATGTGGAAATATGCAGTGCTAACAATGGCATAGGTCAGTGTGGCATAGAACCAGTCATTATAGAGACTGAAGCAAGAACCTATCCAACATCATCCATCAAATATCTTGTTAATAATGAATCTGTACTGCAAGATGTCTTACTATTAGTGCAACAACTAGAACCACAACAATAGCTTAGGGTCTCAACTCAACCACCTTTCATTTTCAAGTTTCTCGTTGAATCATAAACATTGGTTTATAAATGCAACAGGATTTTTTTTCTGCAGTTTTAAGTACATAAAGGTTGAACTCTCTGCAGTAGCACAGGAACCATATTTCCTCACCAGACTGCAAAAATATGAGACAAAAATGCTCAAAAAAATACAAAAGTTTCAGCTAATGAGTATTCCAGTGATCTGAAGATGAACACTTCATGCTATTAAGATTCATTTCCATGCACATATACCACAAACACCGATTCTGCCCCCTCTCTGAACCTCACGTTCATGCAGAATGTCTGTTTTCTTCCTTCCTATCTCATGGTTCATGTTAAATGGTCTTTTAGCTAAAGGCACAAAAACTACCTGCTAGTATTCCAGAAAATACATCACAGTGTGGATGCAGAAAATACCAAGGCTGATTTTTTTGTCACACTGGAACCAAAGGTTGTAAAATAAAGGACGTTCCACACCCATTATTCAAATAAATGTCTCAGATCTGATAATCATATCAGACTCAGAAAATCCAAATCTAGTCTTAATCGTGTAGAGGTGGATGTTTTATCAGATAAAGTCTCACCATGGCACTGGGATCCAAAACAAAACCAAAGAACAAGATGGAGAGAGTGAGAGTAATAGGCTGCATCAGAGTGGTGAGGAAGCTAATGCCTCTCGAGACTGTTTGTAGGAGAGCGAGGCCTTTGGACGGCGAGCTGCCTTCGGTATGTGCATTACTCAGCCACATAAATCTGGGAGCCCCCGCCTCGCCTGCCTGCTTTGGTTTGGCTTTAATTACCTGAGCTATCCTGCACTCACCACCAGCACTTCCCTAATGGGGCTGCCTCGCTCGGGCATCACTCACACTCAGTCCGGCCAGCTGGCAGGATGGCCTGGGGGGGGAGCCGGGCCCTCCTATTATAACTCCAAGTCTGTGCCCTAACACACCTGTAGTCTGCATGCTAGTGTGTGTGTGTGTGTGTGTGTGTGGTTGGATGTGTGGCTGTCGTCTCTGCTGTCACATAAACTAACTTTGGAAAGAGGAAAACACAATGTTCCAGTTTCTCATACAAACAATCTCCAAACCAGGGGTGGACTCAGGTCTGAGGTGCAGGGGCAGAAATAATAGAAAAGGGCACCCGATGTATGAGGAGGGGCCCTAAAAGCTGTTATATATTTATCATGATAAATCTAGATATCCTGGTTAAGATTAAATGTCAATATTATGATTACTAGTCCTTTAACACAGTAGTTCTCAACCTTTTCAGCCCGCAACCCCCAAAATAAAGGTCTCAGAGACCGGGACCCCCTCTGGACCTGAAGGTGGTCGAACAGCCAGGAACATTCAAGAAGAGTCGTGTGCAGACAAGGCCGTCCATAAGGAGGGATAAAGGGGGAGGTTTCTGGGACCAAGCCAAACTAGGGGCCCATGGAGGTCAGCAAAACCGTGTCCCATTGTAAAGTTAAGCTGTGAAAACCATATTTTAGATTTGACCTGAATAATAACCACTCTCATCAACAAACAAATATCTTTATTTATTCATTTAGCCTTCTTTAGATGAAAAACTTTGGTTAAAAACAAAATTCAAATGGGTTAAAAATTTGTTAAATGGGTTCATAATGGCTAAAAATGATAAAAAGGTGGTGAAATTGGATTTTTAGAGAACATATATATATAAATATATATACATATATGAGTTAAAAGTGGCAAAAATTAGATAAAGGGGAAAAAAATACCAAAAATAGGTAAAGTGGCAAAAACGGGCACAAAAAGGCGATGAAAAAGTTGGGGAAATGGCTATGAAGTGCCAAAAATTGGTGAAAATTAGTTGGAATGGGATGAAAAATTGATATTAACAGGCAAAAATGGGTTAAAATGGGCAAAAGGATGGAAAAACAGGTTGATGGAGGCAATAATGGGTGAACAGAGGCAACAACAGGCAGAAAGTGGCAAGAATTGGGTTAAAAATGGCAAAAACAGGCAGAAACAGTGGTGGAAAGGGTTTCAAATGGATAAAAGTGGGTTCTAAGTGGAAAATATGTGCTAACATTTGTGTTAAAAAGTGATGAAAAGGGTTAACATTTGGTAAAATCAAGGGCACCTTACTTGGCACCAGGTTGAATTTGTCAACTTGAAGGGTACCCATGTGGGTCATATTCTGCCCACGTGGAGGGGGCGCTATGGGTCACTAGATTGAATTTGTCCTTGTGGAGGGCACCTTAGAGGGCATTTTGTCAGATTTGTTTACTTGATGTGCATTCTGTTGGAGGATTAGAGTTTATTCCCATTTGCAGGGCACCCTGGTGGGCCCTCTGTTAAATTTGTCTTCTTGTCCACTTTGTGGGCGTTTGCTGGTCACCAGAGAGTGGACGTTTATCTCCTATAGGGGCGTTTAGGATGGCACTTTTGTGGTGGCCATTGCTCCAAGTTAATATTTACCTCTGAAACATATACTACTGCTTGTCTTTGACCAAGGCTAACTACTAATGTTGTCCTCTGTAGCCCTTTCAGCGTGGTTTCATGTCCTTGGGGGGGTTTTTGGATGTCTGTCAGTGACATGTCAAGGCAGCGTCACCACTTGTCAAGCGCCCGTGCTTCCACTCTCTCTGTGTACAGCTGCCTAACAATGTGCCAAGAGCTTTCAACGCCGACTTAAAATGCATCAGACCTTTTTTGTTCCCCCTGCGTGAAAAGATGCGGAGAAGACTTGGTATGAGCTCCTGGCGTCCCAGCCGCCATTGAATGTCTCGCACTGACCTTGGAGATTATTGCTATACTAGACAGAAAAAATGCTATATGTTTGTCAAGAGCTGTCTGTCATCAATGAGCTTTTGTGTTGGCTATCGATCGGCTCCTGGGCAGGACACGGGGGTTGATGGATGCACAACAAACAGACTCTGCATCGCCAGCAAGCGGCCCAGCCAGCGGGCCCCCCTCATGATGGGATGTCAAGTCCGGAAGGCTGCCTCTCGTCCCTGAGGCTTCCTCTCCCAAGTGTTGCTTCCATCCTCAGCTTGGTGCAGAATGAGGCTGCCTCTCTAAATGGCGGTTCATTAGTAAACATGAAGTGGATTACTGTAGTTTAGCCCTGCTACCCGTGCGTCGATAACAGGCCCTGATTGCTTTGTAAAATGTAGCGATCTGCTAGCGAGAGAGCTGTGCCACTGTATCTGCAGCGTGCACATATAAAGATAACGACACAATTCCCCTATCAGTTGACCTGGTTTCTCTTCAGTTAGCGAGCCTCAGCCCCCAGGGTGCAATTGAGAGCGCCTTGGTCCGATACTGGATACAAGTGAAATGCCAGGCGCGGTGCAACAATCATCATCCCCTGTGATTTTGGTGATTTCTCAGGAAGTGAGCTACCACTGCTACATTATTCAGCCTCAGTCTCACAGACAAGAGAGAATGACATTAAAGTTAATACTCCTGCCGGTGCTGTTGCATGCAGAAAGAAGCTGCATTGTTATTCCTTTTTATTATAAGACCATTGTGTTGGGAAATCAGCTGTAGAGAAGAGCTTGGTTGCTTCTTTTGACTGGCTTAAACCCTGTTTTTAACCCCCTTTGGCTGCTAAGCATGGATATGCTCTGAGGTCAGCCTGATCAATCTGTTTGGTATTTTAAAGACACAGACAGCTTCATACTGTCCCAGTAAAGCCAAAACAACTGGTGGCAAATACGATCTTAAACAGACGTGTATCAGGAGGCAACCTGGACTGCTCTGACCTATTGACTTGGCCTCACAGAGATGGCTGGGCCCCATAAAAACCCTGAGAATGGACCCCTGAAAAACCTAGAGAAGAGCCCCTAAAAAACCTAGAGAATGGACCCCTGAAAAACCTAGAGAAGAGCCCCTAAAAAACCTAGAGAATGGACCCTGAAAACCCTGAGAATGGACCCTGATAAGCCCAGAGAATGGACCCTGATAGACTCAGAGAATGGACCCTGATAAACCCAGAGAATGGACCCTGATAGACCCAGAGAATGGACCCTGATAAACCAGAGACTGGACCCTGATAGACCCAGAGAATGGACCCTGATAAACCCAGAGAATGGACCCTGATAGACCCAGAGAATGGACCCTGATAAGCCCAGAGAATGGACCCTGATAGACCCAGAGAATGGACCCTGATAAGCCCAGAGAATGGACCCTGATAGACCCAGAGAATGGACCCTGATAAGCCCAGAGAATGGACCCTGATAGACCCAGAGAATGGACCCTGATAAACCCAGAGAATGGACCCTGATAGACCCAGAGAATGGACCCTGATAAACCAGAGACTGGACCCTGATAGACCCAGAGAATGGACCCTGATAAGCCCAGAGAATGGACCCTGATAGACCCAGAGAATGGACCCTGATAGACCCAGAGAATGGACCCTGATAAGCCCAGAGAATGGACCCTGATAGACCCAGAGAATGGACCCTGATAGACCCAGAGAATGGACCCTGATAAGCCCAGAGAATGGACCCTGATAAACCCAGAGAATGGACCCTGATAAACCAGAGAATGGACCCTGATAGACCCAGAGAATGGACCCTGATAGACCCAGAGAATGGACCCTGATAGACCCAGAGAATGGACCCTGATAAGCCCAGAGAATGGACCCTGATAAGCCCAGAGAATGGACCCTGATAGACCCAGAGAATGGACCCTGATAGACCCAGAGAATGGACCCTGATAAACCCAGAGAATGGACCCTGATAAGCCCAGAGAATGGACCCTGATAAACCCAGAGAATGGACCCTGATAAACCAGAGAATGGACCCTGATAAACCCAGAGAATGGACCCTGATAAACCCAGAGACTGGACCCTCTCCAGTTGTGATTTATTGATGAAATCACTGCCTGTGTGTTGGATCAGTCGCATTGTTGCTGACATTTTTCATGGCAAACAATAAATACATTCTGGAGATGAAAACTGTGTTTTGTTTGTTTCAAAATATCTCATTGTTGCTTCTTTAAGTCAACTTTTGCTTCTTTTAACTGTTTTCACCACTTCAGCCCCACATTTAGCCACTTTTTGACACTTTTTAACCGTTTTTCACCATTTATTCCACCTATTTTCGCTTCTCCTAGCCAATTATTTCCACTTTTGTCACTTTTTACCTTTTTCTTTTCTTATCCATATTTGCTGCTTATCCCTTGTTTTCCCCCTCTACCTTATTTTTGACTCTTTTATTGTTTTGTCACTCTTTAACCACTTTCACCAGTTATTTCTGCTGTTTTTTTTTTCCCATTTGGATGGCACCCTGGTGGGCCCTTTAAACTTTTTTTTTGTTTGTTTGTTTATTTTGCCATTTTTGCTACTTTTACCCAAATTTTTGCCACTGTTTAACTGCTTTTCATCATTTTTACCCACATTTTTCTTTCTTAACCCTTATTTGCTGCTTGACTTCTTTTTCTGCCGATTGAAACCAATTTTTTTTGCCACATTTTAACTACTTTTTGCCATCTTAGCTGCTCTATTTTTGCCACTGTTAGACACATGTTTGCCACTCTTAAGGCCTTGCCACAGATGATTGCATCTCTTTTTCAATTATTTAATTTTTTTTCCCCCCATTTAAAGCTGTCTCAGTTTCTTCCACTTTATTCTCTGGTGTCCTGACGTTTGTGCACATCATGGTTTAACCATGAAGTCTGTCTTTACTAGCTGTTTATTCAGCGTGCCCATCCACATTGTTAAAATTACCAAGACGAGGGTAAATCTGTTTTGAGAAAGCTCAGGGTCCCAGAGAGCTTTCCCCTTTAGACCCCCTTATGGGCGTTGTGATAATGATATGTGATATGTTTGTTTGATCAGAGGCACTGGACAGCCTTTCTATAGGAGGACTGATGCTACATCTCCATCATACAGCAGCCGTGTGCTGTTATCAGGCACACTGACTATCCATCTGTGAGGACGGACGAGAAGAGATTCATTTAAGAGATCAAGGGTTGTCTCAGCACCAGAACTTTTTTATGATTTTATGCTGAGGTCTTAATTACAGTGGAGGTGCTTTCAGTGCATCCGTGATGTTCACCACACCTCGCCACATCCTGGTGACATCCGTTAACATGATGTTGAACATTCTGGAGAATGATAGCGGCATCTCTGAGTGGTTGATTCACTTCTGAAGTCCAGACTGTCAGGAAACTGTCAGAATAAAATCTTCAAGATGAAGCTCTCAGAGGAAACCGACCACACTCTGCGTTGAGGTTTTTGGTCGATCACACCTGTCAGACGTACATCACTAACTTATGTGGATTCTTGTTAGCCGCGTGATGATGGAGAGAGCTTCAGACTACCTCCAACCTTAGAACAGATTATTTTTGACCATCAGTTAGCCCAGTATCTGATAGATATGCTGGAGAAAGAATGAGCTCAGATGTCCACAGAGATAAGTGATGGAAATTCCTGCTCATTTCGGTGATCAGGTCATTTGGCTCTGATCAGCTCTGATTACCATTTTGGCTATTGAAAAATTAGACAATTTGCCAATATTTAGATGTAAGACGGGTATATCTGCCAGCATTTTACTGCTCCTTAATGAAATGGATGAAACCTGTGCAGCATTTGAATGGAAGTCTTAAAGTCTCGTACAGAAAAAAGCTTGGCATGTAAGAAGAAACCTTGTGGGAGCATTGATGATAAACAGCAACAACTAAGATGCCAGCATATAACATTTATCAACATTTGCATTTGGATTAAAGAAACCAAAATTAGACCCCACATCACTGAGTGGATGCTGGATCCAAAATGAACTGTCATAAAGATGCAAAAACACCAGAACACTCCCATTAAAGGATTTATTTGGCTATATATCACGTGACTTTTCAAACCCAAGCCTTACCCTCAAATTGCACATACTCCACCTGCACAATATTCTGGGCATGCAGTGTTTTTTTTTCACTGGCAGTGTGTGCCTTTGCCCTCTAGATGCATTTCCAAAACAATGCTCAGTGGAAAGTATCCAGAGCTGTTTTGTTTTTTTGTGTTTTTTGCATTTACAATGGGTGGGCATGTTTGGAAGTTCAAAGGTTAATATTTTCTACAGGGGACGTCAAATGAAACCCAGCGGTTTTGCAACTTAAAAAGTGTCTTTTGGCATCGTGTTACCTCTATGATCCTCCAACTGAATGATGATGAGGTCTTAGAAAACATCTTCATTTTTCTCTTCATACAGTTATTCACTGCTGTGCATCTACGCCTGCACGCCTTTGACTTATTATTAGATAGGCTGTTTCAGTCGAGACTCGTCTAAACACAGGCAACATTAAATTCATGTCATTTACATCCTACAGAGCTGCAAAAAAGAAAAGTGTCTGAGGAAATTGTCATGCAATGCATCATGGGACACACCTGAAAAACACACAATTCTCTATCCTGTCTATTAAACCAGTGGTTCCCACTGTTGGGGTCACGACCCCATTGGGGGTCACAAAACACTGACATGGGGTCTCCAAATACCTTGAAAAAACTTCAAATATCTTTCAAAATACACTGTTGTCACTTTACACTAATTTTGCCAAATTTCAACCCCTTTTCGTCACTTTTTTCGCCGATTTAAGCACATTTTGTCTGTTTTAAACCCTTTCCGCCGCTTTTTTCTGCCTGTTCTTGCCACTAGTAAACTGAATCTTGCCACTTTCCACCTGTTGTTGGCGCTGTTGACCCATTATTGCCACTATTAACCCCTCTTTACCACTTTTATGCCCATTTTAACTACCATTTTAACCCATTTCTGCCTATTTCTAACCTTTTTTGCCAGTTTATATCAATTTTTCATCGTATTTCACCAAATTTCCACCAATTTTTTGCCACTTTAAAGACACTTTTTTTAAAATCCCATTTTACCACTTTATATGCCTTTTTTGCCACTTTAAACAATTTTTGCCATTTTTTGGTTAAAAAAAATTCAAATATTTTTCAAATGACACTGTTGTCACTTTACACCAATTTTGCCAAATTTAAACCCACTTAAAACTTTTTGCCACTTAGCCACTTCAAACCCATTTTGTCTGTTTTAAACCCTTTCCACTGCTTTTTTCTGCCTGTTTTTGCCACTGGTAAACACAATCTTGCCACTTTCCACCTATTGTCGGTGCTGTTGACTCATTATTGCCACTTAACCCTCTTTACCACTTTTTATGCCCATTTTAACTACATTTCACTTTTAGATATGCCCGCTTTTGCCACTTTAACCCATTTCTGCCTGTCTCTGCCTCAGCTAACCTTTTTTGTCAGTTAATAGCAATTTTTCTTCCTATTTCATCAAATTTCCACCAATTTTTTTTGCCACATTAAAGCCATTCCAGCCACTTTCTTATCCCTTTTACCACTTTATATGTCTGTTTTTGCCACTTTAACCCATTTTTCTCTTTTTTTTTCTGCTACTTGTAAAATCCAGTTTCATCACCTTATCTACCTTTTTTGCCATAATTAACACATTTTAATTCTGTTTTTAAGAAAAGGGATTCGTATTTTTAAGAGCACTCCTCACTGCACAAATGAATAAAAAGATATTTGTTTCTTTGATAAGAGTGGTTATTATTCAGGTTAAATATAAAATATGGATTTGGACCAGGATTTTGTTAGCCCCCATTTTGGCTGGTTCCCAGAAAGCTCTCCCATTTACCCCCCCCTCATGGGCTGCCTTGACTGTTTTGAATGTGCATGGCTGTGTTCAGGTACAGTGGGGGTCCCCGATCTCTGGCACCTTTATTTTGGGGGTCGCAGGCTGAAAAGGTTGAGAACCTCTGCATTAAACAACAATGGAAATGAAGAATAAAGGTAAAACGCTCCTAAACAGGAGCCAGCTCCAGAAGAGTCGGCTCTTAGAAGCGCCTCGTCCTCTGACGACACATCACTACCAGATCTACAGTAAACCCATCCTCCTGCCAGATCACATTCCAGTCCCATCTCCACAGATGGAAAGATAGCCGTGGACACGTATCGGATGGACAATGCTTGGATTGTCAAACAGAAAAACAGATGAGCGGGAGAGAATGAGAGACGGGCAGCGAGTCCTCTGGAGGCTGAGCCAATGAGAAAAAAAAGCCAGATGGGCAGACAGGCATGGAGTAAATCATGGAGGAGCTCTTCAGTGCCGGGGCAGGATGGAGAATGGCAGCGCGGGGTGGGAAGAGTTAGCCGCAGTGTGCAGCAGCTAGCATTATCAATGCTGACAGGCAGACAACCCGTTTATAAGAAAAGGGAAAAAAAGCATCAAGGAAATCCTGCTCCTGTCTATCCCCAATTGAATTACTGCCTTGATCCAAAGATGGGAGCTCGGGGTGAGGTGGGGTGAGGAGGGAGGAGGTGGGCTGCTCCAGAAAATGTATATCCGTACAGTACATCCCTAAGGGCTCACATCTCACAACTTTGCCCATCTATTTTTATTTGTTCCCCGTGCTTCTAGTTAATGCAGCGCTGCAGCCCTCAAAATGGAGAAAGGGGGGAGGAAGAAATAGGGGGGCGGGAGGGGGACAACGAGACGCACTGCTGGGAGGGAGCAGGGTGTAGATCGCATGACCCCTGCGATGTTGTCGGAATACTAATGTCACACAAAGTTCCCCTGCAGAAGAGACGCAGGAACAAAGTGCATAGGGGAGTGAGTTGGAGAAAAAACCCGCTCAGGTACGTGTGGACTCGTGCACGAGAGCAGACACGTGCACAGCATCCTCCCTCCGCCCCAAACTCACTGACGTGACCGAGTCTCAGAGAGCCTAAAGGGGAAAAATGGCCGCCAAATGAGACCCTTTGGGGTGCCGGCGAGGAGACAGGAATTTGGATAAGATGCCTGATTTGGCTGCGTCCAACTTCACCAAACACAGCAAGATGCTGATTTATTAAAAGTTATTTTTGAAGTCAGAGAAGAGTGCTCGGAGCAAAAATAACTCACACTCCAAAAAAACCTGAACATGCAGAAAAACTTTAGCCAATCATGACTTCATTTGGTGGTAAAACCAGATAGTGGTCCTGCAGGAAACAGGATGGATAATGAAACCAGCTCCACATCAGTAAAATCAGAGGGGAACGAAGTTTGACCTGGGGATGGACAATACTGGATTTTACTGATATCTGATGTGCCGAAGTTTCCATCATTTCAGCCAGTATCACTTTATACACATGGTTTTTATTGAAACGAACACCAGGTGTCAGCTCTGAGAGAGGAAGGAGGCAGCCTGCTGGTTGTTTCAGTTTGAAAGTGTTGCAGAGAAATGTGAAAAAGCATCTGTAGTACTTTATTCAAGGTCCATCTATGTCTAGAAACAGGAACCAGAACTTAGTCTAGAATCTTCTTCTAGATCATGCCCTGGATAACCGTGACCTCATGACCTAGATTAATGGTTCTCAACCTTTTCAGCCCACGACCCCCAAAATAAAGGTGCCAGAGATCGGGGACCCCCACTGCACCTGAAGGTGGTTAACACAGCCATGCACATTCAAAACAGTTAAGGCCGTCCATAAGAGGGAGAGCCTTCTAGGACCCAGTCAAAATGGGGGCCAACAAAATCATGGTCAATTGTAAAGTTACTCCATGTTTTATATTTACCCTGAATAATAACCACTCTTATCAAAGAAACAAATATCTTTTTATTCATTTGTGCAGTGAGGAGTGCTCTTAAAAATATAAATTCCTTTTCATAACAACAGAATTAAAAATTGTTAATTAT
Source organism: Cheilinus undulatus (assembly GCF_018320785.1). Classification (NCBI taxonomy): domain Eukaryota; kingdom Metazoa; phylum Chordata; class Actinopteri; order Labriformes; family Labridae; genus Cheilinus; species Cheilinus undulatus. The sequence continues at coordinate 1,370,108 of NC_054885.1, read as the reverse complement.
GGTAACAACGGTGGATAAGGTGGTGAAATTGGATTTTAAAAGTAGCAGAAATGGGTTGGAAGTGTAAAATTAAAAAAGTGGCAAAAAAATCACCAAAAAATGGCAAAAATGGGTTAAAGTGGAAAAAAAAGGCATATAAAGTGGTAAAAGGGGATAAAAAAGTGGCTGAAATGGCTTTAAAGTGGCAAAAAAATTGGTGGAAATTTGGTGAAATAGGCTGAAAAATTTATATAAACTGGCAAAAAGGGTTAGCTGAGGCAGAGCTAGGTTGAAACTGGCAAAAATGGGCCTATCTAAAGATGTAATGTAGTTAAAATGGGCATTAAAATGGTAAAGAGGGTTAATAGTGGCAATAATGGGTCAAAAGCACCAACAACAGGCAGAAAGTGGCAAGATTGTGTTTACCAGTGGCAAAAACAGGCAGAAAAAAGCAGTGGAAAGGGTTTAAAATGGACAAAATGTGCTAAAATTGGGGAAAAAAGTAATGAAAACGAGTTAAAATTTGGCAGAATTGGTGTTAAGTGACAACAGTGTATTTTGAAAATATTTGAAGTTTTTTTCAAGGTATTTGGAGACCCCTTGTCAGTGTTTCATAACCCCCAATGGGGTCCTGACCCCAACATTGAGAACCACTGGTTTAATAGACAAAATAGAGAATTGTGTGTTTTTCAGGTGTGTCCCATGATGCATTACATGACAATTTCCTCAGACATTATTCTTTTTTGCAGCTCTGTAGGATGTAAACGACATGAATTTAGTGTTGCCTGCGTTTAGACGAGTCTCGACTGACACAGCTGATCAACGTTGGGGTACCGACCCCAACGTTGAGAACCACCGACCTAGATGAATGAGAAGTAGACCTAAATAATGACATGAGCATTCAGCTCAATAACGAGCCATCTGCAAAATTAATCAGTCAGTTTTGAGTGAACTATTTGGATTGTCAATGCAAGCATCTTTATTTAAAACAAAAGTGACATTACACCCAAACAGAATGTTAAATATGATAATTCAAGGTCTAAACTGGGTGATCGATGATGTTTTAAACGTTGGTGCATCCTTATCAGTCAGTTTAAGATCATTCCTGTCACAGCTTGGGTAAAATGATTTATTTTAACATCCAAATCTATAAAGAAAAATATTAAACTGTGTTATCTTTGTATTTCTTGGATCAAAAGTCCTGACAGTGGCTTCCATACCACCACCGTCCCGCCGCGCTCCAGCTCTCAGAGAGAATGATGCCCCGGCACAAACCGTCGTACGGCTGCTGATGCGTCGCCGGTGAGCAGGAAATAGAAAATGATGCATAAGTATGGAGGATTTACCGTCACATGCAGTACGGCTGTCATCACACAGAGGTGCATCACGATGATATACTCCTCCAATCCTCCATTTCTACTGAATGTCTTTATAACTCCGCATTAACCCAAATCCCCGGCTGGCACTGGGAGGTATCAGCGGGGGCTTGAAGGTGGGGTATTTCCTCAGTCACACCTGCCTATTACACTTGCTTCTCAACTTAATGGCACTTCCAGGCAAGCCGAACGTCTTGGTGGGGATCATTTTCTTGATAAAATGCTCAATCCAGGAAGCTACTGCAATATTTTTAGAGGACCTGCACAGAGGAGTGTTTGGTGGAAAAACTGACGCACAATGGCTCTCATTATTATCCATTTCTTCTCACTCAACACCTCAGCTGGTATCAGAAGACGACACAGCTTGAGATATAAAACAAGGCTGCTTTAAAAGCCAGGGAACAATCTGGAAACAGAGGGAAGGCGTGTTAAAATGCAGCCAATTAATTTATATTCCAGATATTAAGAGATATAAACACGGTGATGTGACTGAAGCCATTAACACAAAGCAACTTACTCATTAATCGGGACGGACCATTTGGAATGAGCTAATTGAGCACATGCTGCTTAGCTAATCCCACGCATTTCTGTACGCCATTGATTTCATTTGACCATTATCGTCCGAGGTTGTGACCAAAATTAGATGCAGCCTGGCTAATTATCTGACAGTCGGCAGCTAATTATCCGGCTGTAGCGAGACGCAGAGACAAGAGAGGGGAGAGACAAACCTCCCACCACCTCCTGGAAGCTAGCGAACGAGCCATCAGCGAGAGTTGTGATAGGGACGGCGGCGAAGGACGCGGCGGTTCCATGTAAAACCCAGATGGATCCCTGATAACTCCTGATAGAGAGGAGAAAACATGGGGGCTGATGCTTGGCCTGATTCTGATGAAAATGGTCTCCATCAGTCAGCGGACGGCAGCAGGACGCCACAGACAGAGCCAGCAGACCGTAGCACACACTGTGTAGTCAGCCAGCCAAACAAATGATTGGAAGATGATGCATAATAGCGAGTTAGTAGTGGTGCTGCTACCCGTGGATCATACGTTCGCTGGTCTGCTGTTTGGCTCAGAGTCAGGAGGAGATGACGGTGCTGATGTTGATGAAGGAGTGGAACGTGGGGGAGGTAAGTGTTGGGAGATACTCCGACAGAGGTCAGAGGTCAGGGAGATGAGCCTGCCTCAGATACGCTTGTTAACCAGGAGGAGACGCCCAGCCTGCTGCTTGCAAACGAGGATCGGCTTCACTGCACACATGACACACACAACAGACAGGAAGTGGCATATTTGTACTAAATGTGATGGAGTATCTCCTTAGTTTACGTCTGTGCAGCACCGAAGTAAATCACTGATCAATCAGGAATAACACACACGCTCTGGTAAAAAGCCAGCTTTTCTGTACTATCATGACTTCACTGTCTTTGAACTTTCAGCTTTGGACACTTTTAAAGGTGTTATCCTTTGCATCAGCATCTATAGACATCATGACATCATGCATCAGCTGCAGTGAACATTCATCCACTCTAATGGCTCACCTTTCACCAGGAAGCACTGTGCTATCATCAGCAGGAGTTAAACTGGTATCAATCCCATCCACGGCAAAACTTCTGCCTCAAAATGGATTTTTGCAACACTGTCTCACCCATTTGAATGCATGAGCTGTGCTGCAGAGCACACATGAGGAAGAACCGATGCCCTCCCCTTCAATTTTGATGTGTGTAATAAAAGCAACAGACAGCGAGTTTGCTGACTTCGCACGTCTCCATCGGCATGTGTGCTAAAGTGAACGAGCCTTGATTTTTAGCCCAGTGCTGCAGCAAAAAACGGCTTCAACAATCAGTTAAAGGTGTTGTTTAAAATCATGACTAACTGCCAGTTTCACTGCTTCAGCTCAGTTTAAAGGTCACATATTATGTAAAATACACCTTTTCAGGCTTTTCTAGCAAAAATATGTGCACCTGGCCTGTCCATAATCCCCTCAAGAATAAAAAAATCCATTTCCTCCCCCCTCTGTTTCTCTACCCTTCAGAAAATGTGTGCTGAAACAAGCTGTTCTCAGATTTCCCCCCTCATGATGTCATGTGGGGAGTTAGCCCCGCCCCCAGGATCCCTAGAACTTCACAGGCATGTTTTGGGGACCTCTGAGACCAGTATAAACTTATCTTAAAGGGGTCAAATATGTGACCTTTAAACTACTGGTTAAAAGTTACTTTTGTGAAGCTCTTCACAATAAAAGTCTAAATTTGTTTGTTTTCTCAAGTGCTCTCATCATGAAAATCCACATCAGAAAAGATTAAATAGTCAGTAGTTGCCTGATGCACCTCAGCATGGCAGAAGAGAAACCTAAACTACAGCTGCAGTTAGAAGGATATGAACACAAAGAGACTTTTAAAAACATTTTTCTATGATCTAATGCCCAGACATGAGTTGAGTCTGCCATAAAAGTCTTGTTTAAGGGGGAGAACTGGGGTTATAATAGCTGATTATGCATTCAAATGTGTTGTTATTTTTGTATGTAATACTATGATATAATACCAATAGTGTAAAGGACAAGAAAAATACCATGATATTAATCTCGGGCCATACCACCCCAGCCTAACACAGGTGTTTGACTTGAGAGTGTTGCTCAATGTTTCTGGGTTATGTGGTTGTGGTTATTGATATGTGCAGAACTGTTCACAAGGTCATTGCTGCTTTTGTTCTAATTTATTACTGACATGTTTTTATCTGGCAGCTTCATCTGTGCAGCTTTTGGAGTCCAAGACAAATGTGTGTGTAATGTGTAATGTGTCGTAACCTATCATTTCGTATTGTATCATAACGTATCATATTGTTTTCTATCGTATCATATCATAACGTCTTGTATGGTATAGTAACGTAACATAACGTATCTTAACATAACATAAGGTAACGTAAAGTAACAATGTATCATATAGTTTTGTATCGTATTGCATAATATTGTATTGTATGGTATCGTAACGTATCATTTTGTATCATATGGTATGGTATCATAACGTGTTGTTTCATTTTGTATCGTATTGTAACGTATCGTATCATGTCGTATTGTTTCCTATCGTATCATATCGTAACATATCATATTGTCATCATATTGAGAGCAGCAGCAGTGGAAACTGAAGCATAGAGGATCAGCACCATAGAAAGAATACAGCGTCTCCTCCAGTTGCAGTGGTGTGAGCTAGCAGGCTCAGATTGTTGAAGAGTGACCTGTAAGCAAGTTTAACCCGGCACACTGCCAGTCTTTGGTCTGAACTGGGCTTTAACTCGAGTGTTGAAGGAATGCATTGATGAAAGGCTCCTTCCCTGTTATTTTGCTGAATCATGCCGTTGCATCATGGTCTATATTATTGACAGTGCCTTGAACGGGTAGACTCTCCTTGCTATATTATAGTTGGTGGTTTATACCTCTGTAGTTTTCTTGTGCATGATGTTTTCAGTTCTAATTCTAGTTTTTAGCATGCATGAAGACTTGACCAACCAAACTGGGCCAATGCTTGTAAAACTATCATGGGTTTGCTCATGCATTTGTCATGTAACTTTGGAAAGAAGCCGATGGATCCGTGTGGGACAGAGAAATAGGACAAAACTCAATTTTTGACTGGGTAGAAGTCAGAAAACTGCCGTCTTATTTCATAACTGGATTAATATTTCCTATTGACACTCCCAACACTGTGCAGAAAAGACATGAAGTAGCACTGAAGTCCTGCTGGGTCTGATTTAAATATTTGTACAACTGTTGTTCAAGGACAATAAAAAAATCTTGCACAGTTGTAGCTGACACAAATGCATCCCTGATTAACCATTAGAAACAGAAACTTCTTGAATATTACTCCTCTTGTAGTAAACAAACTGCAGGCATCCACAAAACACCACATACATCCTAAATAACTCTCTGCTTTTACCGCATGCCTGACCCCGGAAGTACTTTGACAGGAAGGCCCCGGCAGGCGCGGGTTGCCGATGGGCTGGGCCGCCTGGCTCTCAGTAAACAATTGGCGTGTTTGTGTGAGCGATGGGCACATCGTTTGTTTTGCTAATGGGTGTTTTTCTCCTTCACACTCCGCGGGGAGTGCTGTCTAATGAGCCGCCCACCTGCGCTTTCCCTCCTGCAGCCCCTGTGCCCTGAGTGTGCGGCTTTAACCCTGGTGCAGAGGAGGATGGATCGCAGGGGCTGGGGCTACTTATACACTCAAACACTCATATATATATATATAAGCTAAAAAGAAGAGACATACACTCAAGCAAACACACACGCAAAGGCAGGCAGAGACTGATCTAAAAATATGCTTTATGGAATATGTTACACATCTTTAATTATTGATGAGCAGATGCAGAGAAAACACACCCACGTGGATATCCTGTGTAACTATTCCCAAGCCAATGCAGAGAAATCTTTGCTAACACATGTGGACATTGGCCAACCAACAAGAACTTGGTGTAGCTGAGTTGTTCGGCTCTCTAATGCACCAGAGAGGATATTAAATATACATGCAGACCCATGAAGCCAGGGCATCAGCTCCTTAGTAACATATCACACAGGGGATGTCACGCAAAGGCTGCGGATGATGAAGGCGGAGCAGTGATCAAAGCCTCGGACTATGTGTAAGGGTGCATGTTTATGTGCTGCCATTAACGCCGCCTTGCTCACTGATTGGATAATGTGTTCCGGCTATTGCAGAGCATAAAGCTGGATGTGGTTTGCAGAAGATAACGAGCATTAAACACAGCGACCCAATATGACAGCATAAAAAGTGAACCACGCGCCTGGAGTCAACACTGGTTCATCTGTGCGGGTATCAATCAAACATTCTGTCACGTGCAAGCGTGCAGATCATCTGACACATGTGAGGGTTGCGATTGTTAACTGTCATGCAAAAAAGATGAAAGTTGGTGTTATTTGACTGAATGTTGCGTATGTTGCATGGTTTATTCCATAAGTGCACCAAGGGTGACTGCACAGTTCTTGGTGGCTCTGGTTCTGGAAGTAAAATTCCCAATTCAGGTCCTCCAGAAGTTGAATTCTGATTACAGGAACCAAGCCAGCAAGCTGCCTGAAAACTGGTGGCTACACATTATTTAATTCTGCAAAAAAATGGGGCTGGAAAATGAAGAAATGGATGCCCCATCTGTGTAGATTTATTTTCCTTTGATTCACTTTCAGTGAGAAAAGTTGAGTGCTTTCTTCAAAATTTACATTAATATATATCATATATGAAAAACTGTATCTCTACTATATGGACAAAAGTATTCAGACAGGACCCATTCTACCAATCATTGTCATAGTGACACCTGAAGCAGGAGTTTTGTGCTCATTACTCAAATTAAGTTTTTAACATCTTCAATCAGATTTATCACAGTGAGAAGGACAGAGGAGATATAAAAAGGACTATATTTTTTGATCAGTTTAGTTCCTAAGAGGACTAAGTGGAGAGTATCAGTGGAGAATGCTGGTGATAACATTAACAACAGCATGAAAAACTCACAGCCTCAGTCAGGAGAAGAAAGAAGGCCAAAGGATCAACAGAGAGCTGCGTGAGCTCACGGTTACTGTTGTTCTCCACTCTGCTGCTGTGAAGTCATCATTATTATTCAGAAGCCTGACAAATGTGATGAGAGTTTAAATATTTTGCCATGTAAATGTATGGTACAGTGTGTAAAAGATGAGATCACTGGCTGTGTGTGAATGTGGAGCTGTCCGTGGTGCTGACTGACATCTGCCACTTACAGAGAGTGAAGGAGGGAGAAAGGCTGTAAACAGCTCATTCTACTCCAGTGTTACTCAACCCTGCTCAACCAAAGAGCCAAATATGACCGAAGCCAGATAAAGTTCCTGCAAGTCGGCATTCTGGTGGTTGAGAAAAATGGATACAAAGTCATTTACTTCAAAATGATCAGTTTTCGTTTTTTCATATTTTATGCAAGTCCGACATTTGATGAAAAAGTAACACAAACATGATATTTGAAAGCATTAATTTTGTGTTTTAAAATGCCCTGTTTTTGGAGTTTCTGAGGGGAGGGGAAAGCAAAACTGCTGGGTGATAATTGGCCACTCACCCTGTTATTATTCCCAGTTTCGCCCATTGAGATGGACAATGACAAAGACCGCATGGCTCAAACGCCACCCCTCCCCCAGCGCATAAATACAGCTGTTTCTAGTTATCACCTTTATCAACAAGCCTCAAGATGCACCCTGCAGCCAAGAAAAGAGACGATGAAGAAGCGGCAAGAATTATCAACAGACTCGGGACGACTTCAGGATCACTCAGTGAAAGTTTGATGAATGCGGATTTCCTATGGGAATGTTTTGATGAGCGTCACCAGTCTGATTCAGAAGCTTGGTCTGGGTGGACTTTATGTAAATGTGGCTCTATTGTTCATGCCCATTACCTGGCCTGCCTGAAGGTAGGAGAAGTCCTGAAACTTTGAGCCTGGTTTTCTCAGAACAAACAGAAACTAGAAGTTAACATTCATATGAGCATATCTCTGTAAAATATGCTCAGATTAAGGTGTTTGATACATCATTAGAAAGCTTGGAATCTATACTTTCAAAATGTGTAAAAAATACTCAAAAATGACCTCGGACGACTTGCAGGAGTTTTTACCAGCTTTGGTCACAAATTGTTAAAAATACCTTTACAAAAGCCACAATGTAAGTGGTGAAACGTGGGGAAAATTGTTTAAAGTGGCAATAAAAATAAGTTAAAGTGGTGAAATGGTCAAAAAGTGGCATAGATGTGGCAAAAAATGGGTGAAAGTTAGCAAAAATGGGGTGAAAAAGTGGCAAAACGTGATTAAAAAACCCTAATTATAGCTGGAAAGATGGAAACATCTCTGGTTCCTGCACATGCATGAAGACTTGTATACTTCAGGGTTCTTGTTGGGGGGTTTGCAAATAAGATCACCTACAGGGAGTGCAGAGAATACAGTATGTTGTTGCATGCATTGAGAGCTTCAGTCATCTACTGCATGAGTCAATAACAGCCTCTTGGTGAGCTGAAAACAGCTGGAACCTCCATATATAAAGGCACTATCTTCACAACACTTGACATCATTGTGGCGTAATCTAAGCATTTCTCTGAAGTGATTGAAAACATCATGGAAATGCATTCCCCTACATATATATACTGTGTGTCCTCTTTGTAACACCGTCTGTGCCGGGGAAATATCGCCCCAGTGTAGAAAACATTACTGTAAACATGCTCCATATATGATGGCATATGGATGCCAGCGTCTCCACCTAAGGCATAGGTTTTGATGTGCATGCCATGCTATATTCAGATTAGTGTGACATCATATAAAATGCATTTAGATTTGCTAACCATCTGGAGGCAGGCTGAAACAGGTGTTCCTCCAGAGTGGAGCCGCTCCTTCAACCCAAATCTCTGCATCGATGAGAAAACACATCAATAGTGAACAGCACTCGGAGTACAACAATCCTAGCATCTCCTGAAGTAATCCATCCACGGCCTCGTCTTAAACGAGCGCTGCTACAGAAATATTACCAAAGAAATTCTCTTATTTTTCTTTCCAAATGGGAACATGGTGTTTTGTTATTCAGCCCTGTTATATTTGCTGCTTCCTCATTTTGAGAATAATCTCATACAAGATAGATAAGGCATCGACGCCAAAAGACACCCGCGTCTGAAATAAATTATAAAAGCAAGTCGTAGAGTTATTTTAGCAGACTGAAGATGGTTCAACCCACTCAGTTTGGCTCCCAGGGCGTCTATATTCATGTCAGAAGATGAACCCCGCCAAAGCCATCACGGATGAGGTGGCAGAGACAGACAGGGGCAAAGTGCTGTGGGTAAGACGGAGAAGAAGGAACAGCTTTCCAGGGAGTGCTGAGGGTATATGGGCCTTCTGTAAAACGGTGGCACAAAGGAAGGCAGAACTCTTTTTTTTTCCTCGACCATATGCTCCTGTTCTGCACACGAGCTCGCCTGAATGGGATATGAGGTCCAGAGACGCTGCCGGTCCAAGCCTAGCAGGTGTGCTGCTGAGGCTTGGCAGCATACTTACGCTGTTAAGCAATTTCCAGTCTGTAAAATGAAAGTTTTACGACTATGACCGTTTGAGACAACATCACTGGAGTAATATAAGGGGGCTGTCAGTGCTGCAGCTGTGGAGGGAAGCAAAATGGCCCATCCAATAAGGAGGGATCTCATGATGGTAATGGAGGGCAGCTATGTCGACAAACACATCGGCCCGGAGCAAATGTTGCTCCTGTAGTCGCTCAGTGGTTGACTCAGACTGATGTACATATTAGACCGACCCTGGTCAAGAATCTGATCACAGGCCTGCCCACAAAAAATGGACCCCTGATAAACCCAGAGAATGGACCCTGATAAACCCAGAGAATGGACCCTGATAAACCTAGAGAATGGACCTGATAAACCAAGAGTGTGGACCCTGATAAACCCAGAGAATGGACCCTGATAAACCCAGAGAATGGACCTGATAAACCAAGAGTGTGGACCCTGATAAACCCAGAGAATGGACCTGATAAACCAAGAGAGTGGACCCTGATAAACCAAGAGAGTGGACCTGATAAACCAAGAGAGTGGACCCTGATAAACCAAGAGAATGGACCTGATAAACCAAGAGAGTGGACCCTGATAAACCCAGAAAATGGACCCTGACAAATCCAGAGAGTGGATCCTGATAAACCCAGAGAGTGGATCCTGATAAACCCAGAGTGTGGACCCTGATAAACCCAGAGAGTGGACCCTGATAAACCCAGAGAGTGGACCCTGATAAACCCAGAGAGTGGACCCTGATAAACCCAGAGAATGGACCTGATAAACCAAGAGTGTGGATCCTGATAAACCCAGAGAGTGGACCCTGATAAACCCAGAGAGTGGACCCTGATAAACCAGAGAATGGACCCTGATAAACCCAGAAAATGGACCCTGACAAATCCAGAGAGTGGACCCTGATAAACCCAGAGAGTGGACCCTGATAAACCCAGAGAGTGGACCCTGATAAACCCAGAGAGTGGATCCTGATAAACCCAGAGAGTGGATCCTGATAAACCCAGAGAGTGGACCTGATAAACCCAGGGGGTGGACCCTGATAAACCAGAGAAAGGGCCCTCCACTATTGTCATTAATAGTGTAAATTCATGTGTGTTGGATCAGTAGCATTGGTGCTCATGTCCTGACCTAAAAGTTTTTTTTATTTTGGAGCTGAACTATTATTGGGTTCTGATTTTAATATTATTTGTGCACCCTTAAACCCACTTAGACCACTTTTCATTCAATTTTGTGCAATTTTAACCCATTTTTTCCTCTTCTTGCCCATTTATGTCACTTTTTAACAGCTTTTCATCACTTTTTGCTACTCATTTTGCTCATTTAAACAGACCTTTTCCACTTTTTACCTACTTTTTGCTAATTTTAAATCAAATTTCACAATCTTTTCTGCCCATCTTGGCCAATTTGCATACATTTTTGCCTCTTTTAAACCCAAATTTGCCATCTTGTCAACCCATTTACATAATTTCTTGCCCATTTCTGCCTCTACCAGTTTTTGCCAATTAAAGCCAATTTTGCCACATTTCAACCCTCTTTCATCACTTTTTGTCACTGTACACACACTTTTACACACATTTAAAATCCATTTTGCCAAGTTTAAAGCCCACTCAATTAGTTTTTCCACCTATTCTTGCTTCTTCTTACCTATTTTTGTCACTTTAAGTGACTTTTGCCACATTTTAACACCTTTTCATCACTTTTTTCCTCACTTAAACATAATAGTTTCACTTTTATTCCATTTTTGTTCATCTTTAAATCCCATTTCACCCTTTTTACCCATTTTGCCACTTTGCATGGATCTTTGCCAATATCAACCCATTTTTGCCACTTTTACATCCCATGTCACCCCATTCTCCACCCTTTTCTGCCTTTTGACCCATTTTTTGCATCTTTCCACCTATTGTTAACCCTTTAACTCTTTTTTTTTGCAACCATTAACCCCCTTTTATTACTTTTTAAGCCCATTTTTGCCTCTTTTAACTGCATGTCACTTTTTGTTATGCCCAATTTTACCACTTGAAACCCCATTTCAGAACTTTTCTGAGGTTTTCTCAGGCTTTTGACCCCATTTTGCCACATTTTGCCTTTAAAACCCATTTTAATTCTGTTTGAAGCAAAGACTTGACATTTTTTATACTGCATCACAAATTGTTTCCTCTTTTTTATCTCCACAGTAAAATTTCCTGTTTTATATTTCTGCTGCAGGATAGGAAATAATCTTAGTTGAATCTAGTTTTGGTCTTAAAAGCAGGGACCTCCATCAGATACTCAGTCTCTGCAGAAACCTTGATAACTTTATGTGTGATACCAGGTCAGACTTCAGTCTTTAAAAGTCTTTCAGAAACTTCAGGTTCAGCCTCACTGACTCATCATTTGAAAGTTTGAGATGATGCTAAAGTGGAGACTGATTCCTCTAAACACAGGAATCTTAAGACGGCCGATCGTGCTCTGATTTAAACGTGTGAGTAACGGCAGCTGTACGGTACGTAGTCCTGTCAGAATCCCTGCACCGTGGCACACACACATCCAACTTTTACATGCAGGTACACACACTCCAAAAGTCACACATCCATTAATGCATCCCTCCCCATCCTTCCACTGAGGCTCCAGTATTAGTGAAACCCCAGTCTGTTGGCAGCCCTATCCATCATCGCACCACGCTAGACAGACAACAGAGCACACCCTCACGCAGCCCACACTAGCACATTTGCATTTGACCACCTTCATTAAATTCAGCCAAGGTAAGACTCATTTAGACTCTGGAAGGCAACTTGATCTATCTATTCCAAGTTTTTTTCACGGATTGTCCTCTAATAGAATTCAAAGTAAAGGTCATGAGCAGTGTATTAGTTTTGATGATTGAATTAGTAACTCTATCCCAGTTGTCCTGCAGCGATATCTTCATAAGGAAGAAGGTTTCTCTTTTGTTTATCAGTCACATGAAACCAGTGACATGTTAAATACAGAAGATGATTCACTCATAAGCTTGGCGATTATTCAGAATCAGAGAGGACTTCTGAATGATAGTAGGGTCTAGTCTGGACATGGTGGGGGATTTATAATCTGAGGTTTTTCTCTGTTTTGGTCTTTTATAAACGCAGAGTTTCAGCTTGTACCGAGAAATGTGAGGCAATTTTGAAACAAGTCTCAAAGCGTGTGCACAGTTTCTGTTTCTCTCCATCCTAGTAGAACATGCCAGAGCCCTGATGCATTCATTTCTCAGTATGTGATGCAGTAATATTACAACGCATCTTTAGAAATTTTGCTACCCTTGGTGGCATTTGGCATACTTTAATAGCTTATTATCTATATTAGCAGATATTGATCTGTAGATATTTATGGAGAATATATTGGCTCAAAATATTAGCCTTTAAGGCCTTTAAGCTGTGAATATTGGCTTTTTTTAAGATTTATTTTTGGGCATTTTTGTGCCTTTATTAGATAGGGGAGGACGGTGGATAGAGTCGGAAACAGGGTCAAGAGTGGAGGAGAGACATGCAGTAAAGGGCCTCAGGCGGGATTCGAACCTGTGCCGCCCGCATCCATGGGGAGTGCCATTAACCACCAGGCTACCTGCTCCCCAAATATTGGCTTTAATTAGTGGTAAATATCTGCCTGTAGCGCTTTTGAATATAAGCCTCTATCAGCTGTCATTATTGGCTTGTATTGTCTGTAAATATTGGGATAAATTTATGGTAAAAATTGCTAAAGCAAATGTTGGCTTAAAATGCTTGTATAGATGGGCTTTTATGAGCTGTAAGTAATGGCATAAATTAACAGTAAACACAGGGTTATATCAGCAGTTAATATTGGCCTTTAACAGTGGTAAAAACCGGCCTGTATGAGCTTTGATCAGTGGTAAATATGGGCCTTTATTGCTTGTAAATATTGGGTTGTATTGGTGGTAAAATATGTACTTTATCACTTGTAAAATTGGCCAACCTCTTTAAAAACTGGCCTATATCAGCAGTCACTATTGGCCTGTATTGCTTGTAAATATTGGGTTATATAAAAGAAAAGTATTTGCTTAAATCACATTAAAATATAGGCCTAAATTACTTTAAATATGGGCCTAAATTGCCTGTAAATATTGGGATTTATTTATAGTAAAAGCTAGCCCATATTAAAGTAAGTATTGGACTAAAATGTTTGTATAGACTGGCTTTTATGAGCTGTAAGTTGAGGCATATTTCAGCAGCAAATCTGGCCTAAATAAATATTGGCCTTTAACAGTGGTAAAAACAGGCCTATGTGAGCTTTGATCAGTGGTTAATATGGGCCTTTATTGCTCCCAAGTATTGGCCAATCTCGTGTTAAAAACCGGCCTATATCAGAAGTAAATATTGACATATCATGCTTGTAAATATTGGCATATATCATCTGCAATATTAGCCAAAATCAGAGCTGAATATTGGCCTAAATCACTTGTCAATATTGGCCAATATCAACAGTAAATGTTTGTCTCTGATTGTGATAAAAATGGGCCTGTATCAGTGGTAATTATTGACCTATGTGGGCGGTAAAAATATGCCTGTAACTGCTGGAAGCAGTGGCATATATATGCAGTAAATATGTAGTAAATATTCAGCTATGTCAGATGTCAATTTTGGCCTATATCATCTGTAAGTATAACCATACATCAGCAGTAGGTTTTGGCTAAAAGCTTGGTCAGTCAGCATCTTTTTTTCTTACATTTCAAAGTGCTTTTAAAGGGACTAAAGTTGTAGGTCTGAAATACATTTATAGATCAATATAATCTAAAATTAAGTTTAAATATCAGGCAAGAATCCAACATCGTGCATCCCTATTTTTGTGTGTGCATGCAGGTGCATTTAGAGGGTTTTAATGCATTCAGAATTTTTTCAAGTTAATACCAACTAAGAGTAAAATCACGACTTAAATAGTCATATTCCACTGTGGTTGTGAAGCGTCTAAGTTCCTAAACAAAAGTTTGTAGGTTTTCATACTTCACTGCTTTCTCCAATCTAGCATGACTGTAATTCTCTGCAGAACAAATAGGAACATTTCTAGTAGAACAGCAGATATCTGAAGCCATCGTAACAGCTGTTTAAAATATACAGAAGCATGTCACATTCACCAGAGAAAGGCAGATCTTTGTTCTGAACTTAAAAAGTCATAGTCTTTGGATTACATGAAAAGTTTCATGAGGAATAAGACTTGGTCTTCCTCCGTTGTTGGTACTTTCACACAGAACTCCTGCAGATGAGGGTGCAGGTTTGAATCTTAGTTTTCGTGCTGGTCCAGTGAAATGAGTGAGGTTTTCTGTGCATTAGGTAACTCTCTGAGGCCTCCAGCCGTCATTGGACCCTCTTAAAGTCTACTTACATCATGTAGGGTTATATCACATCTATACCATCTAGAAACTTCTTCTCATATGTGACCTTTTGCTCAGAGGTAGTATTCTTGGAAAAAAAAAAGTTTTTGGTGCAGAACGAGGAATTTCTGCTCGAACATTTCTAAGCGAGACATGTTCATATTTCTTTTGAACCATAGGAGCGGCCAGGGTGAAAAATTTGGCACAGATGCTGTATGGCATCTTGAAACTGTGCATGTTGTGAATAAATCTTTTATTTTACAGCTTTAAAAAAAGGAAACAGTAATTTTTAGAGAGCTTTCTTTGTGAATCTTTCATAATTTGCATAAAAACTGCTGGACTGAAACTCAGCTCCAGTCTATTTATAGGAACCATCCGGGGGAGGACCATAACCTCACGGCTCTCCTCTCAGCCGACCTTCTGATCTGTGCTGCACAGTGCCCGAGTCCTCGCCTTTGTGATACTAGGTGGTGTACTGTAGCACCGGCCTCTCAGCGCTCGGGGCGATGCGAATGCAGCACGCCAAACAGGCCCAGAACTTCCACACTCGCATCGTATGGGAGAAATCTCAGCTAAGAACAAATGAGACGTTTCCCTCTCTCTGCTGTGGATGCACACTCGGCGTGTGCTGCATTCATTTAATCTCACATATGCTGAGCAGTGGGGCTGTTGTCAAAATCTTTCAGTCCCTCCCCCATGTGTGTGATAGCCTGCAGGTAAATGAAAACAATAGGATAAAACTGGATCTATTATCAAGAAAATATGACAAATGGCAATTAATAGTATCATAGCGGGTAGTGAAGGGTAATTCAGAGATTATTAAACCTTGGCCCTATTAGATTGATTCAGCTGGCAGGCTCTAATGGCTGCAGCATGGTGAATTACAGCCACTAAGAATGTGTATTCTAGCCACTGACAGACTCAGGTCTCTCAGCATCGCTTATTAAGCTGCATTTTTAATAATAGTGCGTGCTGGGTCCTGGGCACCCAGTATACGGTGAGCTGGATCCCGTGAACGTGCAAGTCCTGCTCCTTCATTCATCAGCTGACCCTTCCCATCCTCGCTCTCCTGAGCATGTCAGTATTAGACACACAGTCTAACAATGATACCCAAAAATACACAGAAGAGTAAAGTAAGACCTGGACAACCAAGGCCCCAAAGACTCTGTCTTTCATTTGCATGCTCAGATACAGACAACACCATGCAGTCTCTCTTAGCAAGCTCATTGCCCCATGTGCCAGTCCAGGTAGCTCAGCCTTGCGGTCAGCAGATTGAGGGATTACGCTACTAAGGTACGTGACATTTTCTACAATTCTCACACAGACATAGATTTGATGGCGGCATCCAAGGAGTCCCCAAATACCTGGATCTTTGTTTTAGTCCAGGAGACGTGAATTCCCAACACTTTAGCCTTAGTTAAGATCCCCCACAGGGGTCCAAAGGTCCACAGTTCTCTGCCCCTGTTACCCACCCCATTATCCAGTCCATACAGGTCCTGAAGAGAGTAGGGACTAAGACACACCCCTGCCTCACTGCATCACCCTGGAATCAACTGGGAAGAAGTCAGAGGTAAAGCCACCAGACTTCACTTTCATCTAAGGTCCAAACATGACCACTATTATTTATCAAATACTGTATGAGTGGCTGAAAATGTGTCATTAAAGAAACTGAAGTGGGCCCTGAAGCTACAAGAACCAAGTCTAAACCATAGCATATGTGGCATTTAGCTGACAACTTTGGCTTCAATGACGGCAATATTATAACCACTTATACTTTTTCATACCATCAGAATTGGTGGGAATTTGAAGCCTGAGTAACAGGATAGCAATGGATGGATGCATGGATGGGTGGATATATGCATGCATCCATGGATGGATGTATGGATGGATGGATGGGTGGATATATGCATGCATCCATGGATGGATGTATGGATGGATGGATGACGCATGGATGGATGCATGCATGGATGGATAGATGGATGCATGGATGGATGTATGGATGATGCATGGATGGACAGATGGATAAATGGCTGGATGGATGGATGCATGCACTGATGGATGGATGGATGGATGAAGGGATGAATGGATGGATGGATGGATGGATGGATGGATGGATGGATGTATGGCTGGATGAATGCATGGATGTATGGATGTATGGATAAATGGATGGATAGATGGATACATAGCTGGATGGATGGATAGCTGGATGAATGGATGGATGGATGGATGGATGAAGGGATGGATGCATGGATGGATGGATGGATGGATGGATGGATGTATGGCTAGATGAAGGGAAGGATGGATGGATGGATGGATGAAGGGATGGATGTATGGATGCATGGATGTATGGATGGATGGATGGATGTATGGCTAGATGAAGGGATAGATGGATGGATGGATAGATGAAGGGATGGATGCATGGATGCATGGATGGATGGATGTATGTATGGCTGGATGCATGGATGGATGGATGGATGGATGGATGTATGTATGTATGGCTGGATGAAGGCATTGATGCATGGATGGATGGATGTATGTATGTATGGCTGGATGAAGGGATGCATGCATGGATGGATGTATGGCTAGATGAAGGGATGGATGGATGGATAGATGGATGAAGGGATGGATGCATGGATGGATGGATGGATGGATGGATGTATGGATGGATGGCTGGATGAAGGGATGAATGCATGGATGCATGGATGTATGGATGGATGGATGGATGTATGGATGGATAGATGAAGGGATGGATGCATGGATGCATGGATGGATGGATGGATGGATGTATGTATGGCTGGATGAAGGGATGGATGCTTGGATGGATGGATGGATGGATGGATGGATGTATGTATGGCTGGATGAAGGGATGGATGCATGGATGGATGGATGATGGATGGATGTATGGATGGATGGATGGATGGATGGATGATGGATGGATGTATTGATGGATGGATGGATGCTTGAATGGCCTATTTATTGCCTCATGGTAAAACAACAAAAGGAAAAGTCACAAAACAAAATTCCACCATTTTTTCCAGGTGTTTTCCTCATTTTTTATGGTTTTAAGTCAAATCCAAGAACAAGTGAAGATGAATGTTTCCTTGATTTCCATACGGTGAAATGCCCTTTTTAAATAAATTATCCTTGTGTTCCCTGATCCTGCAGGTTAGGCAACTGACCTGTGATTCCAAGTTCAACATTTGGAACCTTCTGATTCTGTGGTCCCTGAGGTATTTGACCTAGCTTTGACATATCAGAATTACAACAAGCTTTATAGACTTTAGGTGGTGAAATGGGGTGTTATTATACAAAGGATGCCCCCTATGGTAGCAAGAAGCATTGCAAACATGGAACGTTTTCCATTTCCACATTTTTGAATTGTTTTTGCTCGGTAACACTCTATTCATGAATCTTCAACGGTTAACAAATTACAGTGGTTCAAACCAAAACAAGTCAAAGGAAAGGATTGTTATTGAATGTTTGAAGCATTAAAAAGTAAATGTGTGTACACTATATGCTGTGTCACTCACACACACACACACACACACACACCAATAATTCCATTCTTATTCCTCGGAAACAGAAATCTGACAGTGAGCAGTGACTCAAGCTGTTCAATAACTGTATATGTTCTCCATCTCACAGCGAGCTCTGCCGACTCCTAAAGCCACCAGAGGCGCTTAGAAATGATGATGAGATAATGAAAGAAGGCCGGGTCTTTACTTTTAGACTGAAAGTTTCTATCACACATCCCTGTCCGAGGTTTCTAAAGCTTGTTCAGTCTTTGGTGAATTTAGCCCCCGTCTTTGGTGGTGAGAGGTCGCTGTCATGTTTTGGTTTAAACATGGATAACCAATGAAGACTGGGTATAAAAGAGCTGTTTCAGAGTCAGTCTAGTGTTCTTCAGTTCTAAACTCTTAAAGCAGAACGTCTTACAGTAGAAGATGTAGACATAACTGCTGTCCCCGCAGCAGAGTCAGTTGTGCATACAGTTTATATCTGAGATTTAAATGAGAGAGAGAGAGAGAGAAAGCAAAAGGGAATAAGACAAGGTCGCTCGCTGACTTATCACTTGTCTCATTACTTGAAACAGCGACTGTCAGCACCTGCACATCTTCCCTCCTGGTCCAGCACATATCCATACTCCAGCAGAAAAGGGATCAGTGGAACAAGGAGGCTGAATAACTCATACAGCTCCAGGTCATTTTTTACAACACTGATGCCACTTCAGCTGAGCTCAATTAGCCGAAAAGAGACTCAAATGTGGGTGACACGTCTGAGAGTGGGGAGAGATAGTAGTGGGTGTTTTTAAAGATTCATAGTAGAGTTCAACATCGTGGTTTTGGAAGTAAAAATCCCATTTCTTTTCTCTAAAGTGGATTTGATCATTAGTGATAATGTCATAACCATCCAGGGTAGAAATCTCCAGAGCTACGATCATATATGCTGCAGTAGGAGACTAAAAGTGACATCAACCTTATGAAGGATAACAGTTTATGTTTGAACTTGGGTAAACAACTACACTACCCACAATCCTAGAGTATCACAGCATCATCTCGGGGTGTTTTGATCGCACATTTCTGCATCAGCAACTGCTGTGTTACACCTTTAGACATTCATATTGACACTGTGAAATCTCATGTGCCTATCTGTCAATGTGTGAGTCAGCTTTGCAGAACTGAGAGACAACACTGCACAGTAGGAGCCCTGCAGGATCAGGTGAAGCCCACTGTTATTAAGTCAATGTTTACCAGCCTTTAAGGGTGTTCAGCTATTGCATTATGATATCCTTTCTTCTCTGATATATACAGAACTGTGCAGAATTCTTAGGCATGCTTGGGCCAAAAAACTGAGGCTGCAGTAAGGCATGGATGTAGCGAGTAAACTGCCTGGGGACCATAAAGGAGGAAGGACTGACATGATTCTGGTCATGCTCTGGTTGTCCTTGCACATTACCAGGAACTGGGGAAAATAATTTGTTGGAAAAATAGTCATGTGCACACCTTTATAGGGGAATAAGGGGTGGATGTAGAGAGTAAGCATGTGGATGTCCCAAGGGCCCAAAAACTGTTGGCGGTATTCAGGCGTATTACCAGGTGTGAAAAGGCTCAGACAAAAGACATGCCATTGAGCTTGACCTTGGCTGCAGAGCAACACAAACGTGTGTCAAGCTGGTCATGTGACGTCCATGTAGGAAGTCACATCCCAACAGCTGACCCCAATTATTGCTTCCAAGCTCCCATAGCCAATCACAGTGCTTTCTTTCAACACAGCAGTGTATTCAAATATGACATACTTCTCACTAATCCCAGCTTGCATTGATACCAGTGCAATCACACTGCTGCTGGTGCTGCAAAACAATGCCTCCTCCACCCCAGCCTCCTCCTTTATAGCATAAAGCTCCACCCAGCCTCCTCTTTTATAGCATATACCTTGTTGCCCCATCATTCAGAATGCTTCTGTGGTTTCTGGCCATGCACTCCCTGGAAAGTCAGAGCATGTTCCCTTGACTGACCAAGGGAGCATCTTTTGAGCGGAGGCTTTTTGACCGAGTTAAACTTTAGGTTTATTTTGCAGTAAAAGGCACAAATGTACGATCGTTGCTGAATGAAATATAAGCAAACTACACGAGGCAGAGGGCAGGAGAGGGCAGTCACCATGCACATTATTAATGCAAATGTAGAATTGATGTTGTGATCAAATGTCAACATCTGGACCCTAACTGATCAACAGAATCTGAACAAAGGGGGTCTGAGGGTTTAGATTCTCTGTAAAAATGTAAAAATGATAATAAAGATGAATGCAGAAGAAACATTTTGGAGGAAGAACGCTAAACTATCGTTGGTTGGGTCTTGTTGGACCAGCTATCAATGGGCGTTCACTTTTGAGCTCTGCAGCCGTAAAGACTTTTTCAGCCTTGAACCAACTCTGAGGATACTGAGGACGCTCAGCACATTAGCAAGAAGCAACCACCAATAATGGGTTATAAGTGAAAGCCAATTATCTCAGCGGGGTGCATATTACTGTACCGATGAGCAGCTCGGCCTCTGAAAGTTCTGTCAAGGTTAAAAAACAATGGTTCAACCTTTAGCACGCCGAAAGAATGAGACAGCAAACAAAAGGAGTTCAACGGGGAAACACACAGAATGCCAAAGATGGAAGAAAGAAAAAAATCAGCGAAAGAGAAAGATGAGGGAGAGAAAGACAGACAGAGAAGGAGCAAACACAAAAGTGTGGCCCTCCTGGGTTGGATGCTGACACCGGTGAGGGATTACTGAGGGGAGGAGCGCGGGCCATATGGCTGCATGGCAAAGTGGAACCCACGGGGAGGCAGCGGGCACATTAGCTTGCACGGGGCCCTCCATCGCTTCCTCTGCACTGCGGTTTGCGGGACGCACAGGAACATTGACAATGACATCAGGCTCTCCCACCTCTGTGATGGCTCCTGGATCCCGGCTGACACGGCTGGCAGACGGCCAGGAGGAGAAAAATCACCTGCTCCGCCCCGCGAGCACAGAGTTACTTATGCCACTCAATAATGACCCGGGGACCGCTGCAAAAACAACAAGCACCACGGACGGTCATGGGAAGGAAGGCTGGGAGTGAAGGCGTTCAGCATGCCGCTCTGTTTGGCTGGCCTCTTTCAAACAACAGAGGAGAGTCATAATAGCACCACGTTTCACACCAAAAGCGCCACTGTCGTTAAATCAATAAGTCATTACCTTTAATGGGATAAGCACTTTGAAAACTAATTGAAAACAGCTCCATTTACTCCAGCCAGGCCCTTAATGCAAACAATACTGTTGTTGCAGCGGAAAAAACAAAGAAAAAACCAAGAAAGGAGCAGGGAGGACGGCGTCCAGAGCAGCCAGGAATCTGGTGTCTGATCATTTGTAATACATTCCTTTAAGGGAGCAATGCAGCTGTTTAACCCTCATCACATTTCCAACAGGACTGTAAACACAACAGCGAGGAAACCAAACAGCGTTTGACACCAGAGCCATCCACACTCACTCCACAAGTTCAGGCTCAAACTTCTTACTTAGGGAGGTAATATGATTAAGTCTGAGTGCTTCTTAAGTGATTCGTTTTTCCAACATTTCACAAACGGACTGATCTCACAGCTCCAAAACGTGTCGACCATGTGACCGCTTCACTAGTGCTCCGAACTGCAACCGAGCAGTAGTGAGCCTCTAAAATGTGTTGTGGCAGGTTTGCAGAGTATTGATTTATATTAGAGAAAATGACTGTGCATTCAATTCCAATCAAAAGCCTCTGTGGCAGGCAGCCAGTTCTGTTGCTGGGTGAAAGACACTGTATTAAATGTAAAGCAAATTGAATGAGCAAATGCCAGATATAAAGCTTGGCAAGTGGAGCCTAATCAGAAATGGATGCTCATCAACACAATTACTGAGGGACACGTCACATGGAGCCTGTTTTTATTTTGAACATGTAACTTCTCAATCCTGCTGCCTTCGTCTGTTTCGTTAATTATCAGCGCCATGCTTGGATCTTTAACGCTGAGGTCAGACTGAATATTATAGGTATGAGAGTAGCTTGATCCAGCAGGTTTCAGGACCGTCAGTCCTAAAAATGAAGAGTTTAACCCTTGTGCCGTCCTCAAATTTACTACCCTCTGGACACCTTTGAGGCAACAATGTTCAAGTGCAGAAAAACTGCCATTAAATCAGCACACATCAATATTTTTTCTACTTTTTTTTCATAAATCTCTTTAACAACTTCAGACCTGCTCAAAACTACCAAACATTCAATAATTTTCAAGATTTTAACCCTTTAAATGCCAGTTTGATTATTTGAAATATTTCATTTTTTACTGCAAAAAACGCAACATGTGAATTATTTTCTGCATAATAAATAGTAGAAAGATGGGGCTTTGGGGGTGATGAGAGTCTTGGATGGGTCAAAGATTAGCAACAAAATTGATTTAACTGCATTAATATTTTTTACACAATGTCAGAAATACCCTCCTGACCTCTTTGAGGCTAAAATGCCCCCATTGACTTCCATTAAAAACAGGTTTTTTAATCTCACTGTCGTTGCAGTATAAAATCATGCATTCTTTAATGTCAGCATTTCAGTGTGAAGAAGTCTAGTGAAATTTGACATTTTTACCGTATTCCACCAGATTCAACCATTTACTCATTGTAGGACCATGTGTTTCACACATCCATCTGGAAAAGCTTCAATAGGAAACGTTTGAGAAAAGGCAGAGGCTTTGAAAAAACTCAGAGTGTGATTGGATGAATGTTCTGTCTGTCACATCTCTAGGGGCCAATCAGAGCAACAAAACACGTGACGTAGCAGCTATCAAGCTGCGTGTGTGCAGCTACTGAGGAATAACGTGAAACCTGGCGACTGTAGACATGTCAGTACTCGACTTTTGTGGTTTTTGAAAAGAAAACAACTCACTGCTGTTCTTTGTTCTTCTTTTAGTGAAGAAATGTCGTCAAGTTCTGATAAAACTGGCGCTTTAGCAGCATCCACACTAATCTCTTCCTCCATACCTGCACCAGCTCTTGCTGCTGTTTGTTTACGTCACGACTCTGCTGCGCCTGAAAGTACTGCCCCTCGTCGCTGATTGGTCCTGTCACTTTCTAACCGGGCCCAAATGGTTCAGATGGGAGCTTTGCAAGATTCGCCAGTGAAAAACAAGGAAACGGGCGTATCCACCTGCTTTGCAAGGTTATGTGGACAAGGGACAAGGCCTTAACATACGCTATATTGCCAAAAGTATTCACTCACCCATCCAAATAATATAAATCAGGTGTTCCAGTCACTTTCATGTCCACAGGTGTTTAAAATCATCACCTAGGCATGCAGACTGTTTCTACAAACATTAGTGAAAGAATGGCTCGCTCTCAGGAGCTCAGTGAATTCCAGCGTGGTACTGTGATAGGATGCCACCTGTGCAACAAGTCCAGTGGTGAAATTTCCTGGCTCCTAAATATTCCACAATCAACTGTCAGTGGTATTAGAACAAAGTGGAAGCCATTGGGAATGACAGCAACTTAGCCACGAATGGGATGTTACTTAAGTTCATATGTGAGTCAAGGCAGGTGAGCAAAAACTTTTGGCAATATAGTGTAGCAAGAGGGTTGTTGTTGGTGCCTTAAATCAGTGCTTTTCAAACTTTTTTCACCTAAGGCACACCTGAGGTTAAAATCTCAAGGCACACCACATTTAAATCAATTCATAATTGACTTTTTAAATAATGTTACAGTCAAGGTGGCCTATAAGGGGGGATAAAGGGGAGAGCTTTCTGGGGCCCAGCCAACTGGGGGATCACAGAGATCGCAAAAGTGGGCAAAAATGGATTACAAGTGTCTTAAAGGATTTAATGATGTAAAAAGGTGGTAAAAATGGGTTAAAAGTGATAAAAAGGCAAAATTTGGCAAAAAAAAAAGTGATTAAAAAAAGGCAAAAGTGGGCAAAAAATTGACAAGAAGGTGGCATAAATGGGTTGAAAGTGTCCAAAAGGTGGCAAAATAAATCACAAGTGGCAGAAAAGTGGAAAAAGAATGGTTAACATTCATAAGAGCTGGTAAAATGGAGTCAAAAGTGACGGGGAAAATGGCCAAAAAAATGGCCAAACAATAGCAAAATTGGGCAAAAAGTGGTGAAAAGGGCAAAAATTGGTCAAAAGTAGTAATAAGAAGTGGCAATAGTGGGTAGAAAAATTGGTTAACTTGGTTAGAAATAGCATGAATTAATAATTTAAACACCAATTTCAACCCAGTAATATCTTGCCATGCTTTTCCGCTCTTATTGAGGTAATTGTTAGCCAGGATGCTAGCACCAATGCTACTGATCCAACACACACACACTGATACCATCAATAAATCCCAACTGGGGCGGTCCCATTCTCTGGTGTTTTTCAGGGGTCCAGATCTGTGGGCAGGCCTGGTTACAGTAGGCTACTTGCCATAAAGTTGTAGTAATAACATATTGTAAAAATTCCCACGGCACACCTAGACTTGCCTTAAGGCTCACTAGTGGGCCATGGCCCACCATTTGAGAACCACTGCCTTAAATGATAAAAACATCCATGGTAGCAGGATGGAGTCCATTGACTTCAAGGATATCAGGGCTTTGTCCTTTTGTTCTTCTTCTTCTTCTGGATTTGCAGATCCAGCCATATCTGGTATCTGCTGTATTGAACTGTGCACACACGCAGCTGTGCTCGGGCACAGAACGATCTGAACGATGTGAAAGCAGAGCAGCAGAGGAGAGGGAAGGGGGAGCCCTTGTGCCCGATACATGCCTCATGTAAAGCACCCTTAAAGTCTTGTGGATGCAGAGATAACTACTGCAAAATACATCATCTGTAAACCAAGTTTTAAAGCAAATATGACTGATATTCCAGTTTTGATCGAGTCTTTTCAAAAGTAGCTGCAGCTAACACGGCTAGGAACAGACCCCGACTCCAGCAGTGGCGTGCTTTCACCTTTAGAAACCTATTAAACCTTCATGGCTTCCTGCCCTAGTTCTTCCTGGTGTTTTTAGTGCTTGATCATGATTTTAGTTGTTTATAAATCTTATTTCAACATCTGAGAGCAGGAAGAGACTCATAAAAATCTCTGGCGCCTACTCAGGGTGGGTCCTGGACCCCAGGTTGGATCCAGTGACCCAGACTAATGTTGTTATGGTTGCTGCCATATCACAGCAGGAAGAATTCATTCCTCTAAGTGTAGACAGCAATCATTGGTGTGTACAGTTAGTCTGATAACTAGGTTAGCCATTAGGCTGTTGAAGCAAGAGATGATCGTGCTGACAGAACAAGCCGGAAGATTAGTTAACAGGTGGGAGTCTGGAGGCGCCCGCTGCTGCCCACATAGACACACATGTGTGAAAACACTCTTTTGGTCTCTAGCTTTTCTTTTTTTTCCACTCTTGGAAGAATGACATCCCCACATAAATGGGTGAATAAAAGAACGAGGGCACCATCTGGTTGATCCTGGTGCTAATGGAGCAGCTCAATTACGCTTTGACTTTCAGTGGACTGACCGGGACGGGACGGCGCTCTAATGTTGCTGTGTGCTGTTTATGTTTAACACCAGACACTGAGTGGACATGCTGGATCGCTGGAAGGCTAAAATACTTTTAGAGGCTTCTGCGAGGGTGCCAACAATGTGTCAGTGGTGCTCTGCCATCTAGGAACCACTTCCTGTTGTCTTGGTGTTCCTCAGGAAACTCAACATGGAGGGACGGTGGCGTTGTTTGCAGATGGGGGGGGGGATTCGACACTTGTTGTTCTATCCTTGAACGAGGTGCTCAAGCTAAATTGGCTGCGCAAATGGCTAATGTGTATAATGGAATTGAGAGTTGCCCTGCATAAGGGCGTCTGCTAAGCAAATAAATAATTTAATGCAAATCCCAGCATCGTGCCTCCTGCCAATTAAGCTAACCTGTTTTAGCTGTAAGTGATTTTATTACATTAGCATGCCGTAGCTCTGACTGCATTAGGGAGGGTTTAATCAGTCTGTAATCAAATTAGAGCACAAGACAGAAGGAGGAAGTGCCGCTCTTCCACAAAGCACCTTGCATGCACACCTGCAGGTCTCATCCCAGAAAGCTATGTTAAAGATGCTTTCATACGTATGGAGCATGCTCCGTCATGTGACATGCGTGCAAATGCTTCAATACTTATGAGTACTGTAACTCTAAGACATTTTTGACTATGTTTGCTTCAACTGCACAAAAATGCATGCAGAATCTCAACCGTGCAGCACAGTCAAGTCATAGACGTTTATTTTCAGGTGTGTGCTGCAAGGATGTCAGATGAATGTCTGAATAGTTACTTTAGTTATAGAACAACATGGAAACTGAATCAAGTAACACAAATACTACAAAGAAAGCCTTTTTATGTGTGCATTTGGTTCCTTCAAGTCTTTTCAGTCAGGGAAAATCACCTATCTCTGTAAAACTGGTTTAAATTTGCCCTGATCTGGTAATGCAGGGTGGGAAATGGACATGCGCCTGTTGGACGAGCATAAATATCTTCTTCTGGGCCATGAAGGACTATCTTTATTCACCTTTCAGGACTGGCAGATCTTGTCTCTTGTTGATGTTTGCTCCTGACTGGTCACTACCACCAAAAATAAAACAAGACAAGAATACATTGGAGCATCGTGATTGGCCGACAGGATGAGAGTAGTTGATTTTTTTTACATCTGGTGTCCAAATAGAGAACTGATTGCAACACTGTAAAGTTTTTCATTGCAAAAATGTAATAAATAGTCACATCAATGTGGATTTGTAGTATCAAAGCTCTGAATAAACACTGCACTTTGTGACAGAATTAAAAATGTTCCAGAAGGGACACAAACACAAGAAGCCCTCCATGGATCCCTGTGGAAAACTATGGATCAGAAGTTACTCCACAGAGATCCGTCTTCTGGTTTAAAGGGGAGAGCGTACCATGGTCCACAGTAAAGTGAGGCTGAGATAACCATGCTCTAATTATAACCTGAAAAATACTCACTCTTATCAGAGTAACAAACACCAGTTTTGTTTATTTATGCTGTAGCAAAGATTTGTTTGGGATGTAAAGCCTTACGTTAGACAGGATTATCCTTTTTAGCTCAAATCAGAGTCAGACTTCACAATGGTGCAAAATAAAGCCGAAGAAACTGTAAAAACATTTGTGGAAAAGTAATTTAATAATGGTGATGTGATGCAAAAATTGGTGACGAGTGGTAAAAATGGACTAAGAGTGGGGGAAACTGGTAAAAAACAGGTTAAAAGTGGCAAAAAAAAGGTGCTTATATAAGTTACAAAGAGGCAAAAAGTGACCAAAATAAAAAAAGGTTAAAATTGGCAGAAATGGGTTAAAAGTTGCAAAATGGGCTTAACCCTTTACCTACTGACCCGGCACCGGTGCTGTGTTTTATATGTGTGGAGTATTATTACCGTAACTCTGTCAAAGTTTGTCTGATCAGAAAAATTCCAACAGCATTGGAAAGTTGAGAATTGTGGGCATGCGCACGTATATGGTTCATTACGGTACTTGAAACCATATGACGTGCTTTGTGCATTTTTTTACACAGTGTACAGGTGAGCCAAAGTATTCTCTTGGCCCATTTTTACGTAAAACTCATTAAACTATGCAGATAAAACATTCCCATTAATAGCCAGATTGTCATGGAACTCTGAGAAAATAAAAACCACAGGATCAACTTTCACAGAAATCACTGGAGGCTAACGCCACGACTATAGCCAAGCACCTCATACCACCCAACTCCAAAGATCCCCAAATATCCCTTTAACTCTAATATAAATGACTTTTTTTTGCCACTTTCAGTCAGTTTTTACCTCTTTTTTGACCATTTTAAGGCACTTTACCTCCCTTTTTAACCCATTTCGGCCATTTGTAGTCATTTTAACTTTGGCCTTTCTCTCGTTTTATCAGGGTCCCATTCTCTAAATTTATCAGGGTCCCATTCTCTAAATTTATCAGGGTCCCATTCTCTGGATTTATCAGGGTCCCATTCTCTGGGTTTATCAGGGTCCCATTCTCTAAATTTATCAGGGTCCCATTCTCTAAATTTATCAGGGTCCCATTCTCTGGATTTATCAGGGTCCCATTCTCTGGGTTTATCAGGGTCCCATTCTCTAAATTTATCAAGGTCCCATTCTCTGGGTTTTAGGGCCCTTTCTCTCATTTTATCAGGGGCCCATTCTCACGTTGCTACTGCTCAGGATCGAAGGTGACCCAGTGGCGCTCTGAGGTGTAGAAGTCATATGTTTTCATGGCTGCATTAGAAATGCGTCTCTGCATCCGCCCATGATAACAACAAACACGCCACAAACATGTCTGTGGTTGTTTATGAGCACTTCTTTTATTATTAAAGTGACAAGCTGGGAAGAATCGATCGCAGGAACGCTCCTTTTTTTTGCACGCCGTGGACGGCTAACTACATGTCATCCAGCCCCTGCTGATGTTCACTGTCACTTTCAATAAAGCCTCACCAACAGGCAAACTGCATTACCAGCCTGATTAACATAACACGCTCATGCAATCATCTGTGTGGCTTCGTGGCGCTGCTGACCAGAAGAAAAGGAATCCAGAGATGATCTATGGCTACTTTTCACACGACGTTTCAGAAATGCACAGTGAGGTAGCTGCTGCGCTTAAGCTGTCAAGGAGCAGCCTCACAAAGCCTGACAAATCTGCCTCGGTGAGAGTGAGCGCTCAGAAGGCGCTGCCAAAACTGATACCCTCATTGCCTTGTTTTCCAGCTTTTGTTTTTCCTGTGCTTATTGGAGGCTGGGGTGGGGGGTGGGGGCGTCGGAGTGATGGGAGGAGGGGGGAGCAACATGAGAAATGTGTTTGCCCTGAAGGCAAAGTGCAGAGAACAGTCTTTAAAGATTCTCTGTGCTGACAGATGGTAGTGATGGCTGACAGACAATGTCTCACATGAAGGAGATCAGCTGGAGACGAGCTCAGTCGTGATCACCTTCCCTTCCCATCATTCTCCGATCAAAATAAATAAATAAAGGAACTGACAGACGGCTTATTCTCTCCCAATTAGATGTGCATAAACATACGTCAAACATACATAAATGATGTCTCCTCCATTGTGCTGCTGAAGGAGGTGCTGCAGTCGTCGCTGCAACAACCAGATTAGGACCAGGAGCAGAGAGTTTAGAAGAGAGGAAGGGAGAGAGATCATGGGGCTGAACCAAGACTAAGGCTGGGGTCTCACTAGACCAAGCCTGGAAGTAGGCCCCACCTACCCTGAGGGCATTACCCCATATGACAACATGAATACCAGTCTGTATAATCCTCAAAGTGTGTGGCATCTTCAGATTATCGTGCTGCTTCTGATGGAGTCAGACCTTTCCCTAACTTAAATAATAAAATCAAACAATTTAAATTTACAATTCCAGGTCAGGGCTGCTCTGAAGAGTATTTTCAGAATAAAAAATGTTCATGATAGTAATAATGCCAGAAATATCCACACTAGACTTAACATGAGCGACCAGAGAGAGAAAAAATGGTAAATGGACATTAGAAGACAAAGGTTTGTGGGGTATAAACCTCTTTCAAACTACAGTACCCATAATCCTAGAGTGTCAAAGCGCCACTTCTCATTGGGGGAACCTGCTGTAACCTTGCAAATGTCTCTAACGCCCACAAATGTCATCTGCACTCCACCAAAAGTAACATGTTCAATGCTAACACTACAATAAAGATAAATGTGAAAAGACAGTGCACTGTTTAAAAGTTTGAAAAATGATCGTTCACAATCAGGGGCACAGGGGGGAAAAGGGTACTGATTACCCGGGCCCACAGTAGACAGGGGCCCTTGGGGAGCCTACGATTCATATGAAGTTAATGCACTGTAACACAGGTCTTTTTAACTAGTGTAGACATTTTAGTGCATTTTCGTACGTGTCGGGTAGCTTGAAGCTTTAAAGTCAAAGGCAGCGCGCCTGGAGTGGCCGTTCCTCTCGTGTCTCTGCCACAGGCAGGTGACGTGGTTAAAGTTCATCCTTTTCCACTAATTAGCTGACACCTCTTTTGTCCCTAATGAGCATCCTTACAGGTGAGATTTCTTTACCCTGACACGTCCTTCGCCAACATAGATTTTCATAAAAAGATGAGGGCAGGTTTGTTAGAAAAATGGGCTTTGAGTCAACGTTTGAGTTTAATGACTCTTCAGGAGTGTGTCCAACAAAGATTTCTCCATGTTTGACAAAGTCAACGCTGAGCCGCGTGTATACACTACTGTAACGTGTCGCCATACATTCTTACATGCACTTACATATGCACGCAGCTCTCTCCACGCCCGCAGCCTTTCTCATGAATTATGGCCTCGCAGTTTGAGGAGTCATTGATAGGAAGGCCAAGAAGGAGAAGAGGAGGAGGAGGAGGAGGAGGGAAGTGAGGGCAGGAAAAAAAAAAAGAAAATCAATCGGAAGCGTCTCAATTAATCTGGCGAGTGGCGGATTGATTGCAGCCCTAAACTGGGTAAACAGGATTGTCTATTTAAGGGCCATGATCCCTTAATCATCACTTTAGCTCAAATAGACCAGGATCGTCACATCTGCTGGCCTGGCCGGATGCAGATGCCAGGGCCTCGCCTTTCGACTTCAGCCTGTCCCCCCTCCTCCCCGTCATCTGGTCCCCCTTTACTCCTCTTCACCTGTGATGGACTGACAAGGCGCATGTGGCCTGGAGCGCTCTAGCCCCCAAATTGCCATCGTGGGACGGCTGTGAATGGTCCAACCTGAACCCTGACCAATGTGCAAGCTGGGGCCCCTGTTTTGTGGCTTTGCTGGAATGGCTGCTATCGGGTTTGAATACAAAACACGGCATTATGGCTCGCTCAGCTCGCCATGAGGACCCTATTACAAGGATGTGGAGGAGGTGGGGGGACAGGGGGTGTGAAAGCGTTTGCAAGCCTATACCAAAGGCCTAGGCCATCACGGCATAACATGAATTACAATGGGGGAGGTTTTACGGCAGGATGGAGAGGACCTGAGGGTGCAGAGATGCGGCTCAGAGAAGATGGCTGAGCCCAGATGAATGGGATACCTCACTATGAGAGCAGTCATCATACGGTAGGGATGTGTGATTGGACGATCTCGGTTCGTGAAGAAATAGAATGTAGTTCAGCCTGCCGAAGCACAGAAATCACCTTATCGCCTGCTATAGCTTTGCAGCTCTTTGCTCACTCACCTCTACCCTCCTGCTTCCTGATGGAGCGACGGTTCATGGCTGCAAAACTAGGCTTAACATTAAGTCCTTGAAAAGAGCTCCACCTGGACTGGATAGAACTGTTTCTAACCCCTTAGGGCAAAAAAAATCATTTAAAAGTCAAGTGAAAGAGGGATGATTTTAGCCATAATCAATCAGTCATAATTAATAATATTTTAGCCATAATCAATGGGTTCAGTGTGTTTATTTGCATGCATTCTGCTTCAAGTGTTCTAAGCTTGCAGCTCTACCTCTGTCCTCCTGTTTTCAGTGTGCAGCAGACAGATGAGAACACAGCATCACCAGTTTACGGTCTTTCACAACCCCTTTACGAATGATAATCAACAATACATTTTAGTAATACTGGGTGCCTTTGACCTGGTGGGCTGGACCAGATGCCAGGGGGCAACCGTGTGCATCATGAAGGGCTCAGCTGGGAGTATACCTGGAGAGATGGGGGCATGGGCCTGGAGCAGGCCTGGAGGATGGCCATCAGGAGGCCAGAGCAGTCCAGGACCAAAGTTCACCCTGCTCTGACCTAATCAGACTACTTCTACAGGAACTCTGCTCTTAGTAAACATGTTTTAAAATCAATAATAGCATGTTAAAAGGTGCCTTAACATCACTAAAATAGATTTAAAAGAACAAAAGAGGAAAGACAGATCATCATTCTAAAGCGGTGCAGAAACTGATTCTATAAAAAAGATCAGAATGCAAGAAGGAAATCGTTTGTGCTTGAAATATTCTGGGAGAAACATCTCCAGAGCCCCCTTACCTGTATGGAGCTATTATTGTCGCAAAATATTTGTAAATGTTTACACACATCTGTACACAAATCGGCAATTATGTTACAGATCTCCAGATGTGTGCAGAGATCCAGAAATGCATGCACAAATCTGCAAATGTGTAGACTGGCTTGTTTATTTTGGTTGAGGAAACTTTTGTTTTTGTTATTTTAAAATTCTCAAAAGACATCAATAACAGCAACATTTGCGCTTCAATTGGCTGTCATACACACATGCACTTTTCTGACTTGTTTGCACACAATCTCAAAATGTATACTCAGCTCTTTAAGTGCAAAGTGTTGGGTTTTGTTTCCCTTTTGAACCCTCTGACTGCAGTGTGCAGTTTCGGGCGGTGCTCAATGTTCGTCGTTTGACTCCACCCATCTCAACGTTCCATAAACCAATCGCATTCAGTCTCATTACATACAACCTCACTTCATCCGCTTTTTTACCCTGTCTCCCGCTCTACTCTTGACTTGTTATTTCTCCCGATTATCCCCCTATTTTTAAGTCATCTCTAATATTTTTCAAGTCAATAGCACAGTCTAGATGTAATCATATCTGTGCACACATTTGCAGATTTTTGCAAATCTTTGAACATCTATCTATGCATTTGCAGATTTGTTCACAGATCTGTGCATGCATTTGCAATAGTTCTGCAGCAATAATAGCTCCATAATAGTGCCAACTATGAACAATATTGAAATATTTTGTGCAGATTGTTGCAGAAGAAGAGGATGTGCATTTTAGAATTTTCATGTAGAATAAGTTGGTTGTTCTGGTCACTAACTTAGCACAGAGTTAATAGAATTCTGATTAAATCCAGATCATCATGTGATTTATGTTTTTGTAGCAATAATGCCCATCCTTACCATACAGGAGTCTCCTTGTATCCCCTCCCTCTCCCTCCCTCTCTCTCTTATTGTCTGGAGTGCCAGAGTTGCCCAGGCTCCATTCTCTAGAGCCTGATTGAAGAGGCTCTCCTCTCCTCCTCACCGGTTTGATTTACTTAGGCTATCTGTGGGAATTGGGCTGGAAGCTTCCTTATTAAGAGGAGACTGTCTGAAGGGTCCACTGACTGATTGGGCAATTGAAGGCAAGGCACGTGAGCAGGGATACAACAGCAATCGCTATCTCCCATAACACGCACAAATGCATACAAACACCCCAGTGGTTTATGTATGAGGTGGAGCAGGCACATGTCTGTCACAATTCTTGGTAGCCAGCTCCAGCCCAGTAAAGCGCTCGGATCTATCTCTATAAAAGGCCCTTAAATCGCTCCCCGGTGGTGAGTAGCTCGCATTCAGCCGCTGCTCCCACGCATCCCGTACACGCACCGACACACTTGTGAGGGAAAAACAAAGCGGAGATCAGATCCCGTGGCTGGAGATGGAAAGACACAAACCTGCCTGATGCTGGCAGTAATGACAGTTCATCATTTACATTTTAGACACAGCCACGGCTTCCTTCGTGAACACGGCGCGCTCAAAGAGGAGAAACAATGATGGAGCGAGGCTGAGCGCAGAGATTCCTGTTTTCTCCTGAAGTCACCGAGCCCCGCGGTCACACGGACGAGCCGGCATGAATAGCAAATTCCAGCACTCTCACTTCATCTGAGAGACAAAAATAAAGCAAGAAATCTGGTTATGAAACGGGCGGGGGGGAGCGGGGAACGCATTCATCAAATTATCCCCAGCCATTGACGGCTGTCTGTGCCCAGAGGCCCGTCCTCGCCCATATGCGCTGAATACATTTGCACCAAAGACACCTCTTTAAACAAAACTCCTTCCTTCCTTCCTTCCTTCCTTCACACCGACGCTCGACGTCTTCAACGCACGATTTGCAAGACCTGCTCGATGACCTCAATTTGCTTCAGTCTCTGTATCTGTAATAGCCCATCTGTTTCTTCCTACTCATAAGCAAAGCGCCGTCTTCACAATCTAATATCATAGCACTTATTTCAGACACAACAGATAGATATGGATTGCAGCAGTAACTGTGATTGTGTTTTCCATGAGTCTGGGAGAGCAATGAGGCTATAAATAAAAATTTAAAGCACTTCACACTTGATTCTGCGGCTGAAATGAAGGAATGGAGGTGACGTATTGTTCACGCACAGAAGTTTCTGATGTTTCAGAGTCAAGGCCGTCAATAGGGGGGGAGAAAGGGGGGGCTTTCAGGGGCCCAGCCAGTCGGGGGGTCTGGATAATCATGGTCTGTCTAAAGTTAAGCTGTGATAAAGTTATTTTATTTTTAACCTGAGTATTTATCACTCTTTTCAAAGCAATAACACATGAATATCATTTATTTATCCTCAAGGAAA
The DNA here is from genome assembly GCF_018320785.1 of Cheilinus undulatus. Taxonomy (NCBI): domain Eukaryota; kingdom Metazoa; phylum Chordata; class Actinopteri; order Labriformes; family Labridae; genus Cheilinus; species Cheilinus undulatus. Next base: position 1,335,534 of record NC_054885.1, on the reverse strand, counting down.
ATAGAGCTGTTTATTCAAAATGTAAACCCCTTTATTAAAACAGAATTACCCTTTAATGAGTGATGTCAACAATGTGGATGGATGCACTGAGCTTTTAGGAAGGTAATGTCTGACTTATACCAAAGCTATGATGAGCACAGATGTCAGGATGCAAGCAAATAAAAGAGAGACAGCTTCTTTAGAAATACAGTGAACAAATGAATAATTATAAAAGGGACAAAAATGGTTGAAAAATGGCAAAAAAAAAATGGTTAAAATAGAAAAAAAACAGAATAAATAGGTTAAAATTGGCAAAAATAGTTGGATAGCAGGAAAAAAGTGGTAAAACTGGGATATGGTGGCAAAAAAGGGCAAAATTGGCAAACAACAACGCATTAACGGGTAAAACGTGGCAAAAAAACAAAGTCAAAATGGGTTAAAAGTTGCAAAAATGGTCAAAATGTGACATATATGGGAAAAAAGTGGCAACAAAATAATAGAAATTTGCAAGAAATGGGATGAAAGTGGTAACATGGGCCAAAAAAGCAGCAAACATGGGATAAATGCAGCAAAAAATGACAAGTAGTGGCAAAAAGCGGCTGAAGTAGGCAGAGAGTTGTAAAAACTTGTTGTAGAAATTGGCAACACTGGGTCAATAAGTGGCCCCAAAAAAGGTGACAGAAACCGGTAAAAAGGGGCAACAAAAATGCCAAAAAAAAGCAGGGGAAAAAATTGCCAAATGTGGGCAAAAAGTGGTTTAAAAAAGGCAGAAATGGGAATAAAGTGGTAATACATGAGAATATTGGCAAAAAGCAGCTAAAGTAGGTAAAGTTTGCAAAAAGTTGTTGCAAAAATGGGCAAAAGAAGATCAGAAAGAGGTTAAAAAAGTGACAGAAATGCTTTAAAAGGGGCAAAATGGGTTAAAAGTGATAAATGTGGCTTAAATGGGCATGCGGGAACAAAAATGCTTCTGATCCAACTCACATAAACTGATATCACTGATACATGAAAACCTAGGAGGGTCCATTCTCTGGGTTTATCAGGGTCCATTTTCTGGGTCTATCAGGGTCCATTTTCTGGGTCTATCAGGGTCCATTTTCTGGGTCTATCAGGGTCCATTTTCTGGGTTTATCAGGGTCCATTCTCTGGGTCTATCAGGGTCCATTCTCTGGGTTTTTCAGGATCTGCTCTCTGGGTTTATCAGGGTCCATTCTCTGGGTCTATCAGGGTCCATTCTCTGGGTTTATCAGGGTCCACTCTCTGGGTTTATCAGGGTCCATTCTCTGGGTTTATCAGGGTCTATTCTCTGGGTTTATCAGGGTCAATTTTCTGGGTCTATCAGGGTCCATTTTCTGGGTCTATCAGGGTCCATTTTCTGGGTCTATCAGGGTCCATTCTCTGGGTTTATCAGGGTCCATTCTCTGGGTTTTTCAGGATCTGCTCTCTGGGTTTATCAGGGTCCATTCTCTGGGTCTATCAGGGTCCATTCTCTGGGTTTATCAGGGTCCATTCTCTGGGTCTATCAGGGTCCATTCTCTGGGTTTATCAGGGTCCATTCTCTGGGTCTATCAGGGTCCATTCTCTGATGTTTTTCAGGATCTGCTCTCTTGGTTTATCAGGGTCCATTCTCTGGGTTTATCAGGGTCCATTCTCTGGGTCTATCAGGGTCTGCTCTCTGGGTTTATCAGGGTCTGCTCTCTGGGTTTATCAGGGTCTGCTCTCTGGGTTTATCAGGGTCCATTCTCTGGGTTTATCAGGGTCTGCTCTCTGGGTTTATCAGGGTCTGCTCTCTGGGTTTATCAGGGTCTGCTCTCTGGGTCTATCAGGGTCCATTCTCTGGGTTTATCAGGGGCCCAGCCTAGTCTGTGTAGTTCTGTTCAGAGTAAAAAATAAACGCCAACGTCACATGACAGGTCCGCCCCGGGGTCGTCGGTATTCAGCCATATATGCCTCCTAAAGATTAGCCTTCATCTTAATCAATTCTGTAAATTATTTCATCATTCAGAGGAAATCACATCGATATAGCCTGGTTTTATATTTTTCCTGCAGGTCACTTTGCTCCTCTGTTCACAGAATGCATGCGTGTCATGAATATTTTTACTTTGCCCATGAATAATGTCTGTTCATCCTAGAGAAAAGGGTTGTAACCATCAAACAAAATGACTATTTATGACAGTTCCAGTCCCCTCTTCAGACTGGGAGACTTATCAATAAGTCCTATTGATTATTTGGCATAAAGAGGGTGAGGAGAAATGATTTCATAAGTGCCACTGTGCTTCCTCGCTCCATCTCATCCTCCATTTGTACCTTTCGCCAGGACGACCAGGGCAGGGTCTTTCCTGTAATTCCATTACTGCCGCTACTATGGCATCCCATCATCCCGCAGGACAACTTAGAGACCACTTAGAGACTTGTGTACGTTTAGCCGTGTTACAGTAATGCTGCCAACAGGGCAACAAGCTCCATCTATCACCAACAAACAGGAGCTTCAGCCTCAGTGTGGACAGGAGAGCAGCACAGAGCTTCCTCTCATGAGTCAAATATAGACACTACGGAGCAAATGTTTCCTGCTTTATCTACGTGAAAGAGCAGGAGTACATACTTTAAAGATTACTGAGGATTCAAACTACTTTTCCTAGAGATGTACGTCAGAACCCACCAGTGTCAGCCTTGCTGCAGACATCTGCCATCGATAAATAAAAGTAGAACAACATGCCAACAAACACAACAGGAAATACTTCTTCATTATTCTGGACTATTTTTTGTCACCATTACAACTGGCTGATGACTTCCTTTTCCCCTGATGATCCTTGGCTGCTCCTGATTGGTCGCTACAGACGACCATGCTTTATTTTCATAGATTTAGCAATGTGGACTTGTATCAAAGCTCTCAACTGGAGGCTCGGGGGCCACATCGGGCCCCCCACGGCTTCCCATCCGGCCCAAATTTGGAAAAGTTGTGAAGGCAAAAATATTGCATGCTTTAAATCAAACTTAGAACCTAGCGGCTTATCAGACCAGAAGCAAACTAGTATTTCTGCTATTTGGCATGGCAAACACATTATTATTGTTATCTTGATTTAAGTTGCAGTTTTTGGCATCAATCTTTCACATAAGCCTCTTTAAGAGTGCAATTTTCCTCTCTTGGTATCTTCACAGAAGGTCAGTTTCCTGCATGTGGTTTTGGCCAATCATGACACAGCATATGAGCATCAAACTCAGTGACAGACATTAAGAGGGCTCCAGAAATGTGCAGCTAAAATATCTTCATTGTTACTTGTGGCTGGCTGCAGTGAAGGTGATAGGGACTGATCTCACTGTTGAAGGTTTTAAAGCAGTGTTACTCAACCAAAGAGCCAAACTGTTGAAAAACAACTTTGCAAGAGCCACAGTGTAAGAGGTGAAATGGGCAAAAATGGGTTAAAGTGGCAATAAAATGAGATTAAGGGGGCAAAAAATGGTCCGAAAGTGGAAAAAACATTGCAATCAATAAAAGGGGCAAAAATGGTGAAAAAGCAGTCAAGAGTGGCAAAAAGGGCAAAAAAGGAAACAAATGGCATTTAATGACAAAAGGTGGCTTAAATTGGCAAAAAAAGGTGAAAAGGGCAAAAATGGGTTAAAAGTGGCAAAAGGAAGTTGCAAAAATGTGCAAAAAAATCAAAAATAAGTGGTATTTAATGGCAAAAATGGGTTAATTTGGCAAAAATGGTGAAAAGGGCAACAATGGGATGAAAGTGGCAAAAAATGGGGAAAGAGAAGCAAAAAGAAGTTGCAAAAATGGGAAAAAAAAGAGGAAACAATTTGTATTTAATGGCAAATTAAATGGGCGAAAAATGGCAAAAAAAAAAAGGTGAAAAGGAAAAAATGGGATAAAAGTGGCAAAAGGAAGTTGAAAAATGTGCAAAAAAATGGAAATAAGTGGTAATTAATGGCAAAAGGTAGCTTAAATTGGCAAAAATGGTGAAAAAGGAAACAATGGGAAAAAAAGTTGCAAAAAACAGGGAAAAAGTAGCAAAAAGAAGTCACAAAAATGGGAAAAAAGAGGAAACATTTGGTAAAAAAGTGGCCAAAAAAAAAGTAAAAAAGGGCAAAAATGGGATAAATGTATGAAAAATGGGATGAATGGGACAATTCAGTTTGAAAATTAAAGCCTTCTGTTTAAGTCTGGGAAAATCTGATCAATGTGATTAATTTTTCAGGTCAAAATTTCCCTTTCCTAAGGTTTTCTGGGGGATTATTTATTATTTCATGTGGCTCCAGAGCCACACGTTGAGTATCACTGCTTTAAAGGTTCCATTTCTGTTGGAAGGATATTTTTACAAGAATATGTTAATTAGTAAAGCAAAGAAAATGGATTCGCCTGTTTCTGTGTTTCTCACTGGCGAATCTATCCAGCCAGAGGCAGCACTTTCGGGCGCGGCGGGTTCGTGACGTAAGCGAGCGGCAACAAGAGGCCGGTGCAATTATGGCAGAAGAGATTGGCGTGGATGCTGCTAAAGCGCCAGTTTTATCAGAACTTGAAGACATTTCTTCGTTAAAAGAAGAACAAAGAACAGCAGTGAGTTGTTTTCTTTTCAAAAACCACAAAAGTTGAGTACTGACACGTCTACAGTCGCCATGGTTACCGTCATGCAGTTCTCTATGGAGTTTACTCCTCGGTAGCGGCTACGTCACGTGTTTGTTGCTCTGATTGGTAAAGATGTGACAGACAGAACGTTCAACCAATCACCCTTGGAGTTGTTGTATAAAGGCGCTGCCCTTCCCCACGCCGCGTCCATCTGGCGTGTCGGGTTAGTTAATTAGATGAAAATGTTGATTTTAAGGCCCAGCCTTGTGAAAATGGAGTTGGTGAGCCCTGATCTGAACACTGTGTGAGGGATGTAACCTCTGTGGATTGTCATAAAGGTACACTTCAGATCACTTTAATCCACAGAGATCTGTCTCATGGGTCCTGCGATACTGCAGACAAAGAACTGTTCCACTTGGAATCGCCGGCAATCCAACGACACTCAGAGGTTTAAGACCAGGATTCCTAAAGCCGAATCTGTGAGAAACGCTCACGACTGAAGTTGATCAAAAGATTTAAGCAAAAAAAGCGACCAGATTCTGGTTGGATTTTATTTTGGTGCGTCATGGCCAAACGTGGGAGTGTTGGGAACGACGAACGCTTAATCAACGATGCTTCCAGGACCACCTATCAGCAAGACTCACGGCTGATTTCTCCAGCATCTTCTGTCTAGTCTGACCAATAAGAGAGCATTTACTCCCAAACAAACCTTTTCATCATCATTAACCAGAGTGATGTTATACGCCATTACACCGTCTGATCCTGCGGCAGGAAACTCACATTCCTAATCCGGTTTAGTGTTAATAGATTATTTCCGAGATGATTCATCTCCACCCAGCACCAGTGAGTGGAGGAGAGGAAATATCAGAGTGTAATGGTTTATTTTGGTGCTGTGATGGTTCAGTGGATTAGAGTGTGACCACAGTGATGGGCTGAGGAAGTGCAGCCCCCCCCCTTCACGCCGCGCTCACTGCTGTACTCAACAGATTAGCAGCCTTTGTTACACAAGTGGTGTTTTCTGAGAGGCTGCCGGAGAGGAGAGGAAAAAACACACATAGACACAACAAAGCTGAGTGGATCAGGCCCACATCTCATCACCATCACAGCCCACTTCAGAGCCCCCCCCATCCGTTCCCCCGTCTTCAGGCTCAGCCCGACTCCTCCTGTACATCCTGGTCTCTGGGGCTGATCACCCTCACTCATCTCCACCTACACCAGGAAGGAAAGACCGGGCTGGAGGAGGGGGTCAAGCGTGGGCTCACCCAATAAACCCGCCTCTCCCCTAATCACCCTCTCTCTCCCTCTCCAGTGCATCCCTCCATCTCTGAGCAGGAGTGCATAAATCTGCTCTCCTTGACAGCTGCAATCAACAAGGGCCGTAGTGAACCATGCGTAATGGGCGGTTAAGACAGGGGCGTAGGGGAGCGGCAGAATTTACAGCAACAATTATAGCCCCCATACAAGCAGAGGCCTGGGGGCGGGGAGCGGCTCAGGAGGGTTTAAGCGAGACCAGGTATGTCCTTATAGAGACAGCCACTCACTCAGAGCCATCGTTGGCTGCTAAAGTAGGATCTAGCAGCACCAAAATAATGGATTATCCCTCTCTAGTGCTGCTTTTCTTATCATATCTGTGTCTGCCTCTGCTGTTGGCCACATCACCTTTACATTCCACAACACGGATGTTCACCGCACCATGTGACACAAGACAAATGTGATGGTTCTGGTGAGGTGTGCAGCTTCTCATATATTTGCCTGACCTGCTCCCCTAATTCATGTATCTGTGGCCCTCTCTGCATCCATCCATAACAAATGCCACTATACACCGTTGGACACGACCCACGGATACGCGCGCTAGCGGCGGATGCTTTTAACGATCAGTCATTTTAATCAACACGTGACCTTTTAAAAGCCATTATGACAAACAGATCAGCCATGAAAGCCGGTGACCTGGCGTGTGGCCCCGGGACGTCAGGCCGCCGCCTTCCAACGTGACCCCCCCCCTCCCTTCCCCCCTTCCTGCCATCACAGATGAATACACAGACAGGAAGTGGAGAGGAGACCCAGCATATGACAGCAAGGCGTTTTTCACACATGCACGTCACAGAGATTCTGGAAGATCTGCAGAAAAGAGCCCGGATATCTTCTTAGGACTTGATTTTCAAGTCTGGCTTTTCAGACTGCCCGTTAAGCATCATGTTTCATACACTTCTTACCTCAAAACAGACATAAAATGACAAACAGAGCCATATTTATCTAGCTTTAGCAGATGTGCATGCCCACATTGGTTAGACAAGACAACAGCTTCACTTCTGATTCAGGTGTTCAAAATAAACGCTGGATTTGGCATTCCTGTGGAGGGAACTCACTGGTAGGAGGCAGAAAATACCCTGCCTATACAAGTATTCAACTCCTTGGATTTTTATTCAATTATTTATTCTATAAATCAATCATGATCAATATGATTTGGCTTTTTTCACACACAAAAAAAGACAAAAAAAACCCTCTTTAATGTCAAAGTGAAAACAGATTTCTACAAAGAATTGCCAATGAAATAAAAATGTGTAATGTCAAATAAGTGACAGCATAAATACTCTGCAGGCGGCTGCAGTCACAGCTCTGAGTCTGTGTGGATAGGTCTTAGTCAGGCTCAAACATCTTGACTCAGGAATTTAACTCCATTCTTCTTTGATAAACTGCTCAAACTCTGTCAGGACATACAGGGATTAGGAGTGAACAGACCTTTTAAAGTCCAGCCACAAAATCTCTTATGACTCAGCCACTCCAGTACATTCATTTTACCCTCCACCTTTACGATCCTTCTACGGTCAGCTGCTGAGAAGCATCCCCACAGCATGATGCTGCTGAGAAGCATCCCCACAGCATGATGCTGCTGAGAAGCATCCCCACAGCATGATGCTGCCACCAGCGTGCTCCACAGTGGGGATGGTGTGTTTGTGGTGATGTCAGTCTTTGCGGTCTTGTCTGATGGTCTCAAAGCTCCATCCTGGTCTCATCAGACCAAAGACCTTTCTTCCTCTTGACCATGGAGTCTCCCACAGTCCTTCTGGTGAACTCTAGTCCAGATTGAATCTGAGTTTTCTTCAACAGTGTCTTTCTCTTTGCCACTCTCCCATAAAGCTCTGACTGGTGAAGAACCCGGCCAACAGTTGTTGTCTGCAGAGTCTCTCCATCTCAGCTGCTGAAGCTTGGAACTCCTTCAGAGTAGTCATAGGTGTCTTGGTGTCCTCTCTCACTAGTCTCCTTCTTGCACGCCCATCTGATCTAGGCAGATTTACACATGTGACATATTCCTTCATTTCTTCATGATGGATCTAACTGAACTCTGGGGGATGTTCAGAGACTTGGATCTTTTATGTACCCATCCTCTGACTTATGCTTTTCAATCTGCATTTCTCTGAGTGTTCTTTTGTCTTCATGGTGTAATGGTAGGCAGGAATACTGATTGACAAGTGCCTTGACCTTCCATTAACTGCACTCAGCTGATCTCCATTTCACTGTCAGACTACTAGCACCAACTGTTGAATTAAGTCAGTCACTTTAAAGGAGGTGAATATTTATGCAGTCACTTATTCTACATTACAGATTACAGATAAGACCCTGCATTCACATATAAGGACATTACATTCTGACTCTACTCCTAAAGGGTCAAATTTCTACTTTTGGAATTTTTTAGACAATTGTTTGGACTGTCCCTTCAAGTTAAAGTTAATTCATTAGAAATACTGGGAGAATTTGCAACATTTTTAAGTATTCACATGGAAGATTTGGGATGTTTGTGCATTTTTGATAGTTTCATGGGAAGTGTATTTGCAATGAGTATTTGCATGGGAATATTTGGGTTTTTATTTTTATTTTTTGTTTGTTTGTTTGTTTTTGTTTGATTTTTTTAGTCATTTTTGTGTTAATTTGGGAAATGTTTTGTAATTTTGGGGATTTTTTTGTTTCATTTCCTTGGGGAAAATCTCTTCAAAATTTTTTAGGTGTGCTCAGAGAAACTTGACAAATGAATATTTTTTACATTTTAGTAAATTGATTGGGATATTTTCAGGGAATTTGTTGGCATGTTTAGAGGAATTTTGCTTAATTTTTCATGGAATCATTGGAAATTTATTTGTACATTTTGGGGATTTTTTTCCCCTAATTTTTAGAAACTTAAGTAGAATTTTTTTTTTTTATTATTAATAAATTGAGCCTTCAATGATAAAGTTTCATTGAAATATTTTGGGATTATTTGAAGGGCCTTAATATGAGAAAATTTAAAAGAATTTTTCACAGAAATTTTAGGCAATTTCTTTGAAATTTTAAGAGATTTTTTATTTCAATTTCCTGGGGAAAATTCTCTTCAAAATTTTAAGGTGCGCTCACAGAAACTTGGGAAATTATTATTATTTTTTTAATTCTGGGAAATTGATAGGGGAAATTTTCAGGGAATTTGTTGGCATGTTTGGAGGAATTTTGCTTAATTTTTCATGGAATCATGGGAAATTTATTTGTACATTTTGGGGATTTTTTTCTAATTTTTAGAAACTTAAGTAGAATTTATTTAGTTTTTTTTATTATTATTAAATCTAGGCTTCAATGATAAAGTTTCATTGAAATATTTGGGGATTATTTGAAGGGCCTTATTATGAGAAAATTTGAAAATATGTTTAAGAATTTTTCACAGAATTCACAGAAATTTTAGGTGATTTCTTTGAAATTTTAGGGAATTTTTTTTATTGATATTGAACTTCATTTTTGATCAAAATTAATTCCTTTTCAAAGACGAGGCTGAGCTTTGAACCTTTGGTCCAAATTATCCCAGATAAGTGGGAGAAACTAAAAATGCATTTCAAACAAAAGCTCATGTCTCAGGAGGGTAAAGAGGATTTTTTGTTGTATTTTTTTATTGCACACAGGACAAAAGCTTTAATTTCAGGGCCTCTCATTGGGCTGTAATCACTGTGAAAATGTGTAGTTCCACCTCTGTGTTTGCTGAGTTTGTAAAATCAACAGTAATCTGGATAAAGGCATAACCAGATTAAAAACGTTGTTCATAATTGGAGCCCTGGTGTCCTTAACTGTACATACATTTGACCAGAAAGAACCAGGGTTTTATTTGAATCCTCCTGCCCTGAGCAGCGGGGACCGGCTCGAGCGCTGACCTCATAGCGAGCGCATTAGCAGAAATAAAACTCATCTGAGGCTCCGACTGGCAAGACAAAGGAGACACAAGTAGCTGGAGAGCTGGAAAGACAGAGAAAATTCTGAGTAATATTGATCTTAGTTAATTAGATTCCTATCTAGTCTCTGGGGACTGGTGTTCCGGCAACACATTTTAGAGTGAAGAAAGTGGCTGAGAGATATACCAGTATATGAACTCAGTTAATTTAATTTCAAAGCCCCGAGTACAAAATGTGATTTGATTATTGGGAATATTTTTCATGTCTAATTACAATTTCTCTTTTCTCCCCTAAAGTTTATCTAAACTTTTTTTCCTCTTTTTTCCCCTGAATCTTAATGAGTCTCAGTCCTTATTTAGAAGTAATGACCAAGTATTTACCCCCCCCAAACCCCCGCCGCCAAATCCCTCCCCGTTCTCCTCAGTAATTCAATATGTAGCGGCGAAAAATTAGATTTGAAATTGAGCTCTGATATTGTTAGTTTCTTCACACGTTCATGCTAAATGAATTAGCACATTGAATAACTAATAAGAAGGTATTTTATTTCACTTTACCGCAGTCGGCTCGTATGCAATAAAAGATGATATCATGAAAGTAAGTCCAATTATGGCTCTGTGGGTAAAACGTGAGCAGCTTATATTCAAACCAAACAGAAAGCTCGAGGAATGATTTCAGCTTTACTTCCATTCAGAGCTGTCAGAAATGAAAGGGGAAACTTCTTACAGCCACCATAACTTCATTTATTCACCTGCCAACCTCCAAGTTCAGGATTTTAATGTTGCTTCACAAAGATATCTTAAACTATTTTTCTAAAACTACTTTTTAACCATTTTGTCTCTTGAAAACCTTGTCTTTAAGAGTGTGTGTGCTGCAGTACTGTCACTAGAGTTTTAAAAACTTTATGGGACTAAAAAGACAAAAGAAAAACTTAATGGAAATTAAAACTCAAATATTTTTGTCTATTTAACACTGAACTTCAATGACCAGTTTTTTTTTTTTTACATAAACTTGTTCTCCCATTTTGGAACTAAATAACTAAAAAATGATCATTCTAAAAAAAATGCACTTTTGGGAATTTGACTCCTCATGTAAAGCACTTCCTGTCTGCAGGGACTCTGAGGGACACGTCACGGCCACTCTGTGTCTTTTTCTCAGGCTCCCTCCTCTAGTTTAGAAGTCTGTGCACATGCACTGTTCCGCAAAGCAGTGTTGATTTTGGCAGCTATTTTAGTCTTAGTCTTTAGATGAAATGTCTTTTAGTTCCAGCCCCATTTTAGTCATTTCTACCCCTTTTTTTTTTGTTTTAGGAGGCTTTCACACCACCGTCGTTTGGTCCGGACTTTCAGACTTTTCTGTTTGGTCCCAACCAAAATCATAGGTGTGAAACCTCCCCTGGACCATGGTCCGGACCAAACAGCTGGACCTTGGTCCGACCAAAAGAGGTGGTCTCGGTCCGGACCAAATGGAACCATGGTCTGGTTCATGCCCAGTGTGAAAGCATTATTTAGAAAGGTTGGGACATTCGTATCAATGACAGGAAGTTACGACATGACTACAGGCAAAGTAGTTCACTGTGCTTGTGCATGCACGCTGACAGGTGCGTCCTTGTGTAATGTGGTTTTTAAACACCTGACAGTGATGCTTTATACTGCAGGAAGGTTTTACCAAAGTTCAATATCATTAATAAATGGTTACCACCCTATCCTCCTGAGTGCATCTCTACATGCAGAGAATCTGGTGTGAAGGTTTGGTGCAAAAACATAGACAAAGAGTGAAAATAAAAAAACGCATAGAAGACACCTTGGGTTGCAAAATAGAGTGCAAGAGCTAAACTTTTAGACCTTAGTCACATCCTGATGCCACGTCAACGCTGGCAGCCCGAGCTTTTATCAGCTCCTTCATGGATGGATGCTGTGATTAGAGCTTTAGGATGTGGGATGACACCTTCTGTGTTTTATGGGTAAACAGCTCTCTGTGTTAGAGAGTGATGACCGGATGCCCACAGTCTGGCAGAGCACCCTTGCAAGGAGAAGCCAAACGTGCTGATTCAGGTGAAAAAAGTGAGATTTGGTGCAGGGAGAATAAGATCCCTCAGCCATATGCCGTGTACAGATCAGTGGTTGGCCTTTTCCTCTCACGACGGTTCAGATTAATTACGATCATCACGTCTCGAGTCTGGGCCCCATAAATCATGCTGACTTTAAAATAATGTAGTAAAATAATATTCTATATATGGCATGGCTGGAAATTCAACGCCATTATCGGCCATCTTCAGAGACAAGGGAGAATTAGATCAAATGTGAGGCTCCTTATAAAACGCTGGAGCATTAATAACTACATTTCTAGTGAATGGCTGCAGGTTGAGAGCCACTCAGACAGCCGTGTGGACATGTAAAGTTCAAATAAAGTGTAAAAGCAGGATGCAGGGGCCAAACGCCGCCCCCCAGCAGCGCTGGCGCCCACGGAGCATAAATCCACGCCGAGGAAATCTACAAGGCTGTCTATCAGAAAGATAAGTTGGACTGGACACAAATCCTCTCAGTCATAAATCTGCAGAGGCATATAGGGACAGCTCTTCAATCAAGAGTCGGCCCCCGTCAACAGAGCCCCCCCTCCACCCCCGGGTGAATGCAGCGCTTACATGAGCGTGTATGTATATTAGCACAAACACTCCAACAATACCTAACCGCCTGTTTCCCTGCAGGTCAGCCCGCTGAGAGCCGTTCTGCTGACGGATATGAATGTCAACGCTTTACTGACATGACGTGTCGTTCTTTTTAAATTACGGAAGCCCCAGAGGCCCAAAAGATGATGGGGATCAACACCAACCACAGCTGAAAAAGGGGAATTTAATATTTAAGCCAGATTTGATATAATTCCAGACGAGGCATCAGGACTTACCAAAACCTCCTCATGAGTTAAAGTTGGACCCGAAATGGAAAAAAAAAAATATTTGAACAAAGATTCAGAAAAGAACAAACACATTTAACCCATAAGGACCCAGCGTAACACAGGTGCCACACCTTTAAATGTCCTGGAAGAGACCTTGCTGAGCTTCTTTCTTGACTTAAACTAAAAAAAAGTCCCTGATTGAAACACACTGATCATTCTGATGTGGTCATGTGATTGGTGGAAGAATTTAAAAGTGGAAAAAATGAAATAGATATCAAAAAGTGACATATTTTGTGAAAGCAAAAGTGAAAAGGGTTCAAAAAAGGAAACAATGAGATTTAAATGGCAAAAATAAAAACTTATAGAAATGCAGCAAGACAAAAAAATGTGAATAAAATTGTGAAAAGTGGTTAAAAGTGACAAAAATGGGTTGAAGAGGCAAAAACAGGTAAGAAAGGCCAAATAAACTCGTAAATAACAGATCAAAACTGGCAAAACCGAGTTCAAAGTGGGAAAAATGGCTAAAAGTAAAATACAGCTGTTTTTAAATAGGCAAAAATGGGGAAACATGGCAAAAATGGGTTACAGAAATGCAAAAAGGGTGCCAAAATGGGTGGAAAATGGTGAAAAGCAGTTAAAAAGAGGCAAAACGGGTATAAAGTGGAAAAAAAGTTGCAAAATCTGGCTAGATGAAGTAGGATAATGGGGTTCAAAAGTGAATTAAAAGTGGAAAAATTGAGCATAGAGTGGAAAAAGGGTCATAAATGAACAGAAACAGTGGTGAAAAGGGGTTAAAAAGCCGCTATTTCACTGATCCAGCACACATGCATTGATGTCATCAATTAATCCTGACTGTGGAGGAATCATTCAGCAGGTGTTGTGTTGAAAAAAGCCCCTAAAATTGTTTTTTGTTGTGCGCAGACCTCCGCCATTAGCCCCAACTCCCAATAGTGAAGAATCCTTTAAAAAATTCCTGGCCCCGTCCCCATGTGCCCCCCACCACGACATTCGCCGATTATTCCCTCCCCGGTGGGGTGGAAATACGGTAAGGCAAAGCATTGGCTTCACTACATGTGGACTGTCATGGTGGAAGCATTGCCTGCCGGTGCCAACAGATGCACTGACAGTCTCACCCATGGTCTCACCAGACGACTGGAAGTCATGTCAGAGGGCGAATATTCCTCTGTTCCTCCCAGCATTGTGGGTATTCTCGCTACAGTTTGCTGTCTTTCTCTCTGTTATGCTCCGAATCGTCTCCTCGTCCGGGTGTGCGTCTTTCAAACTCTATAAACTCTAAAATTTTGACTAGAAACACACCCACAAATGCTGCTGGGATTGAAGTTACTCATGTCCGCCATCTCCTGGTGTAAAGTGGTAACAGTGCAGACCTCCACCATAAGCCCATCTCCCAATAGTACAGAACCCTTTAAAAAATTCCTGGATCCAGACTGTGATCCGAATCCCTCACAAAATCTAATCAGTTCTTCTTTATGCCATTTCTGACATTTCCTGAAAATTTAATCAAAATCCGTCCACAACTTTTTGTGTTATGTTGCTAACAAACAAACAAACGAACAAACGAACCCTGCAGATCACATGACCTTGGTGGAGGTTAAAAGCGGTGGAAAGGGTTTAAAATGGACAAAAATGGGTTTTGGGTGGCTAAAATGTGCTACAACTGCTGAGAAAAAGTGATGAAAACAAGTTGAAATTTGGCAAAATCTGTGTTAAGTGATGACAGAGCCATTTGAAAAATATTTGATTTTTTTTCAAGGCATTTGGAGACCGCCTCTCAGTGTTCCACGACCCCCAGTAGGGTCCCGACCCCAACATTGAGAACCACTGGCCTAGAAGAATTACAGACATGCCAAAATTTTCCCACTTAAAAATTGGAGGCCAAACTCTGGTCCCAGGAGGATGTGGAGCTCTGGAATCTACTTGTTTTTACTCCACAACCGAATAAAGTTTGGAGTGAAACGATGACTAATCCATTTCTACATTCTCCCCAGTGCAACAGCTGGAGACGAGAAGAGGACTCTAATTTCACTTGTACTGCACAACTGTGAGTTTTTATGCCTCAGAAAATGGGACAAATTAAAGATAGGGAAGGTTTAAAGTGTTTTTCTGCTTCTGTCCAAAGCTGTCTCACTCCCTGGTGGTCAAACATGACTACTGGGATCTGTTTACCTCATAGGCTGCATTTACATGTTGCATTATCAATCCTTTGTGGCCATTTGGATACCAGGCGACTGCAGATATACTCGGGAATAACAGTCTGTCTTCAGCTGAAACTGAAGTCCACAGATCGAGACTTGTGAGTGCAAAACTATGAGGAAAAATCAGCTGTTTCTTTGCATGATGCAGGTAAACACAACCCTGTTTGAATGTGCAACAGCATGGGTCCAATATTACATGGATTATGAAACTATTCTAAATGAATGAGTGACCATCACTGTTGCTTCTTCCTCTGAGTTACTTGATAAATCTCTGCACCTTTTCCAGCGGACAGAGATGTAAAACACCTTCCTCTTCTCTCTCCCAATCAGAGTGATTCTTATGCACAGCGTGACACGCTCGCAATGCGGTGGATCTCATTTCAAATCCGGTTATTTGCAAGGAAGACATTATGCAATATTGTGTTAGACCTGTGTACACTACATCCACAAACACAAACAGACATTGCTTGCATTTAGTTTTCCCCAGGCAGCATCAGTGTTTCTGAAATGAAGCAGACAGCAAACATTTCCTGTTTGTTACATTCTAGGTATTATGCCGACTCCTCCGGAGCAGACGCCTCAGTCGCTGTTTGAGGCTTAAAGAACGCACGCCGTCGCAATCCTAATAAGTCCGAGTCTAATGAAGGAATCTCATATAATTTAAAGTGAGGGGGTTTGTTATCGGAGGGGGGGGTGCTCCAAATGGGACTGTGAACTCAGGACTGCTGGAGACGGGGAACATCTGATCAAAAGTCTGCTGTTATTTAAGTCAGTCCTGAGATTTTTACTTCATCTCTGACGGCAGTCTGTGCTTCGGCTGCTGTCAAGGTTTGAAAATTCACCACTGATGTAATTATGATGGGAAGATTGACCCAATCCAACAACATTACACGGCTTAACCCTTGAAAACCTAGCACGTTGCTGACGACGTGCTGTTGACACACTTTAAAGCCATTCATCCACTTTTTTAATCCCCTTTACCACTTTATATGCCTGTTTTTGCCTCTTTTACCCATTTTTGCCATTTTTTGTGATTTTTTTGGCCACTTTTTAAATTGTTTTACACTTTTAACCCATTTCTACTACTTTTAAAATCCAGTTTCACCACCTTATCCACTTTTTTAGCTATAATTGACACATTTTTATTCTGTTTTTAAGAAAAGGGATTTATAATTTTGAGACGACTCCTTTCTACACAAATGAGTAAAAATAAATTTGTTTCTTTGATAAGAGTGATTATTATTCAGGTTGAATATAAAATACCACAATGGACCATGATTTTGGTGGCCCCCAGAAAGCTCCCCCCTTATGGACGGCCTTGTCTGCACACGACTGTTCTAGGATGTGCATGGCTGTGTTCAGCCACCTTCAGGTGTAGTGGTGGTCCCCGGTCTCTGGCACCTTTATTTTGGGGGTCCCAGTCTCTGGCACCTTTATTTTGGGGGTCCCTGATCTCTGGCACCATTATTTTGGGGGTCCCGGTCTCTGGCACCTTTATTTTGGGGGTCCCGGATCTCTGGCACCATTATTTTTTGGGGTCCCCGGTCTCTGGCACCTTTATTTTGGGGGTCCTGGACTGAAAAGGTTGGGACCCCCTGTTCTAGGCGTCTGCAACAACGTGTAAAGGCTTCAGAGAGCCTTTGGACATTCCCAGTTGCTTTCAGGCCAATCTTGCGTGAGAGAGGCTTTTTTATTTCTGGATCCTCACCCCTCCCGCCATCGTCGACCGCCCCCCTCACTCCGACCGACTCTCTCTCCTCACTTCACAGAGCAGTTCTGTGCGTTCAGCACATTTCAGCACAGTGGATATTTGAAATGTCAGGACATTTACTCTGCTTATGTGTGGTACATCTGAACTTCCATACAGCTAGGCACAATTCCTGAACCGGCCACATGTATTATTCATCTGAGGATGTATACAGTGGCCGCTGCACTTGACTTTGTCAACGTTCTGTAAACACACGCGCTAAATTATTGAGGTTTGTAAAGGAGGGCCTGTTGCCTGGCGTGGTGGGCCCCGTGCCATGACAGGTTGGATGGGCAGTAACGAGGAGCTGCGTAAGCACCCAACAGAAATAAAAAGCATTAAAAATGTATGAATCGCCATCTCCCTCTGGCCAGGCTGACGATCATACCGCCACCCACCACCTCAGCTAATCCCCCCCAAACAACTGCAACGAGATCCACCTGCCAATTCCCTCCTGTCACCTTCCTGTGCCACATCACTGTCAGCGCCGTCAGCGGGGCAGTAAAGGTGTCTGTCACTCCTTCGCCATCAGCTGTTTGATTCTGATACCGCCGGGTCATTACGCCAACACCCGTGTTCAGCTGGCAATCACAGAAATCCACGGGTGTAAAATCTTTCTCCCTCGTGTGAATCGGCCAGATCTTGTTTTTCTGACAAGTGTTTGTGGAGGAGATTCTTAGTATGATGCTCCTAATGGTACACAATCCAGTAGATAGTAATTTCCTGGTGGTCTAATTGGTCCCGGGGGGAGTTTTGTCTTCTTCTAATATGAGAAGACCCCCAGGACCCCAGCTTTATTGGATTTATGACAGCACAGAGAGAAAAGATACTAAAGGTGTAATTTATTAAGAGTTTTTTTTCCCTTTTTTTAATTGAGCTGCTTACTGAAACCTTTTCCTCTTTGAGGTTTCTTCTTTCTGTTGGGAGACATCTTGGTGTGGGCAGAAACCAACAGAAACAGCAGCAGAAGATGTGAAAGAAATGCACACTTTGAGTTAAAGTCAGCTTCATGAAATAAGACAGACAAGAGCTAATTTTTTAGGGACCTCTGACCCACCAATACAAACCAGGATCTGGTGTCCTTTCTTTACAGTTTGAGCCAGAGAAGCGATCTCTTTAGGGGTCGTACCAACACTGTATCACTGATACCAAGGCTCAGTGCTCATACAAAACTGTCAGTACTTTCTCTTTACTGGCAGTTTTTCCTTTGCTGTCATCGCTGTTATTTATATTTGCAGAGTGGCTGCCCTTCCACAAGTCTACGTGGAAAACATGGAGGAGGAGCAGCTCTTCCTGTACCTAAGAGGAAAGCCTGAAGCCAGGAGAGAAGCAGGAGGGCAGAGCAGGCATCAGTCTAAGTCAGATAAAGCATAGAGGAGGAGCTGGGGTGGAGGAGGGTTGCAGAGGGAGAAGCATAGCCAGCGTGAGTGCAATCAGCCAATAGTGGGCTTAGAGTGAATCAGCTGACTGTCAGCTGATGAGGGCTTGTGTAATCAGCTGATCTCAGTTATATGGCAGCGATTGGCTCTGTAACCTGCCTGAACAACGAGGTTAGCCTCTCATTGTTTGAGCTAATAGGAATTTGACTGATGTTTGCAATATGGAGATATCTGAACATAAATGAGGATGAAGAGCAAGCTCCTAATTATGCACTGCTAAACTAGCATGAAAGAATGTAAAGAACACCTCAGGAAATTATGAGAAATTATCATCAAGTTTACACAAAACTTTGCACAAAAATCAAGGACATTTTTGTTTGGTAGGTTATGTCTTTGTTGCTTCTTGGTAATAAATCTTATACCGTTGGAAAGCCTGTTCATTATCCTCTTAAACTGATGCACATTTGTAAGGAACATGCATTTGTGGGATGAGCAGCAGAGCTGAGTATGTGGGTTGTGCCCTTGAAAAATTAGCCAAATCTTCTCTTCCACTGGATCTGAAAAAACTGCAAACCTTGTTCTTCTAAATCAGTGATACTCAACGCATGGCCCTGGAGCCACATGTGGCTCTTTAATGTATTAATCTAAAATGTTTTTCCCCCAGAAAAGCTTTATAAAGGGAAACTCTGACCTCAGAAATGATGCATTGAATGTCACTTTAATCAGTTTGTTTCCCACACTTATACAGTTGGCTTTATATGTCAAATATATTTTTTTCTGTATATTTCTATTGCCCTTATTTGCATTTTTTGACACCTTTATCCATTTTCTTTTCAGTTTTAGCAGCTGTAAGCCCATTTTTTGCCACTTTTATCCTTTTTGCCCCTTTTCACCAGTTTTGCCTCTTTTATCCTGCCTTTTGCTATGTGCATTTTTTTTTTACCCTTTTGTCTTTTCGGCACTTTTCACCCATTTAAGCTGCCCTTTTGCCATTGAACACAACTTTTTATTTCACATTTTTGCTGCTCTTTGGTGCTTTTTCCCCATTTTAGTCACTTTTCAATCATTTTCACCTCGCCTGGTTAACTCTGGTTAGGGTTAGGTTGAAAAAATACTTGGTAAAGTTTAAAAAAGAATGGGTTTGGGGTTGCAGGAATGACCCTATGCATGCAGGGAATCTGACGTCTATTTGGCCCTATGAACACATGAACTAAGGCCCCTCCAACCAGCACACCATGCTGACATCTCTGCAAAACATCCTCATAAACACTTCCCATTTTAAGTTCATGCATACATTTACTAATAATGTACGGTTGTACAGATTCCCATTGCACACCTAGAACCCTCTACTGTGAGTTAGAGGGACAACATGCACCATATTAGTGCCAGGAATGAAGTAAAGGGTGCATGATATGTGCAAAGCTGTAAAGTTGATCCAGGTAAATAACCTACAAGCACTGCAGCATAAGAGATTATGCAAGCACCTCAAACTTCTACATTTGTTTTCAACATTGACTTCATCTGCTCTCCTGGTTTTATGTGCTGTCTTTGTAGGACCCTCTAATCACCCTTACTCATTCTCAGTGGTGTGTACTTTAGTAAAAACATTTGCTAAAGTGCCCTCAAGAGCCAAAACACGTGCTAAGGTGCCCTCTTGGGAGCCAAAACACATGCTAAAGTGCCCTCAAGAGCCAAAACACATACTAAAGTGCCCTTGAGAGCCAAAATACATGGTAAAGTGCCCTCTTGGGAGCCAAAATGTGTGTTAAAGTGCCCTCCTGGTTGGCAAAACATTACTGTTGCAATGACTTTTATGTTGGGCCCTTTTTTGATCTATATTGAGCCAGAACTATATCTGACAGAACCAGTTTGGATTATCTGGTGCTAATATGGTGTTAAAATGCACCAGAATACAGGAAATGGCATCATGATTGAAAATGTTCTGGGGGAAGACCTCCAGACCCCCTAGGGATTTATTTTTTTTATTTCCGTCTGTTCTTCACAGTTCTTGTGGATGCTGATCCCATCTACAAACTAACTTGAGTAGTCTGTCTAGTTAGTCTGTTTTAAGGCTATATAATGTGCCATTTGTAGAACATAAACATGTCTAAAGTGCCCTCGAAAACACGCCAAACTTAGCGCCCTCTTCAGTGGAGAGAAGCGCTGTATGTGCCCTTTTTTCTCTTTTCACCCTGCCCTTGAAAAAGTCTGTGCACGCCACTGCTCACTCTAAACAGGCCTCAGTGCTCAATACGTTACTTTAAAGTTTGTCTCCAAATAAGTAGAGCTGCAAAACATCCCTGCTTGGCCATAAATGTAAACTGAGAAGTTTTTGGAAAGACAATCGAAAAGGTCCTCTCACTCACTCCTAAAAGTAGGTCCAGAGATCTCTAAAAGGGATCGATAAGTGGATTCAGAGATGCAGCAGATAACCAATTCTCATGAATCTGGAACCATCTCTATGGCAGACAAGAGCATCGATACCCAAACCTACCTGTCAGAGAACTTTGAAGTAAATCTTGTAACCTCGATTCCCACCATGAATCTCAGCCTCGTGTTAACCCTCATAAATTAAACAACAGCCTCCACCTTAACCTCTCCCATTGACAATATCTGAGCAGCAGCCCAACTCCTCTCCCAGAAGACCTTGCTTCCTCAGCCTCCCATTGGCTCCTGGTATGCATGCTGGAGAACCAAAAGGCAAAAGTCAAAGCAATTAGAAAAGCATCTCCTCCCCTGAAGAGCCAAGTTGATCTGCAGCTCCATGACGGGTCCCTGAGGTGCGCCATTTAAGGCTGAAACGCCATTGGCTGTGACACGGTGAGTCTGCCATTAAGGCTGTCTGTTTAGTAAAAGGATGGTCACCAGAATTGATGTGTTTTTAAGCTGCAGTTGAGTACTTTTCCACATCCATCTTGGCGAACATTAGAATTTCAAAAGCATGTGTGAATCAGGGCTGGAGACTGGCGGAGATGATTGCAGTGGTTTTCTATAGTCTCCTGTGGCGCTCTCCATGACCCCGAGTCTGTAATCTATATTTTCAGAATAATACAGAGAACCGGAGATGTTCAAGGGCATAACCCTCTAATCTACTCGACTGTCCATGTACTTGGAAAGTCCACAACCACTCCACCGCTAGGAGGAATAACAGCGGCCTGTTTTCCTGGGAAATTAGACAGCTTAAGTAGTTTCAAAATAAAGTCACCAACACTTCTTGTTCCTGTTTTAGGTCATGTTTGTTACAGACGTCAGGATGTGCTGAGGCATCATTCCTCTGATTCCTAGGTCAGACAAAAATCTCTTCGACAACCAAACCAGGCTCAGTCCCATTTCTAGCTTCTAACCCATGTTTATGAGTGCCCCCTCGCCATTTAACGCATGGCATTAGTCTAGCGTCAATACAGATGTTTTAATATGGTTTTGGTGAAACTTCCTGCCTCGCTTGATCTTCTCCAGTGGTCCTGTGTGTCTGCAGGAGTGGGCTTCAGGCTGCTGGAGCCCTGAGACATCATGCTAATGTATTCCGCCATAATTACGTCCGCCATTGTTTACGTCACGACTCCGCCGCGCCCAAAAGTACTGCCCCTCGACACTGATTGGTCCTGTCACTTTCTAACCGGGCCAAAACGGTTCAGACCGGAGCTTTGCAAGCTGGATTCGCCAGTGAGAAACCAGGAAACCGGCGAATCAGTCTGCAAGCTTTGCAAGGTTAGCTGCCTTTCAATAATAATGATAATAGTTCAATATCTTCACTCTGCTCCACGCTGCTTATCTGGGGTTTTTGGTTGCAGGGATGAAACATTTAAACCCAAACATCCCGCTACCTATCAGCGTTTCCATCTCCTCCTGTGGGATCCTGAGGTCTTTAAAGTACTTTACTTCCTGTTTGGATTTTTACAAAACGGCTTATATTTCTAAAGACAAAAGGGAACGTCCGGTAAGTAACGACAACTACAGCAAGGACCAAAAGTAATGTGCATGAAATGTGCAGAGTTCTAAAGATCATGCAGCTGTTTGCTAACTTTAAGCAAGGTCGACCAGAGAAAGGTCCAGCAGCAACTTGATGAAAGAGGGCACGTCGACACCGACCATAGACATACTTCCATCAATAAATCAATCTTTTTCTAGGTGCTCTTATACCGTGGCAAGGTCAGAAATATGGCTGTGGAGTTGGCAGCCATCTTGCAAAGGCAGAACTCAAACTGTGAAAGGCACAAGTCAACAAATAATAACTCACTGGAAAGGTCAGGATACCCTCTAAATCGCTGAGGTCCAGACCTCCTTTGCAGGGAATCCAAACATCTCAGGCTTTGTCTGCTCTAAACCAGACTGGATGGTTCATTATCATGCAGAAACGAGAGTTTAGGATGGTTCTGCTAAAAGAAGCCTAAACCTAACCATGTCGTCTTCCTTCTGCCTCAAGGGGAGCGGTTGGGTACCACTGCTGTAGTCGGCACATCAGCTTTCAGTGCAATATTCTGTATATTTTTGTAGTTTTTGGAGATAAACGTAGTACAGGGGTTTTCAAAGTGTGTGAGAGTGAGCCTCCCCTGAGAAGAACTGATCCATTCGGTGGACCCCCACCCACATAAAAGATTTAAATAAAAAAAAAAATAAAACAACAACATTTCAAACATTTATGTCTAATCTTTAAACATTTTTAACATTCATATATTTTGGATATTTTGGTTTGCAAATGTTCTTAAACATCTGCCTTCCCTCTTATTCAGTTATAATGCCATTAAATACCCCTTTTTCATATTTTTGGGCCATTTTACAACTTCTGTTACTTCTTTTTCTCAATTTTTTCCACTTTTATCCCATTTTTGCCCTTTTCAACATTTTTGCTCATTTAAGCTACTTTTCATCATTAAATTTTTTTCCATTTTTTTTGCGACATCTTTTTGCCTCTTTTATCCCATTTTTTGCCTCTTCTTTTTGCCATTTTTGCCATTTTTCACAATCTTTTTGCCACTTTTTGCCCATTTAAACTACACTTTGCCATTACATACCACTTCTTTCCTCTTTTTTGCCCATTTCTGCCACTCTTGACTGCTTTTTTGCCCATGTAACTCACTTTCCACTCATTTTTTGTCACTTCTCACAAATTTTTGCGACTTTTTGACCATTTTTCCACTTTTTCTCCCCATTTTCACCCTTTTTTTTGTTGCTGCTTTTGACTATTTTGTCCACCTTTAACCTATTTTTATTGCTACTTCAAGCTGTTTTTGCCTCTTTTTACCTCTTAGATTGTGGCTCTTGCAAAGGTATTTTCAGTAATTTGGCTCTTTGGTTGAATAAAACTGCTCTATAAGTCAGTGGTTCTCAACCTTTTCAGCCCGGGACCCCCAAATAAAGGTGTCAGAGACCGGGGACCCCCACTGGACCTGAAGGTGGTTGAACAGCCAGGAACATTCAAGAACAGTCGTGTGCAGACAAGGCCGTCTATAAGGGGGTTAAAGGGGGAGGTTTATGGGACCCAGCAGAACTAGGGGCCCATGAAGGTCAGCAAAACCATGGTCCACTGTGACGTTAAGCTGTGAAAACCATATTTTAATTTTACCTGAATAATAACCACTCTTATCAACAAACAATTATATTTTTTTATTCATTTAGCCTTCTTCAGATGAAAAACTTTGTTAAAAACATCATTTAAATTGGTTAAAATTGCTAAAATTTGTTCAGAGTGGCTAAAAATGGTAAAAAGGTGTTGAAATTGGATTTTTAAAGAACATAAATGGGTTAAAAGTGGCCAGAATTTGATAAAAGGGGAAAAATGACCAAAAAAATGGGGTTAAAGTGGCAAGAACGGGAAAGAAAAGTGGTAAAACGGGTTGAAAAAGTGGCAGAAACGGCTATAAAGTGCAAAAAAAATGGTGGGAATTAGGTGAAACGGGATGAAAAATCAGTATAAAAGGGCAAAAATGGGTTAACTGTGTTTAAAATGGGCAAAGCATCGAATAAATCGATTGATAGAGGCAACAATGGGTCAACAGAGGCAACAACAGGCAGAAAGTGGCAAGAATTGGTTTAGAAGTGACAAAAACAGGCAGAAAAGGTGATGGAAAGGGTTTCAAATGGACAAAAAAATGGGTTTTAAGTGGAAAAAAGTGTTAAAATGGGCAAAATTGGTGTTAAAAAGTGATGAAAACTGTTAACATTTGGTAAAATTGGTGTAAAGTGGCTACAGCATATTTTTAAAAAATGCTCTTAGTTTTGTTAAGGCATCTGGCGACCCCCTCTCAGTGTCCGGTGACCCCCAAGGGGTCCCAACCCCAAGGTTGAGTAACACTGCTATCAGTAACTCTAAGTTTATCCATTTAGCTCCAGGTTAGCAAAGCAAATCACCTTATATCTGGTTTATGGTTCCACGCCTCCCCTGAAGCTCTGTGGCGCCCCCCAGGGGAGGCCCGCCTCACACTTTGAAAACCGCTGACGTAGGAGGTGCGTTACTTTACTGGTGCTCGTGTGGCTTTAAGCAGCTCTACTTTAACACCGACCACAGAAAAGAAAGAAAGCGACAAAATGCAAATGCCCGCCGGTTTCATCATGCGATGAATACCTCACACAAAAGAAGAAGACATATGCACACATTGCGTGTGACAGGAGCAAACACAAGGCGAGAGACAGACAAACACAGAGCATATGCTCCTTCCACAATGATCAGTGACCTCCCAGGCTCGCAACACAGTGCTAAATGAGCAACTTTCCTCTGTGGAGTAGTCAATAACCACACAGCCACAACGATCGTGTCAGCGTCCAGCCTGGCCAACATCCCCCGTAATTAATTAGTTCATGTCTCCTCCGCTCAGAGAGAGAGGGAGACAGCACAAGGCATATGTACTCATCCATTACATGTGCTATCCAGGGGTCAGCGGCCCTGGCAGGAGCAGTCGGCGAGAACGCCTGCAGACTTCAACCCGGGCCCATTTTAGAAAATTGCCTTTTGGGTTAAAGAATGGTGCCTCTTGGCTGCTGTGTCAGTCAAAGACAATTTGATTAATATCAATCAGCATTAGAAGACAGCGGATCTATACGCCGGAGGACGACTTGTCCAGAAGCAGCAGCTGACGTACGGAGCGGAGGCTCCGGGCTCGGGATGTTCCCCTCAGTCTCTGGGAGCAGGCCGCCGCCGCCGCTTTTCCATCTCTGTCTCGCTTTTTCACTTCTCTCTCAACTCCAATCAGTCCTGCCTATCCCCACATCACCATCCTGTCATCTCCACCAATACTGATCCTGCCGCCCGTGCACAATACCTCCCCCCAACGCCTCCTCCCTCATATGTGAAAAACAAGCCCTATCTCTGGAAGGAGGGAGAATCAATCTCTGCTCGCTCCGCGGATTCCCTGACCGTCAGATACGGAGAGGAGGAGGAAGAGGGGAAGAGGGGGGGTGGGGGTATTCTGCACATCAGTCTTCCCTTCGGTCACATGCTGCCTTTTTGACTTTGTGCTGAGTCAGGATAAATACTAAAGACAAAAGCCGACCCCCCCGATCACAAAGCATTCCCTTTATCGATTCCCAGCGCAGCCACCCTCTGCGTCCGACCAAGGTGGAGGGGCGCAGCACATCTGTATCAATCTGTACATTCCTGTAAGTCTGCACTTTGAGCATCTGCGTTGTCTGTGTGGGGTAGCATTTTAATCAAGGCCTGCACATCAGATTAATGGAGAAATTTGATAAACGGTCTTCTATTCGCGAGCGGAATTTTGCAAACTCAGGACTTCGGCTCCGAGCAATGGGAAATGAAGAATTAGAGCGGAGATGAGAGAATGAGATGTTTGAGGTCATCTCTTTAAAAAATGACTTTTAATCAGAATTAAAACCGTCTGCAATATCCCAGTGATGATTTCATTACCGGGGAATCAAGATGTCATCCATTTTGAGGACGGGACGTCAGAAGTTTTGGGGACTGGATCATGAGTGGCTTTGCAAAATTTGGAGCTGCAGCTAGCAGAACTAGTCACAGTCATCAAGACGGGCAAGATGAGACTCATGAAATATTCAGGCTGTACATTTTTTTTCTGCAAACTGACTCCTCATACATGAGTTTTTCTAATGAGCGTCAACTCTCACCAACATAGCCAGGGACAGGAATCAGGAGCCATAGCTGCAAAAACCTGTAAAACATGAGCATCTGCATGAGCCCAGCCATAAAACTACACCGTGACCAACAGCGTCATAAGTCAAATGTGAGGAAAACACAGCAGAGTATGGAAGCCAAGCACACAAAAGACATGAAATGGACTCTTTCTGTGCACTGAAACATACCTCCGTTTTTCATTGAACGGCTGCACACGGCACGAGGAGCAGAAAGTTTCATAACAAATATAGATGGGTTGTTTTCTCGCTCTCTTCTGACATTGTCACAAAGCTAGGATAATATTGATGGCGAAATTATTCTATTTATTAAGTAATCTCTGTGAGGCAGGGTTTCAATCGTGCGCTGGTTCCACCGCCGACCAAAGTGGCACTTTGCGGGCACATTGAACCGTGTCAGCGCTAAGCGAGGCTGACACGCCGGGAGATGAAAGTCTTGTCATTCATTTACCCGTGACAACCTGTGTATGCTAATGTCCGAGCATCTTTAGCTCAAGAGAGAGGACAGTTCTGCTCGTGCCTGAAGGGAAATCTGCAGGGATGTAGAGCGCAGCCGCCCCGTGTGACTCCTGACAAAGGAAGTGGCTCCCAGAGCTGAGGGTCAGAACGCTGGTGCATGCTTAAATATTCAGCTACATGTGAGGATCTGATGGTAAAATACACACAGGTGTGACTGCAAGGAGTTTAATATGCTCACTAGGATTTTAAGTCCACTAATAGAGAAGTACGGAGGCCCAAAGAGGCAAGAAAAAAGAGGAAAAAATCACTTATGTTAATCCATTATAATGTTGTGATTATGACTCAAGAACAAATGTGAGGACCATTTTTTAGCCTGATTATTTTTTATTTCTTTAACATTATCATAATCTGCAAAAGGAGTAAAAATCGTAGAATCGTCTGAAAATAGTTTGAAGAATCATTTCTCTCTTTATTTTCAATTCAAAACAAAAAGAAAAAAAGTCTTTTTTGCAAGTGATTTTCCACAGAAGTGCATTATTTTCCAATATTCAATGTTTTGAAATGAATTAAAATTCAAAAGTAAAACTTTGATGCAAAAATAAGAACAGAAATAAAAACATATTTATTGTGTTAAGAGAGCAAAAAGAGACTTTAAATTTCATTTGCTTAAATCAGAATAGAATGGTGTTTTTAGGGATCAGGACCCACCTTCACCTCATTAAAACCAAATCACAGCCAAATAATTTAAATAAAAAAGACAGGGCAGTTTGGAATTACGATGGAACAAAAGATGTGAGGGAACAAAGAGACGGGCAGATCCTTCAAAATAAAAGCACATAATAGATTTAACTGGCTATTATAAATATTATTATTATTATTAAGATTTATATATTTCATTGTCTAGCATTTTAATTTTTGACTCATTAATCTCCACACATATTAATTCCCCTTTTTTCTGTTTAAATTTATATTTTTTTCCATCTCTTCCTATTATTTTCGATGCTCTGACATTTCTGCTCCTCAGGTCCCTTTAATGGCGTTGGGTTCCTGTGTTGCCTGGATTGGTCGAGGTTATTCTGGGTTTTTATTCTTGGTTTTCACTTTTATTCTGGAATCTTATGCATCAGAGTTTTTATGAAGTCTTTCTAACGTGACATAATTTCATGTTTACAATGTTCTGCTGCATTTTCACTTTGTAAACTTCTGTTTTTAAGGTGCTATACTAAGTTTATTATTTTTATATTACTTGTTGACCTGTTTATTTATTTATTTTTCAACCAGGATCTCATCACTGAAAATGCTTAAAGTAATAAATAAAGTCTGAGGGATGTTAGCTGTTTAGTTACTGAGGGAACATTTTGAGTCAGATCCGTTGCACTGTCCTACATTTAGGAGGGAAAAGCCCCAACATCCCCAGCTTCACAAACATTTTGTCCTCTGCCTGTGAAATTTGATGCCATCCTTTAAAACATATAAAACATCCCATATTTTCTTTTGGCATACATGCCAGCTTGCAGCCAAGCCCCTAATTTTGCAGAACTTGTTTTCTCCTACTTCCATTTTTAACTTTCTTTCCTTAACCAGGCTGTAAATGTTTGTTTCTGCTGTAAAAATAGACCTTTGAACAGAGGGGTGGATGGGACTTCTGCAGACAGCCTCTAGTGGATGCTCCTGGAACTGCAGCTTTGGCTTCACTGTTTCAACTTCAGAGGTTTCTGTTTGATTTATGCAAATATTCAGGAAATGGTTGAAACTGAAGGATTTTGCAGCCTAGCTGGAGGTGTGCACCACCTTCGTACTCCGATCCCAACACTGAGTTAAAGCATTCTGCAGCATTAACATCTCTTGATTAAACCAAAGGGGGAGATAGTGGAATAATACGTCTATTCAAACAGCAGGACAGCTGGCATTATGCGTGCCTGCAGACACTCATGATACCTGCACTAATAAATAGCAATCTTTCTTTCTTATTCCCTTTTTGTGCAGTTAATGATTTCTCCGTTTGAGTCATTATGTAATGAAATCGTTCCCCTGTTGTACACAAACCGTTGTTACACAACACTCAAAGGGAGACACTGTAAAGAGTGCAGGGCATCTAACTGGATGTAATAAATGATGTTTTATTAATGCATATGCTGTCATTGTCTGAGACTCCAACATTTAACAGAGTCCTGATAGAAACATGGCAATCCTCATTAGTGCAGCAGAGAAGAAGCATTCAATAGACACCTCCAGCCAAGGTCTAGTGCCCGTCACCTGGCAACTGAGCCAAATACTAAATTCTTCAAATGCTGCACGTCAATACGATTCGCCTTTGAGCGCTATTGACAGACAATTAGCTTTTCAAGTATTCACAGGGGCTATTTAGAGAGCAATAATTGCAAAGTATGGATCTGTGTTTGTTCAGTGAATTCATCGAGTGCATTGATACGTTCGATGGCTGCATGATGCATTCAGTGATTAATGTGAAATCCATGGCTGAGGCTCAGCTGACTGAGGTCCAGGTAGAATCTGATCTTATTTTGAACATTACATCAGTAGCAGTGCTTCTACATCCCTGTTATATCTGGTTTCCTACCATCCTGGGTGTTAAAGAGGCAGACGGGGAAATGTTGAGCATACATTAAGTTGATTGTGCGCATCTGTTAAAGCAGTCGTACATGAGAGTGACTCGGAGCCGATGCAGATGACAGATTTTCTGGATAATTTCTCACAAGATTATAGCTATCAGCGCTTTTCTGATTTTCATTACATAACCACGTAGTTATGGCTGATTTTGGTGGCGTTCTTTATGAGAGAAATGTTCTACAGCTCAGACGATTCTACGACAGCAGGGCCCAGATGTTCATGGAAAAGAACAGATCAGTTTGGAAATTCATGTATCATCCTATAGCAACATTTGACCCTGAATCTGAGCATTCAGAATCTCAACTCTCAGTAACACTGGCCCCACCAGGGGGCTGAAACTTCTCTGGAGGCAGGTGATGTGTTTACTGCTGGCTTTCATCTCCACAGAGCCCAACAGCTGAGCTCCACCAATCAGAACATGACTCTGATACTCTAGGATTGTGGGTAATGTAGTGGTAGTGCTGTTGCCTGAGATTGCAAACAAACTGTTTTTCATCTACCATCTATCCTGGTTCCTCCCTCCTAAGTTCTCCTTGGATGGTTGTGACATTATGGCTAACAATCAAGCATAGACTGAATGATGTGGCTGATTAGGGACAGTATGAAGGGAGGAGTGGGCGTGTCTTTCCTGGGTTTTTGTCCCTCTTTAACCATAATTATTGTGGCACTGTTCCTTTAATAGATATGACCACTGAAGAGAGGACATCTGGAGGGTATTAAATGAGCAACACCAGAGCCTCAGATTTCTAAATCTGATTGGCTGTTTGTTAAACGTACAGGTAATGTAAAGCCAATCCAAGGCTTACCTTCAACCCTGCAGCTACACGTGCTACAGTAGAGCCACAGTGAATGTTTGAAGGGAATCGAACATCCTCCTCTTGAGCGAACCTCTCTTTACTGTAACCTGCTCTCCAATTAGCGTCTCACATCGACCCGCTTCATAAACCAGTCCATTTGATCCGCTGAACCCTCCGCGTTGGTGTTTTGGCCTTTGAGCGACGGCGTGTTGTTGGTGCCGTGATCAGACACCTGACATGATACTGTTACTTTCACAGCAGCTGTCACTGCAGTCTGGCAGTGATTGACTCGTACCCGATGTGCTTTTGGATTAATATTTCATCTCTCACTTAATAGAAAAACAGATGTTCTGCAGCCGTGTACACTGGGAAATACGCCGCCGCTAATGTATGCATTACTTACAGCCAGCTAACTAAATTTAGAATGAAATATGCATCTGACAGATGCCTCACAATCAACTTCCAAAAGCCTATAATGGGATATCGACAGATTTCATTTATGCAGGGCAGACTGACCTCATTGGGGGAACTAATAAAACTTTTGGTACATTCAACCGGAAAGATGCCCTGGCTGTATTTCAGTCTTAGGCAGCTCTCTGGGTGCCCTTTAAAGCATTGACCTCTTCGCAGAGTAAGGGCTCCTATGTGATTAATACTGCTAGGCGTTTATTGGCACGCAAGGCACTTTTACCAATAGGTCACCTGCTTGACCTGGGCGCGAGCACGGGGATCGAAGCCGACCGGACGGGAAACTATACGGCTTAGGGTGGTAACAACAGAAATACTAAAAAGGCATAAGCATCCCACTCATATAAAGCTATTCGGCCGCACATGCACACTCACACAGATCCTTAGTCTCGATCACATTCACCAAGACCCACCCACACAACACACACAGCCCGGGGCATAAAAGGTTTCTGCGGCCAGAGCACAAACAAACTCATTTGTAACCTGCCATGACACACACATACACCAACACGCGGAGCAGAAAAGCCAAGTAACATTATCCCCCTGTGCAGCTAGATGGATCAGACTGTTTATCAGAGGCTCTCCACCAGCACGCCGTAAGAAGGATCATAATGTCAGCCATCGATCGCATGGCAATCGATACAGATACCTATTCAGATACCTATTGATGTGATTTAACAAGGATATTAGTCTGTGTGCAGGTAAATGTCAGGAGTTCTGCTAAACAGTGTTTCCAGGTAATAATTGGATTGAAAGGTGGCTAAATGACACTGGACTGCTACATGCAGTTCATATAAATGTAGAAATACAGCCACCAGGGGGCGCTCAATCAAAGCAACAGCAAAATACGATGTCCAAGGAATCACTGGAGAGTCACCCTGCTGCTCCTAAGTTTAGACCTGGACTGGGCAAAGTTAACCAGCAAAGGAGCTCTTAATGCCAATAACAAGGCCTTCATTAAGGCAGGGGTTCTCAACGCTGGGGTCGGGACCCTGGGGTCTCCAGATGCCTTAAAAACTAAGAATATTTTTAAAACTACACTGTTGCAACTTAACACCAATTCTGCCAAATTTGAACACATTTTTGCCATTTAAAACCCTTTTTTTTCTCAAGTTTTCAACTCTTTCCACCACTTTTTATGCCTGTTTTTGCCACCTCTAAACCAAATCTTCACATTCCAATTGTTGGCTCTGTTGTGCCATTACTGCCACTATTAACCCCCTCTTTGCCACTTTTAATGCCTTATTTCACAATTTGGAATCAATTTTTCATCTCATTTCACTAAATTTCCATCTATTTTTGGCACTTCAACGCTATTTCAGCCACTTTTTACCATTTAATATGCTTGTTTTTGCAACCTGTTTTTTTTTTTTTTGCATTTCTGCTACTTTTAAAATCCAATTTCACCACCTTTCCCACCATTTTTTGCCATCATTAACCAATTTTAGCTGTTTTTAATGTATTCTAATTATGTTTTTAACTAAAGGATTTACATTTTTAAGAGGGCTTCTTACTACACAAATTAAAAAGATATTTGTTTCTTTGCTCAGCATATACCACAGCTTAACTTAACAATGGGCCATGATTTTGTTGGCCCCTGGTTTGACTGGGCCTCCACCCCTAATTTGCATAATCTGACATCAGAGCAGCCAGAGACTCCAGATCACAGGTGAACCATGAGTTTATGTGGGAAGAATATGTAGACAACTGATTATTTACCTTTCTGGGGGTGATTTGTTGTTCATTTTGTCACGATTACATGATTTCTTTGCTCCTGCCATGGGTGAGTACATTAGGAGGTAAAAGGTAAAAGGATGTGTGGTTTCATGTCAAATTTCCCCCTCAGTAGTGATTTTGTCTTTGGTCTGATGACCACCCGGTGTTCTGTGGCTCGTGTCACAGGATAAGATAATCATGATATTGTGATGATTGACTATCAAGAGTCTGTGCTTTGTGCTGTATTTTAAAATTGACTGGATTCTTTGCATGTTCTTCCAGCTGTTTGGATCCATCAGCTCTTCGTGGATTCATGCATTTTCGTAGCAGTGGCGTAGTTTTCATGGTGGTTCTGGTGCATGGTGGAGTGCATGCAGGGAATTGCAAAAAAACAAATTAGAAAGGGAGCGATTTGCTCCACGGTGTGCTTTGCAGGGGGAGTATGTGGAATTTAGAGATAAGTCATGCTTGCAGAAAATAAAAAATCATGCAGCTGTCATACGGCTGCCATGCACTCAGGCTGGAATGGATATGCATGCACAAGTCTTAGAAATACAGAAAACAAAAATGAGCAGACTCAGAATCAAGGATTCTTCTGGCTTTGAAACTGCTGGAAATATCCGCGATAATGAAATTTGTCATCTAATTTCTGTTTTTTTTTTTTTATATTTGAGACATTTTAGTGCAATTCTTCTGCATATTTTGCCTCCTAAGTGAGCCTAAATGGTGCTCCAGGATAAAAAAAAGAGTAAGTTTTAAGAGCGTTTTGTTTCTGTATCGGGTCAACAAGCTTCTTAAAATAGGATACAATTTGTCTTCCATAAAGGAGGATAGATGGAGCATCAGAATAAGAATAACAAGCAACCGAGAAATGGCTCTGCAACGCAACAACATATGCACACCGTGGTTTATCAGCAGTAAATAGCCGGTGCCATGTTCCCATGCTCCTTAATCATACTGATGCATGTTCACAAACACACAGTAACATAAAGGCCTGTGTACACACTCGCAGACACACATTCTTCTCCTCTATCTTCCACCGGCAGTCCTAAAACGCACACGCTCTGCACACGCGCGCTCATTCGCACATATTTTTCTGAGACCAAAGGAAGAGCTGACTGCAACATTTTTCTCCACTTCAAAAAAGTAGCCAGTGTCAAAATGATAAATGAGGGATCATGAGGGAGAGCGTGCATACTTACATTAGACTGCACAAGAGCTTCAAGAGCTGCAACAGCCCGGACCGACGCCGCTTTCAGCGCGTTCCTGCACGGCTTTGAGGCGTTTGATATTGCACAGAAGGAGTCGACATGCAAATTACATGCCACGGCAGTGATTAGCAATGTGAAATTACTATCAACATAACAATAACATTTTCAACACAACCGGCGTTCGGGGTGTGTGACCTGACATTACGAGCGGCGGGATGGGGGAAATGTGCTCCTCATACAGGTGTTGGCTGCTCAAAGGTTGATTGCTAATTTCCCGGAGGTGACTACAGCTCGCAGACGTGTGTGGAGAACATCTGATCGGGCCTTCAGACTGCTGATGCAGGGCGGCGTGGGGATATTTTCAAACATCATTTATAACATCATTTCAGCATCAGTTACAAAATGGCGCCGGGAAGATTGATGTGTGGCGAGGGCTGGTTAATATGCGTGATTGGAATGATACACAAACCGTTCTGTTTGTTGTTGTGAGAGTGACGGCGCACATACTGAAGAGACGAGCTCTCGGATTTACAGGATCAACATTAATTCCAATGAAGGCGGTATTGACATCAGGCATTTCTGTCTGTCTAAGGCTTTTTGAAATGAGTACAAATGTGCACATGGGAACAAGTCAACATTTGTTATGTTTGTTTGCAAGTCCACGTTATGACTTTCATGAAACATGTATCAGTGAGCAGGCGGCTCAGATTCACTCCTTATACCAACAAAAATAATACTTCATAATCTGTATGTAAGCCGTGAAGTCTCCAGCAAATTTCAGCCTGTTTGCAGTGAAGTTAGATTCTCAGAGCGACGCCTCGGGACCCGCAGCACGGTGAAAGTTAGAGGTTGTATCAAAGAGCCCAGATAATCACCCACGGGTCATGATTTTACAGACAAACAACCACACGGTTCCAGGTTAAACATGCATTCAAAGGCTCGAAACATCCAGTAAAGCAGATGCTGAAGGGTACCTCAAAACAGACACTAAAAGCCTTCCTAACTCACAGCTCAAAGACACCTTCAAGAATCCACAAAGGGTGCCTCAATGCACAAAAGTGTATCATTCATCATATAATCAAACTAAACTAACCAGATTTTCCAATAAAAGGGTACTTCAAAACAGAGCAAAATACATTTCAAAACCCCTTCCTAGGTAAATGGTACCATAAAATAAATTGGAGAACGACGGTGGTGCAGATGCTGAGGGTACCTTGGCACACAAACCGAAAGCTGTCTTTAAAAACTGCTGAAATCAGCCTTAAGCCTTTCTATTAGAGGTGTTTTTGACTCAGGATTTTCACAGTCCAATCTGATTCCTCAGATTTTGCCTTTAGTCGACTCCGCTAGACTTTTTTGTCCCCGGTCAAAATGACCGGCAGTCCTCAAGAATTCCAGCCATTTAGAACAACTAGCAGACATTTGCTTTAACATTATTTTGCTGCATTAACAGCAGCAAAACGCATAAATCTCTCTCCTATTTTTTAGTGTAAGTGGTTTAAAGTATCAAAATGAAAGCTGCATGCTTTTCCTTACACACGCAGTCTGTTACACAACATACGCCCACGTTAAACTCATAAACAACAATTAGCTCCACATCAGCACCGTTAGCCTGTTAGCACATTGGCCGTTATCATGACTTTGCAGCTTACAACAGCCAAATACCATCCTCCACCGACAACAACGAAGCATCCAAACACATAACAAAAGTGCTCTCTTAACTGGACACTGCGTTACAACTCTGCATTTCAAATGAAAAAAGAGTCTTACGGTCAGTCAGTCTACTATCAGTCCTCATGATGATATCACTGTAACCTCTCTGAAGAGAGACAGAGCCTTCGTTATCAGCTCCAAGCGGTCCATGCCGTTCTGCACGGTGTGATTCTGTGTTGACTACAATCCAACTTTATCTGAGGATTGGTCATAGGTAGATTATCGAAGTCCACTACAACTCTGCATTGGTGTTAACTTTCCTCACCCGAGGCACACCGCTCACCCTTCAGAAGCTCAAAATCAAGTCAGACGGACTCGAGATTTTATAAAGTCTAAATGATGTTAAATTGGAGTAACAGTTATCTTAATAATTCATCCTGTAGATACTGTAGCTCCCTTTGGTTGCTTAACGAGCCAACACGTGTCTGTATTAACGTAGCGCTCTGATATGAGGCAGACGGACAGACAGCGAGGGAGGTGAGGAGAGAACAATGCAGCATCAGACTGATGGACTGTTACAGACTGAGAGAGTGAAGAAAAGTTTAGGTAACAGGTTTACTTTTAACCATTTAACTTTAATGTGACCTTCTTATGAAGTCACTATCACTGAGAGAACAGAAGGATTTCTTCATGTACATGATAAAAACATCAGCTAGGATGTGATTATACACGTGGATGTGTCTGAAAATGTTGGAAATATCTGACTGTTACACTGGTTATAGTCATTTTATATCAGGGTTATCCAAACAACGGCTCCTGGGCCAACTGTGGCCCGTATTCAGTAAATTTAAGGTTATTTCTATTTAATTAGTGAAAATTTGATTCATTTACATAAACAGGAAACTCTTTTTTATGGTAAAATTAGTGGAAAGGTTAAAAATCGGAATTCCAAACAACATTAAAACGGAAAAAACGGAATTTGGCAAAAAATTAAACGGCTTTCATAGAGCCCTACGTGTACTTTGCAAGTAATTCTGGGCCTCTGATTTTCCCTCATGTCTTTTTTACTTTTTTGCCAGTGTGGATGTGAAATGGGTCTTAAATTGTATTTGTTATGATCTTAAAAAGTCTTAAATTTGACTTGTTGAAACCTGCAGAGACCCTGTACTCATTAGTCTGTCCATTGAAGAACAGACCGGACTCTTTACGTGCAAATAAAACCAAAGATCTTGAAGCCAAAGCTTCCTGGAAGGATTATGATATAAAAACATAAGACATGAACCTTCCAGTGAGGGTACGTTTCTGATAAATGTTGTCTAGTTTCCACTGCGTTTTAATCAGGTTTTTATGTCTTGATGAAGGAGGAGGTTTTCGTCTAAAGGTTGTAAAACCCGTCCTGGGGTTTGCTTACAGCGATACTGTAGCACTTCTCCTGATAACAAGAGGAAAGAAAGCCTTTGCAAAGTTACTGCATGGGCAGTGCCCGGCACAGCCTGGGATCAATTACAATGTAATTACAATAGCAGACAGAAATACAACCTGGGTCTGTGCTCTGTCTGCACTGATAACTGATAGATAAGCACCTGAGGGATGGCTGAGAGAAGCACCTGGCCAGAAACACATCTCAATGCTGTCAATAAATTACTCTGCTGGGACTGTTCTTTCCTGGGTAAGGCTACACGATAGGCGGCCACCGGCCACATCCCAACCTCCTGAGCAGTCCATCTAGCTGTCCGCTGGGAGAGACCGGAGAGGGAGAAAGCAGCAGTTTCAGGATACTGCGGTAGAAGAAAGGTCCCTCTCTCTCTCTCTTCACTTTCAATGAGCCCTCGGGTAACCTCGCGAGTCGGTGCAATTTCAAAACTCTGATCGGCGCGCGCCTTATCAAGAAGCACTCGTAGCTGAAGTGTGTGACACTCACGCAGATGTGGCAGCGATCTGCGGTCAGAAGGATGAGCGGAAGAGCGAGTTTCACTGCAGAGAGTGCACAAAGACAAAGAGATCAGCGATAAGACAGAGAAGTGCACCCATATCGACTGCTGTCAGTTAGGAGCATGTTAAGGAGTGTATTAAGGATTAGAGCGGATTAGTCATATCAGATCACTAGAGGGTTATCAGTGGTCGCAGCTCCACAAAGACGAGCTCCCGGCTCAAGCACCCCGCCATCCCCGGAGAAGTCTAAATATTAACCCATTAGGCTGGCCGATTTATGAGTTTGGAGAAACAATTAAGCCTGTGATTTTTATGAGGAGCCTGATTGAGTGCCTCCTCCCCGACGTCTCCACACTACCAAACTTTAGCCCCTCCGGAGAGCCGGGGCTCGCTCCAAATATTACCGTGATTTAAGATGCAAAACCAACACACATTAAAACAGCTCTGAGCTTATTCCATGTGCGCTTCCACACAAAACCAATTTAGTTTCCATTGATCGCTTTTCAAGCAATTAGATTTCCATTGATGGAAAAAGTAGAGGCTGCTTGTATGAGACGGGGAGGGTCAGCGGTTGGGCGTTGTGATTTGCACGTTTATTCAGGCCGCTTGACCACCTCCCTTAACCCCCCTGACAGATCCCTGCCTCCCTCCCCCACCGTCCGGATAACAAATAATTCACCCAGCAGGAAAAAAATGCCTGGTGTCAGATTATATATCCGTCTTTATTTCCGATATTGCCTCTTTGTTTCTGCAAACTTGGCTGATTTTCTAAATTGTGGAGTATTGACTGTTTCAGAGCCTGACCAAGCGAGTCTGATGTAACACATTGGAGGTAATGATATCCCAGCGACGGGAGAGGCAGTGGCTGGGCAGCACTGGACGTTGGCCAGGCCCCTGTAACCATTAGTCTCCTCAGGAGCTGGAGTTCTGTTCCAGCAACGCCGGGGGCTCGCCATCGGGACAAACGGTAACCCAACTCAACCAGTGAAACCGCCGGGACCCGTCCCATGTGCCCGCCACTGACAGAGATGCCATCAGCAATTACTTCCTCTCATACGGCCAAGGTCATCCTTCATCTTTCTGGAGAAATACACAACACGCCTCAACTGTCCAAGCTGGGGAGTAGAGGAAGTAGAAGCTCAGAAAAGTTGGGACGTTGTGCAAAAAGTGCCTAGAAACAGAATACAGTGATTTGAAAGTCCTTATCATTTGCATAAAAGATGTTCAAACTGAGAAAATGTGTCGTTTTTGGAAATACAGACATATTCTGGATTTGATATCTGCAACACATTCAAAAAAATTGGAACAGGGTTAAGAAAAGACTGCGAATGTTGCAGTTTGCTCAAAAAACACCTGGAACATTTCACAGGTGAGCTGTTTAACTGATGAAAGATAATCGTGCCATGAATGGGTATTAACCTACGACCCTGCGTGCACACATGGGGACATAACACTTTAACTGTCTTAATCATTTCTTCTTTGATTGTTTTAGGTATTTGTCTGGAATGTCCACCAAAGTTTAACCCTCCTCGGGCATTTTTGGTCATTTTTCTCAACTTTTTTTTTTTTTTTTTGTGATCATTTTGTCAGTTTTACAGCTTGTGGCATGAATTTTTACAGGAGCTTTTCTTTCTAGTTAAATTTTTGAAATCCAACCCTTTTTACTCTTAAATGTCATTCAGACTCAATGAATTTTGTACCTTCTGGACACCTTCAAGGCAAAAATGTACACGTACAAATAACTGCTACTAAATCACCAAACATCAATATTTTTTTCTACTTTTTTTTCATAAATATCTTTAACAACTTCAGACCTGCTCAAAACTACCAAACATTCAATAATAATCAGAATTTTAACCCTTTTAAACTCACACAAAACTCTCCATAATATAACGGGCAAAGATAGAAGAATTTGGTGCATGGTCCTACAGTGAGTAAACGGTTGAATCTGCTGGAATACGGTAAAAATGTTGGACGGTGAGCTGTCCAACATGTCGTTTTTTATACGAGATGATTAAATCAGCATGGACTAAGACGTGTTGCCATGGCTACACAGACGCCAAGCGAGGTACGACATGTATTTGAATGCATTAAATCATATATAAATCCTTATATCATTAGGCTTTATGCCACTTCCTGTCTTTGGTTCACAAGTTGGTCCGCTTTGCTTTCACACCTCAAACGAACCGCACCAGGGTTTGGTCGGAAGCGGACCGAGACCCCCTGTTTTCAAGCGGACCAGAGTCCGCTTGTTTGGTCCACACCAGAGTTCATGTGAGCTCTCACACCACTCCCTACAAACCGGACTATCCGGGAAAACAGACCAGAGTTCATTTAAAGCGGACCAGACAGCTCTGGTGTGAATGCGCCCTTAGCTTGCAGACTGTGTCTTTAGATGCATCATGGCATTTCTGGGGAGGTGCATGCCGGCGTCATGTGTCAGCTTCATGGCTGTGCTGATTTACAGCAAGTTTCAATGCAGAAGCATAACTCAGGCTAAATAGTTCCTCTACATCAGGCAAACAGCGCCCACAGACCAGTTTTTAGGAGGTCAAGGGTCAGGGTTAGCCATCAGCAATCACCAAGGTCACCCTCCGTCTTTCCGGAGAAATCTACAACATTCCTAAAGTGTCACACAGCTGGTGGTTCTCAAATGCGAGCCATTCCTTATTCAGAATACATTGTAAGGGTGAAAGGGCGAGAAGTAGATTCAAGGAATAAAACAGGAACACTGAATGCCATTAATGTGAGAGTAGGGAGTAATTCCCAGCTCGTTCCCAGAGGAAATCCACCTTTCGCCAAAGCCGGGGGATTTTGACAAATGCCTTTCTCAACAGCAGCAAAGGAGACAAATGTTACATTTAAACAGAAATACTTAATTTCCGCTTTTGGTGACTTGCAGCAGATATCATTAATCAACAGAGGCCTACCACGCTCAGTGAGCCTGCTAAGAACCAGATGATCGCCCTCCTCCACTCAATCCATCAAGTATGATTGGAGAAAGAAAAGGTTCAAAAATTTTGAGTTGCACCCACGCAGGAAGAGTAATTACCCTTGTGCCAGTCGCTGAGGTGTTCCCGTGACACCTCGACCCTCTGTTTATCATGCGCCAGATTACTCATGGGGTTGTCAGCGCGGCGTGACAAGAACCAGCACCTCCACCTATGTTCCCCCCGCTCGCCGCACCCGGGGAAGACAAATATGACGTACGAGTGCCCTGAACTTTTAACGAGCAAACTTATCTCATGGATCCAGAAACATAATGCCCTTCATGTTTGAAGGAAAAAAACAGGAGAGGGATGGTATCTGCCTGCTATCTGTTGATTCTGGTCATTACCGTGCTCTGTCACATCTACCAATTGTTCAGCCTGCGGGGGATTACTCACTGTCTGCTTTATGATAATCTGCACTGAAAAGGCTTTTTTAAAGGTGCTATGTGCAGCATTTTGAACATCTATACATCATTGTCAAATTAATTGTGATACATTTGTTTACCTGGCTTGTAAACAAATGAGACCATTATAGCCTCTAGCTCATGAAAGTGTTTGTGCTAGTCCTTCTGAAAGTTTTGCACAATACTTCCCGTTATTGCTTCGTTAGAGTTTCCCTATTGAAGATGAGAAATTAGTAATTAGTCTTTGATTAATCAGGCTCTATGGGAAAGTTGTTGCTCTCTGCTTGCACTGACAAAACAACGCCCTCTTTCTGCTTAATGCTGGAGAACAATCGCAGACAAATTACAGCCTATCTGATCAGGAGGAATTTATAAACTGTGTTTAATCTCTGCTGCATTTTTACTGTGATATTAGAACCACAGAGACGAACAATTTGAAAACTCTTCCTTTAAAATCCAGTATCGGTGCTGCTCAGGGCCAAAACCCCATGCACTGACTTCACCAGCAGACGTGGCAAACTTCATGGTGGCACCAGACCAATCATCTCAGTCGAGTGATGATGGTGGGCGGGGCTGACGACCCCCAGAAGAAGTAAGAAGCCTTTAAAGGTCACATATTATGCAAAATACACATTTTCCGTCCTTCTAGCAAAAATATGTGACCAAAGCTGGTAAAAAACTCCTGCAAGTTGTCCGAGGTCATTTTTGAGTTTTTACACGTATGAAAGTGTAGATTCCAAGCTTTCTAATGGTGTATCACACACCTTAATCTCAGCATATTTTACAAAGAAATGTTCATTTGAATGTTAACTTCTAGTTTCTGTTTGTTCTGAGAAAACCAGGCTCAAAGTTTCAGGACTTCTCCTACCTTCAGGCAGGCCAGGTAATGGGCGTGAACAACAGGGCCACATTTACATAAAGTCCACCCAAACCAAGCTTCTGAATCGGACTGGTGATGCTCATCAAAATATTCCCACAGGAAATCCGCCTTCATCAAACTTTCACTGTCCAGTGATCCTGAAGTTTTCCCAAGTCTGTTGATAATTCTTGCCGCTCCTTCATCGTCTCTTCTACTTTTCTTGGCTGCAGGGTGCATCTTGGGGCTTGTTGATAAAGGTGATAACTAGAAACAGCTGTAGTTATGTGCCGGGGGAGGGGTGGCGTTTGAGGTGTTTCTTATTGTCCATCTCAGTGGGTGAAACTGGGAACAATGGCAGGCTGAGCGGCCAGTTATCACCCAGCATCTTTGCTTTCCCCTCCCCTCAATCTCCCCGCAGAAACTCCAAAACTGTGCATTTTAAACACAAAATTAATGCTTTTAAATATTTGTGTCACTTTTTTCATCTGATGAGTGGTTTAAATGTTGGACTTCGGTGGACCCCCACCCACAAAAAGGATTCAAATTTAAAAAATAATAAAACAACATTTCAAACATTTATGTCTAATCTTTAAATATTTTTAACATTAAAATATTTTGGATATTTTGGTTTGCAAATGTCCTTAAACATCAGCCTTTACCTCTCATTCAGTGATAATGCCATTAAAAAAATACCTTTTTCATATTCTTTTGGCCACTTTACAACTTCTTTTTGCCTCTTTTTCCCCATTTTTTCCACTTTTATCCCATTTTTGCCCTTTTTCACCTCTTTGCCCATTTATTAAGCTACCTTTCATCATTAAATATCCTTTTTTTTCTCTTTTTTTTGCGATGTTTTTTTGCCACTTTTTCCCAACTTTTGCCGCTTTTCACCCATTTAAGCTGCCCATTGACATTTGATACCACTTGTTTCCTTTTTGCTCTGTTTCCCAATTTATGCCACTTTTATCCCATTTTTTGCCTTTTTTTTTTTACCATTTTTTGCCCATTTAAACTACTCTTTGCCATTACATACCACTTCTTTCCTCTTTTTTGCCCATTTTTTCCACTCTTGACTGCTTTTTTGCCCATTTAAGTCACTTTCCACTCACTTTTTTGTCACTTCTCACCCATTTCTGCTACTTTCTGACAATTTTTCCACTTTTTCTCCCCATTTTCACCCATTTGTTGCTGATTTTTTTTCTATTTTTGCCACCTTTATCCTGTTTTTATTGGTACTTCAAGCTGGTTTTGCCTCTTTTTACCTCTTAGATTGTGGCTCTTGCAAAGGTATTTTCAATCATTTGGCTCTTTGGTTGAGTAACACTGCTCTATAGCATAGTCCCTATAGTAACTTTAAGTTTATCCATTTTGCTCCATGCACAGCAGAGGTTAGCAAAGCAAATCACCTTTTTTTCTGGTTTATGGTTCCGCACCTCCCCTGAAGCTCTGTGGCGCACCCCAGGGGAGGCCCACCTCACACTTTAAAAACCACTGTGCCAAATCAAGCTGCATACGGCCGTCTGTTGTTCATTTTCATGTCTTCTTTGGCTGAGATAGGAATGGCTTGGGGAAAAATGGCAAGCCCTCTATTCCTTGGATTTGCTGGTGTAAGGTGCTGTGGTAAAACAGGCACGCTGGAATGAAAATCAAACCCTGACACAGCCGTTGTGCAGCTGAAACACACCCAGTTTAAACGGTTCTATGTGGGACTACAAGAATTAAGAACGGAGCAGTGAAAACACTTCTGCACTGCTTTTAGAATTAGTGCTGTCTATGTTAAAAGTGAGGGGAAAGGTGCAGGAATTTGGACATTAAAACAGAATAAAAGTAATATTTACACTTCAAAGAGCTCCTCTGGTAATGATGATGAAGCCCAGTGACACCATTCAAGCTTTCTGAATGTAGTTCATTTGTTTAAAAGTTGATGCAAAAGTGAAATACTGTTCTCAGTGCAAATTTGTGTTTGCACTGCTGTAAGAGGACGCTGTTTGCTGTGTTATTATTAAAGTCCCTGTGATTTCAGTGCAGCTCAGAATGGCTTTTAAACGATGGAGAGTGTAGATTTAATGGGAACAAACCACTAACAAGCTGCTGATTATGCACCAGAGCCCCTTTAAGTGGCATGGTGGAATTAAAATTTACACCAAAACTGGAACTTTTCCCACTTTTTAAAGCAACTTTTGAATGTTTTCTTTGTTGAACAGCGTGGTGGATCAGGACACTAATCTCCTCACCGATGGTCTTCTGTGTTTGTGGATGGACACTGATTTCCTTCAGTAAGGGTGATAATGTTTTATCGATGCAGAAATTTAACGTGCCGTTATTTTAATTAAGTTTATCTTAACATTAAAGATGCAGAAAGTTAGTGTTGCATTTAAAACGTCCGGAGAGGGGAGTCAGACGGGGACGGGCGTGCAGAGGCAATAACAGTAAAGCAAACAGGCTGCTGCCTTTGCACCACTGCTTCTTGCCTCCCCAGTGATACATGCCAGAGATAACAGCTTAATTTCAACCTCAGCACTTTTACTGCACTGTCCGAGGCATTCACTGCATCAATGTATCAATGTACCGCCATGCTAGTCACTCTCCACTGCGACAAC
Organism: Cheilinus undulatus; assembly: GCF_018320785.1. Lineage (NCBI taxonomy): Eukaryota > Metazoa > Chordata > Actinopteri > Labriformes > Labridae > Cheilinus > Cheilinus undulatus. The sequence goes on along the minus strand of NC_054885.1, from coordinate 1,291,754 downwards.
TAACAATTTTTCCATGATGGAAGCTTTCAGAAAGGTGCCACGATTTAGCTCACACACAGGCCGCCCTCCTCTGATGGCTTCAGTCTTCGGAGACTCTGCTGGCTGTTTGTTTCTCCGAGAACAGGTCACAGGCCACGCTTTTGATTGAATCCCCCACACTGTGGCGAGTGAAGGGGCGGAATTGTTCTTGATTCTGCTGCAGAGGCTCCTTCCCTCAGAAAAAAAAAAAAACATTTCCTCCTTCGCTTTGAAAAGCAGCTGCTTCAAGTGTCCGAGATAAAAAATGACAACAAGAGAAAAAGAAACAAAACGGCCAGACTGAGATTCTTTATCTGAAGAGCTCTTGTGACGGAGTCCAGTAAATCATGCAGGAGAAAGAGAGGAAGTTGTTTTTCACATTTAATGAGCAAAATCAGATCTAGGAAATGATGGATCATCTTCTCCAGAAACTACAAAAAGAAATTTACTTCAAATGTGTTTAAACAGGGTCATTTTTACTAAAACACACCTTTCAGAATTTGGATTTCTGGAGTCTGTAACGACCCACAGCCTGTGAAATCAGCCTGCCTGTGTCTAAAGACACAGCATCTGATAGTCCCAGAGTTGTCTTAGTGATATCTGCCCCTCATCTGGTTTCCATGGCTACCATGCTAAACTTGCACTAAGGTCCACCATTGTTTTCTCATAGGAGCAGCAGGGCTCAGCATAGAAGCTGCAAAGATAAACATGTCTGTGCATCGCTCTCAGTCTCAGACGATCTAAGAGGGGAGTTGCTGGACTTCATTTGAATGGAAATGCCCCGCCCCCAACAGGGAAAACTCTTTCAACTCCTCCCAACAGATGTATCAGTACAAGCTGCCCAGTGCAAATCCACTGATGAAGGAAGTGCAAGTAATTTAAAATACATGGATTTCTTTGTTTCTTTAGATGTCAAGCACAAGCTTACGGTGTCGGCAATGTCCAAACCTGTTTTGTTCACATTGCCAGGGGTTTGCAGGTAGTGTTGCCTCTAATTTGACCTCAATAAACCTCCCTACAAGTGAGCTGACTCAGTTTAAACTGGAACCATTCCAGGAAGAATTCAAAATAAAGGCATTCTGTAAAAACCAGAGAAGTTTCTCCACAGAAAAGCTAAACAGAAACCTGCAGATGGATACGCCCGTTTCCTTGTTTCTCCCTGGTGAATCCATCTTCAAAGCTCCTGTCTGAACCGTTTGGGCCCGGTTAGAAAGTGACAGGACCAATCAGAGACGAGGGGCGGTACTTTCAGGCGCAGCAGAGTCATGATGTAAACAAGCAGCAGCAAGAGCTGGTGCAGTTATGGAGGAAGAGATTAGCGTGGATGCTGCTGAAGCGCCAGTTTATCAGAACTTGACGACATTTCTTTGTTAAAAGAAGAACAAAGAACAGCAGTGAGTTGTTTTCTTTTCAAAAACCACAAAAGTCGAGTACTGACATGTCTACAGTCGCCATGTTTCATGTTATTCCTCAGTAGCTGCGCATGTGCAGCTTGCGAGCGGCTACGTCACATGCTTTGTTGCTCTGATTGGCCCGTAGAGATGTGACAGACAGAACGTTCATCCAATCACACTCAGAGTTTTTTTCAAATCCTCTGCCTTTTCTCAAACGTTTCCTGTTGAAGCTTTCCCAGATGGATGGTTGAAACGCATCCATCTGGCGTGTCAGGTTAAGGCTTCATCGGTTTTATTTAGAATTAGCTGTTGTTGAAAATGTGATGCCGTTTGCTTTAAGGACATTAGCATTTTTACGTCACTCATTCTGATGAAGAAAACCATACATAAATCATAAGGAGGATTTTTGTGAACCACTTTAGAAAATGACACTTGAATGTTTGCATAATGTGGATAAAATCTCTGCAAAAGTTGATTTATTAAACTGGTATTTTGACAAACTTCAGAAGAAGTACTGCAACTCCTGCAATTTTTAAATTGCAGCAGGCCATTGTGCGATTTAATCTAATTTGCGATTAATTTCCCAGTCCTACTCTCGTCTAGTCGTCTGACTGCTCAAAAGTGCTTTATGACACTTGCAAATGGTGTGTTTGGATTACGGGGTGAGGGAGAGGGGTGGGGAGGGTGGAGTCATGTATTTGTCTTTTTATTTTGTTTGTGTGTAAAGCACTTTGTGCTACATTATTTTGCATGAACAGTTCTATACAAATAAAGAGTGATTGATTGATTATCAGATTAGAGGGCTCATCGTAACCCCCTTATGCCACTAAAGGACATGGCGATATTTTATTTAGCAAATAAACCTTGTGGCGTGCTGACTATAGAGAAATGAATGCTCAATTCAAGTCAGGTTACCAGGGTTGTTCATGAATGAGCTGGTTTTAAGATCTGGCTAGATTTTCTCTGATTACCGGGCTGGGACAAATAATCGTGCTCTCTAAAAAAAAAGAGCCTCAATTCCCATCGCTCTGAGGGAGTTTGGATAGTGCTTTTCTTTTTTTACTTGCAGAGCAGAGTCAGCTGATGGGACAGTCTTTAACGTGTGCATCTATAGTCCAGTCTGGATGAAGGCATCTCAGACCACCTCTGGATGCAGTTTGAACTGTCAGATATCAAACCATTTCCCACTGAGATGCATGCACACAAAGAATTGAGAATTTTCACTTTTATCAAGGTTGCTGCTAATGCTGTGACACATAGTTGACACACGTAGTTTTAGCCTTTCTTCTATTAATGTGGACATTTCTGTGCAGAAATCCAGCATCCTGTACCTCTAACTTTGTGGACTTTAGATTTTTCTTCCTTTATTTTTTAATCTAGAAGCCAAAAAACAATAAAGAAAGTACTGAAAAGTAATTCTACTTCTGCTTTTGGCCACGCTGGTGCTGTGCATCCAAAAGAGACTCTTGATAAAAACAGAATTCTCCCACGGCTCAGCAGAGAGCTGACATGTCAGATCCCACAGCACACGTTTCATAAACATATGTGTTTTTGCTAAATTTAATCTCCAAATCTTCTAAACTGTAGCTCCACACAAACAAACAAAGCTTGACTATTCTCAGAGCAATTAGTGCTTAAATTCAAAATGTGCTAAGTTAGATTACCCTGGATGCGAATCCTCCTGTCGATTCGCATTCATTCTCATGCTCCCTGTGAAGCGGGAAACTCTGAAACTCTGCACCACGCTGGCTGGGATTTCCTGTGAAAGCCCCCCGGATCTGCAGAGCGCTGACCCCGTGTGTCAAAGACGGCACGGTGAGCATGCCAGACCGTTATTAACACTGACGTGACGGAGGCCGGACCGCGGCCGCCTGGAGCGCCGAGGCCATCGAGGAATCCGGGCACCAGAGGAGATCCGCCTTGTTGGGGGCGTCATGGTGAGAAATCGGCCACGTCGTGCATCACCTCCAGCTGCAGGGGGTCGTGGAGGGGCGGTTTTTAAAAGGGCAAACATGAGCTGAATGAAGAGCATGCTCTGTAGCGTATTTCTCTGCCCTCTATTACAGGAAATACAGAGATAATATTAGTGTGCAGCTGCTTATTTCATAGAGCAGGGCTCATCGAGTACATCTGCACAAAGGCCAGATTTAGTCCTGACAGAAACTCTGGGGGCCGGACTTTCACACAAACAAAAATTAAATAAATATTTTGGTCCGATTGAAATATGACTGCAGTAGTATTTGGATCAGGACATTTTTAGTCTTTACCAGTGAGATCTATGCTGATTATCTATAATGCAGCAGGCCTGACAACAGAACTGGCTGGGCCCTCCCCAGTTGTGATTTAGCACTAATATTAACTCTTTTTTTACACTATTAACCCCTTTTTGATACTTTTTCCCCCTTTAACCAATTTATTGCCATTCCTTAACCTTTTTTAACCACTTTTCCTGCATGTTTAACTCCCTTTGTGTTACTCTTTTTACAATTTTTGCCACTTTTCTTCGATATTTGCCACTTTTTTTAACCCTTTTTCATTACTTTTTGCAGCACTGTTGCCACTTTAATACCATTTTTTTGTCACTTTTCACCCATTTTACCACTCTTCCATCCCTTTTTGCGTCATTCCTGTCAGTTATCACTCCTTTTGCCACTCTTTAACACCTTTTCAATACTTATTTTAGTTATATTTTTTGCCACTTTTAACCAATTTTTGATACTTTTCTCCATTTTTGCCTCTTTAACCCAATTTTAATCCCTTTTAAACCACTTTTTCTGCATGTTTTGGCCCTTTAGTAGCACACTTTAATCAATTTTTGCTTTTTTTTTTAACACTTTTTATTACTTTTTGCATAATTTTTGCCACTTTTGTTCATTTTTGGCACATTTGTCGCACATTCCTGCAAATTTGAGTCTGCTTATGTCACTCCACAACCCATTTTGCCACTTAGCACCTATTTTTGATATTGTCTGACCCCTTTTCATCACTTCATCTGGACATTTTGGCAACATTTCTGCAAACCTTAACCCCCCTTTTTTAATATTTACTAAAAATTGCTTTTATATTTACCATGAAAACAAATCAAATTTCAAGTCAGTCCAAAACTGTTTCAATATTAGTCATTTTTGTAATGGATTTAACAGCTGCAGACATTTAACACCAAAGGATATTCTTAAAACCACAACATCTTCTTTTCCTCCTTTTCTAAATTTATTGATCTTTTGGGGGCCAGACAGGAAGCTTTGGGGGGCCTGACATGGCCCCCGGGCCACCAGTTGATGATCAGTGTCATAGAACAGGAAACGACAGGCTCTTCCCAGCACTCGCCGTCCTCTGTTATGACAGCAGATCTCGTCGCTCTGCATCTCACGTGAGTAATGATCCTGCAGCTTAAAAATAACACCGCTATCCTACACTTTCACATGCGGCAGCTGAATGCAGGCCTGTCTGCTGTTATCCACAGGGAAGGGCCAAATGAAATGTGCCTTTTTTCATGTGCCATGAATGCTCTTCACGCCGTCCCTCCCCCCTTTCGCTCACATCCACATTGAAACTCCCGTCAAAAAAATATTGGCAAATGTTGTAATTACGTGCCGGGTATCTGCGCCTTACATGGCTGGAGGCTGGGAGCGGTCCCGGGCCTGATATTTCAGCTTTATCATATTTTAGTTTTATTTGAGGATGGTGGCAGCGCCGTGCCTCCAGTCAGCCATAATTGAAATGAGGGAAGGAAGATGTAGAGGCTGTGTGCCCCACTCCTTGTAATCAAGCCCTTAGTCCTGTGTGCTTTGCCATTTTTCAAAGTGAAATATCCTCGCAATCTTTGTAGTAATACACAGCCAGTCGTCCTCATGCCTTAGCCCGTGGGTAATTAGGCATGAGAAAGTGTACTTTTACGTGCGGAGCAGAGTCATGCATGGGGAATGCCGGGGCCACAAACCGGGCCTGGGATGCTGCAAAATCCACTGGAAGCGTTCAATAAAATGTATGATTACATGCACAACAACACGCGGCTGGTTTGTTACTAATTTATTATTCTTTTTGTGGAAGGCGTGACATCAGTATTCAGCTGGCGGTGCTATCCCACGCTCGCCGTACATGTGAGCGTGGTGTGTCGGGAGGCGAATAGTGAAAAAGTGAAGCCGGGAGAACCGTGGAGAAGTTGATGTATGATCCCTGGTGGCTGAGCTTGTTTGAAGCGTGGAGCTGGGCAGGTGATTCGCAGGCGCCGGCTCTTTAAACAGCGTAATGAGCCAGAGAGGACACTACCACCCCCCCCCCCCCCCCCCCCCCTTTGCACCGCTTCCACATCCAAACACCCGATCGCTCCTCCCTCCGCTTCGTATCAATCCATATCAAGACCAGAATCACCACCACATCTGTTTTCCCCTCTTAAATAACCATCACCAAATGTCTTCATAAATTAATCGGTCTCTCCGTGATGCAGAGACTCAAACACAGACATTTTCAGGCAAATTTTTGCTCCTTCCGCTCGATTCCACTCCTTCCAATTAGCTAAATTAGCCTCAAGCTAATCTTGCAAAGTGTTTTGGTGTAAAGGCACATTTACTTTGTGGTTCTCATCACTTTTTCAGCAGTAAATAACCTGATAAATGTTTGCAACTTGCCCAGCGCCAGGAAAAGAAAGTCAGAAAATGGCTGGTCAAGAAAGAAAAGAAAAGCCCTGAAGAAGTCCAGATGCCCAAGTGGCCACTGAGAGTCCACAACTGCTGGCCAAAATGTAAAAATATGGACATAAAAGTGGCGATTAAGTCCTCCCTGTACCATGCAACTTCACTTTTATTTAGACATTAACCAAAAAAAGTGTATTTATTAGTTTCAAAACACTTGGCCTTAATGCATCTGAGCATTCAAGTCAGTTATTTTGCAGAAAACACATGCAAACTACACTAAATGTTTGAAATGCATTTGATTCAAAGGATGGTGAAAAATCAAACTTTTAAAAATGAGTAGAAGACACGAGCCGATGCACAGAAAAGTATTTAGAAGAGTTTATTTCCTTCTTTGCATTCATGTTAATGCTCATCACTCAGCCTCTGTGCCACTGTCAGAAAGGCATGACACCTTCAGTGCCCAATGCATTATGGGAAATGTAGTGTATCTGCTAATGTTCAGTGCTTTAGGATTTTATAATTAGAAAAATGACGATCTTTGGAAGTGCTAACAAGCCACATAAAATGGCGTGCTGGACCAGAATCGGCCCACAGACGTTGAGTTTGACATACGAGGTCTAATCCTGAAAGTCCGCATCCCTGCTACAGGTGAGCGTGGACCCCATCAACCAATCAGCTCCTACAATTTTTCTTAATTTTGTTCCTAAAGTTTCTCAGAGAAACCTTAGCAGGGTTGAAGTTGATGAATGCCAGGGCTCTAAACAGAGGTTTGTGCATGTTTCTCCTAATTAGATAAACAGATAAACACCCTTTTATACCCATATAAGGGCCTGAGACTGCAGGGCGGTGTGCAAACACAGAAAGTAGAGAGGAGGGAGAGAAGAGGCAGAATAATCATTCAGATTAAACATCTCATCTGTGGCCTGTTCCCAGGTTGAAGACAACCAGTTGTAAGGCAGGTCTTCTCTTTTTGCTCAAAAGTTTCCTCATTTTTAAATCTTATTTTTGGGCCTCACTAACGTGCAGCAGTGCAGCGTTTTGTGTCACTCTCATGTTTTCTCAACACAAATAAAAATGGAAGGAGAATCACACAGATAATGACTTCTGTTTAGTTTAAAACCTCTAAATACCCCGGTACGGGATCGTGCCAAGATTCACATGTTCAGTGACAAACTAAAGCTCATTATTCACACACAGAAAAGTGGAAAAAAAATAAGGGAAAACTTAAGATAGAATCAGCAAATCTGTGAGATATAGGAAATAAACAATACTGATAAACTTGTCAATAAGTGTAGATCTACGTAGCTGCATTGATTGAGCTTTTCTTGCTACATTTCTCTCTTTGGTGCTGTGTTGCTAAATGCTAACTGTAATTTAAATCACTGGATTATCAACTACCTTGGCCATTCCTACCAGCAGCAGAGAAATGTCTTATCTCAACACTTCCAGCTTCTTAAAACCAGACAAAAATCTCTAAAACGTGACAAAGCAGAGTTCAGGTGAATTAGGATTTTCCTGCATCTGCTCAAGCTTCCTGCTGGCTGCAGAATTCAAAAGCTAAAGCATTAGCCGCTGCTAACAGGTGCAAATACAAATTTGGGAATTGTTGCATGATGGGGATGTTTGGGGGACACTGGACACCTTTCACCTTTCTTTTCCACGAGTCCAGAGCTCGGTTTAGTCCTGTTCTCTTTATTGAATGACTCAAAGAATGAGATGTTGCATAAAAAACTCTGCCTTTTCCAGTAAATATCTCCACTTCTACCTTTCTAAAACAAAGCAAACTAGCCAAAAATCTTTAAAACATGAAGAAGCAGAGTGAACTTGAAAGAGTGTTCTTTGTTGCATCTATTCAAGCTTCATTTCTGCTGCAGGATTCAAAAGCTCGAGCATTAGCTGCTGCTTAGATGTGCACAGACACATTTGGAAAATGCTGCAGGATGGAGATGTTTGGTGGACTCTGAAAATGTTTTTATAGAAGTCGTGTGTTCAAATGAATTCCTATCCTCTCTATTTAGGTGGCCTGGGAGTAAAAGAACACAAGGATGCATGCTTAAAATGCTCTGTCTTCAGCTTTTATTTCAGTAAACATCTTCTACCAAAACAGAGGCAGAATGAGAGAGGGGTTCTGTTGCATCTGCTGACAAATTTTGAAAATTTCTCTTCATGGGGTGTTTGGACACCGGCAGACTTTCTGTGTAGTGAACATTTAGAGTCCTTTCTCTTTATGTCTGTATGTGTTAAAACTCCAGAGAAGTCGTTTTCCCTCTACTGAGATGGCCCTGACATTTGAGATTTTACATGTTTTAAACCACAGGTGTCAAACTCGAGGCCCGCGGTCAAATCCGGCCCAGAGAACAATTATATTCAGCCGTAAGATCATATCATTGTTGTCTTCTAACTGGCCCACCAGTCTGAGGTCTGCAGATTCCTCCTGTATAAAATTCTAAACTTCAACTCAATTATTTAAAATATATTTAAGTCATAAAAATCTGTAAAACTAGAGAGTACGAAAGATTTCATAAAAATTCAAGAATGTGGGGGAAAACAAATGAATCTGTGTTTTATTTCATAATTTTGCATCTCAAGATTACGACTCAAACTTATGATTCTGACTTTTCATTTCATGCTTTGACCTTTTCAACTCATAATTTAGACTTAATATGTCACATTTTTATCTTTTACACTCCCAATTTTGAATTCTAGCTCATATTTTGACACATTCAACTCCTTGCTTTGACTTTTTAATCCCATATTTTGACTTTAAACACATGATTTCACTTTTTTCTGATATTTTGACATTTTAAATTAATACTTTTTACTTGTTATATTATATTTTGACATTTTCAACTTCCAGTTTTGAATTTAAATCAGTCTTACCTTTTTAAGTCATCATTTTGGATTCTCGCTCATATTCTGACTTTCTCAACTCCTAATTTTGGCTTTTTAATCCCATATTTTGACTTTAAACATATGAGTCATTTTTTTTCTCATATTTTGATATTTTAAATGAATAATTTTTACTTTTTTTAATCATATTTTGACCTTTAACTCTCCCAATTTAAAATTTTATGTCATATTTTGACATTTTAAATGTATACTTTTTATATCATATTTTGACGTTTTACACTCCCAATTTTGAATTTAAGTCATGTTTTTAACTTTTTAAGTCATTTTGAATTTTAGCTCATATTTTGACACTTTCAACTCCTTGCTTTGACTTTTTAATCCCATATTTTGATTTTAAACACATGGTTTCAATTTTTTTCTCATATTTTGACATTTTAAATTAATACTTTTTACTTTTATATTATATTTTGACATTTTACACTCCCAATTTTGAATTTAAATCATATTTCAAACTTTCTAAGTCATCATTTTGAATTCTAGCTCATATTTTTACATTTTCAAATCCTAATTTTGACTTTTTAATCCCATATTTTGAGCTATTAGATACATAACTTTAAATTTTAAGTCATATTTAGATTTTTAAATTCATGATTTCTAATTTGATGTCATATTTTGACCTTTCAAACTTATGATTTTTAACTCTCTCCTTGTTTTGCTCTTTAAAAACATAATTTTTTAAATCTTAAACATAGTGTTCTGGTCTTTTGAATTAATAATTGGATTTTTAATCTCAGATTTGAGCCTTTAAATGTATCATTTTTACTATTTTGAATTTCCAATGATTTATCATCAGAGCTTTTTTCTATTTTATCTCTGGTGAAAATGAGGTTGACAGTTTTGTTAAATGGTGACCCTGTTCGGCCCTCGGGTTAGACCTGAATCCAGAGTCCGGCCCCTGTTTTAAACACTCACTTATGAGCTTTTTGTTCCCGCTCTGCTGCAGCTTCTCTCTCTGTAGCACAGCTCACTGTTTCTGAGGGTATCAGCTCTCACCGTCGTGTTTCAGGACACGCCAGCAGGTCCGTACACGGCGGTGTCACGGCGTTGCTTCAAAGTGTGACAAACAGGAAGTTGGCTCAGATACTAAATGTGTTTACATTAAAGTACGGCGGCCTGATACCGGCCCTCCTGCACGTCTGTTTGCAGACATATTTCTCTGAAACAAAGCCGAGGGGGCACGGGAGGGAGAGGGGCGGGCTACGCGGCGTTTCATTGCTGCTGATAACATATAAATGCATGCACACATGGATGCTGCTCGTAAATGAATAAACACATACATCAATTTCAAAATCCAACACATTTGAAATTCAAATGCAGCCACGCTGCTTTTTTCTGCTCTTTTTTTACGATCTGTCTCATTTCTCTTGTGGAGATATAAAAGGAGAGGGCTGAGAGGAAAAATTAGAGGGGTGGGAGAGAACAAATGCTGTATGGAATGTGAGATTATGTATTTGGTTTGTACGTCTCCCTCCTGTTTAAATCAAACGTGTGGGGGCCGCGTAGCCCTGGGCTTGTTGCTGGTGACACTTTCAGTGTTTCTAGACTTCTCTCCTCCCCCTTTTCAGTCCTGAATTGAGAAGCGGGGTGGAACGGGGGGTGTGGGCTTCTGGCGGAGGGTGAATTAAATAGTCACTCTCTCTCCCTCCCTTCTTTCTCTCTCCTTCTCTCGCACTTTCTCTTTTTTTTCAGTGGCGTTTAAAATCAATTCATTCAGTGGACTGCTGACACAGCCCGGCCCAGAGAGCCCAGGATTTATGGCTCCCTCTAATGGGCATGCTCTGAACCAAAGCCCTGCCGTCAGCACAATCCTGCCAGCCACCCGTCCGCCCCACTCCCTCACTCCATCTAGCTTTTAAAGACGCAGGCAGCCCTCCTCTTCTCCTCCCCCTCCTCTCTTTTTCCTCATCATCCCTGTAGTGTTTATGGTGGACGGGTCTTGGGAACGTTTAAGACCACAGACATGGAGATATCAGGAGGGTCCAACACGATGCACAGGGAGGCAAAGAGACCAAACATGACAGGTGCATCTTTAGTTAAATAGAGATGATGATTACAGAGGATTAATGCTGCTGAATTTCTGTGGTTTGGGTGTGTAGAGTCTCATTCACTGATCAATCATGTATGGACGTAGCTTTTGTGACGTCTGAAGTACAAACCAACAATCTTCCCCTTAACCTGACTGTCCTTTGTTGAACTAAACCCTCACTCCTCGCCAGTTCCACCCACTTTTACAAAAGTTGCCAACTATTTACAACAATTTTGGCAAAAATATGAAGGAAATATGCCCCAACATCCCCAGCTTCATCAACATTACTTAATCAGCATCACAGATGATGTCATCTTAAAAGATGATGTCATCCTTTTAAGCTTATTCAACTCCAATTCCAAAAAAGTTGGGGCACTCAATAAAAAGATGTAGAAACGGGGACAAGTTTACCATCGTGTAGCATCCTCACTTCTACTATTAACAGTCTAGAATCCTCCTGATTCATGTGACCACAGAACAGTTTTCCAAGCAGCCTCAGTCCATTTTAGACTAGCTTTGTTTCCTCTGACCACAGAACAGTTTTCCAAGCAGCCTCAGTCCATTTTAGACTAGCTTTGTTTCCTCTGACCACAGAACAGTTTTCCAAGCAGCCTCAGTCCATTTTAGACTAGCTTTGGGCCAGGAACGGTAGTGCTTCAGGATCCTGTCCACATACGGGTTTTTAGTTTTCTTTATAAAGGTATTTAAACATCAACCAAAGTCAAGCTCTAAACATCACCTTTTCTTCAGGACAACCTGGAGTTTAAAAATATTTTTGCAGCAGTAATGTCACTGGATTTCTGAAAAGTCATGGGCCTGTAAAGACCAAAGATAAAGCAAAACGTAAGTTTAAATTCAAAGATTGTTATGTGTGACACACAGTAAACAGTGACTTTTTTTGCACAAACTCCCATCTCTTGGGGGCCAAAAGGGGAAAAAAATAATCATTCTGTGACAAACAGTCTTCAAATATCCACATTTTTACAAAAATAGTCCTTGCACTCTTTTGAATCGGCTGTTTTTGAGCTGTTATTCAAAGCACTTCCTGTCTGCAGAGACACAGAGGGCCACATCAGAAACCCTCTCCCTCTCTTTGTCTTAATTATGAGCTATTTAGGCCGTCTCCGCTTTTAAGACGTCCACAGTTTGTTGAAGCAAGGCGCCATGATGGAACAGCCTGCCACTGGTTGTCACAGCCCATGTGACAACCACTGTAGGAAAACAATATGGTGGCTAAGTCACCCAAGTTCAAGGCTTGTTAGAAAGTCATCCATAAGAGCTACGAAGGCGTGGATAGCATCACTAGAACAGCAAAAGTTATTTTCTAGAGGTAAATAAAGGAAGTGGCTCCGATTTAGGGTTCAAAAGTTAATCAGCATTTTAACCTGTGTCTCTTCTTGTCATATATGATAACACTGGTCTCAGACGCATAACCTGATTGGTTGCAACAAGCTGCTCCAGCTGATTTTCACTAGCAGTGCTCACTTTTCAAACTTTTGTTGCCCCGTCCCTACTTTTTTGAACTGCCATCAAATTGAAAATGAGCTCATATTTGTCATGAAAAGCTAAAATGTCTCAGTTTCAACATCTAATATGTTTGTGTTCTACTGTGAATCAAATATTGGTTTATAAGATTCAACAATTATCTGCTTATGTTTTTATTTACATTTAACACAGTGACCCAACTTTTTTGGAATTTGGTCCTGATTATGCACAGATAACAGGTTTAGATAGTCTAATACAGTGGTTTTCAAAGTGTGAGGCGGGCCTCCCCTGGGGGGCGCCACAGAGCTTCAGGGAAGGCGCCGAGCCATAAACCAGAAAAAAGGTGATTTGCTTTGCTAACCTCTGCTGTGCATGGAGCTAAATGGACTTAGAGTTACTTATAGAGCAGTGTTACTCAACCAAAGAGCCAAATGATTGAAAATACCTTTGCAAGAGACACAATCTAAGAGGTGAAAAGAGGAAAAAACAGGTTAAAGTAGCAATAAAAATAGGTTAACGGTGGCAAAAATAGTCAAGAAGCAGCAAAAAATGGGTGAAAATGGGGAGAAAAAGTGACAAAAAATGAGTGGAAAGTGATTTAAATGGGCAAAAAAGCAGTCAAGAGTGGCAAAAATGGGCAAAGAAAGAGGAAACAAGTGGTATGTAATGGCAAAGGGTAGTTTAAATGGACAAAAAGTGGCAAAAAATTGTGAAAAATGGCAAAAAGAAGAGGCAAAAATTGCGCAAAAAAGGAAACAGGTGGTATTTAATGACAAAAGGTCACTTAAATGGACAAAAAGTGGCAAAAATGGGATAAAATTGGCAAAACTTAGGAAAAATTGGTAAAAAGACGTCACAAAAAAATGGAAAAAAGGGATATTGAATGATGAAACGTTGCTTAAATGGGCGAAAAGGTTAAAAAGGGAAAAAATGGGGAAAAAGAAGCAAAAAGAAGTTGTAAAATGGCCCAAACAAATATGAAAAAGGGGGTATTTTTTTAATGGCATTATAACTGAATAAGAGGGAAAGGCAGATGTTTAAGGACATTTGCAAACCAAAATATCCAAAATATATGAATGTTAAAAATGTTTAAAGATTAGACATAAATGTTTGAGATGTTGTTTTATTTTATTTTTTTTATTTGAATCCTTTTTGTGGGTGGGGGTCCACCGGAGGGATCAGTTCTTAGGGGAGGCTCACTCTCACACACTTTGAAAAGCCCAGCTCTAAAACTTCTACTGACTGTAGCGTTGCCACCAGCGTTCCACCCCGCAGGATGCTTGATGCTTGTCTGCACATTTTTGTGCTCTATCATTTAAAACGCCATGCATCCTTTCATGAGGTCATGTGGGGCTGCAGCCAATCCCAGCTGCCGCTGAGCCGGAGGTGGGGTTAAACCGTGGCCTGGGCACCGCTCAATCTCAAGGCAAAGAAATGCAATAACTCAGAAGATGCCTGTCTAATCAGGGTTGTAAAACTGCGGCTGCTGGAGCGTCCTGCAGTTTTACCAGCGGAGTCTGGTGCCCACGATGTTAAAAACAATCCTACCTCAACCAAACCGTCCGTCTCTGCAGGGATCCGCTCCTCACACTCTTAGATTAACCATTTGAGCCTGTCAGCTGAAAAACAAGCGCTTTAAGGGGACATTGAGACCATTATTGGCCATTTTGTGGTTCCAGTCTGAAGCAATCTTCTCTAAGAAGAGTCTCTTTTAAGTTTCGGCTGTTTTTATCAGTGAAGTGTGTTTTTTTTACAGCGTTGCTTCCCAGAGCTGCATCAATAATCTCTCTCTGTGATTATTTACTCTAACAGCAGGAGAGAGGAAGTGTACGACGCTGTTAACTTCAAAATAAAACCCACACTAACAGGTTTTTTTTAGTTAAATGCTTTCTTGAGATTATTAAAAAGCCTCCTCCCTGAGCGGTACATAACATCTCTATCCATTACCTCGGCTGACTAGTGGAGCTTCCTAAGGTCCGGGGAGTTTATCTATATTCATATATTCATGGTGTCACAGAATCTGAAACAATTTATGGTCCAAGAGGAGGGAAAAAAGAAGCGAGGTGATTGAAAAGAGCGTGCCAGCGTAAAGAGAAATAAGAAGGATCATGGCCTGAATTGTGATGACAACATGGAGTCGCTCCTGCGAGTCACTCTGAGCGAGTTAGCGAGTGTATCGTCTGCCTGAGTGTGTTTCTGTATCATATTTATGTCTGCGACGCAGCTGTGCACACTCGGGGAAGTACGCCGCGCTGCTGTTGACCCCGTTATATCCTCAGGCAACCCGGCAATTTGCAGACAAACACAGACCTCTCCTTCAGGCCCCGAGCCTCCGACGTGCATCCTTATCCATATTCCAGCTCCGCTCCGCAGCCTGTCAGGGCGCCATGGGCCCTGAATTAGCCTCCCATTACAGCCGGGCGCCGGCTCCCCCGAAACGTAACCATAACTGACCATTTGGCGGGGCTTCATTATAAAGCCATGCATGTAAAATCAAGTCATGGTCCCCGGCCGTCACTTTCAATTTCAAAATACAACCCCCCCTCCCTCCCAGAACCCCCGTCTTTCTCACTTACTTAAGTTCAAGCCTCTCCTTGTTTCATAAAATATGATCTGATTAAAATAGATTACACACCTTGTTAGCAGAGCGTTTCATATTTGATATGGCGCCGCTTTAAGACGGCTAACCTCCTCCATGATTCAAAGCCATTGTGGCCTTGTTCTCTGGCCTATTTGTTTAATAAGCTCTGCTACATCAGTGGGCCTTTTAAGTGAACACAAGCCCCCGCAGCAAAGGCAAGAGATCAATACTCGCACCTGAAAAAAACAGAAGGAATCACGGCCGAGGATTTTCTCCTTCCAAGGAACAGGAGCGAGATAGTCCGCCACAACCGTACAGTATACCAGAGGAAATCCACAAACAGGAAGTAGCTTTTATGAGGCGACCTGTGGGGAGAGCTACAGGTCAGCGCTGAAATATTCAGCAGCGATTAGACGGAGGAGCTGAAGCTCCGCCGACGTCTGAGGAACAAGAGAGAGCTCGACAACGGGAAGGGAAAAATAAAGAGCAGAGACCAGTGGAGGGAGGTCAGCCGTTACAGCTGTCAGAGGTGGAGAGTAAACATTAGAACGATCACAGGAATAAACTTCATCATGACAATAAAACTCAATAACACCAGGCTAAAAGTGCATCAGCCCGCTCTGAACCTGTCCCAGATACGCCAGATTACCAGTCCAGCCTGGGATCCTCCAAAACAAACTCCAAACGTCAGACAGCAAGATGAAGAACACACGTGACCACGTTACTCATGTTTCTCTTTTCTGATTGGTCCTCTGGAACACCGTAAGACACAATATTATCATTTTCATTTCATATTCCTCCTTTGAAATCTTGTTTTTCCCCCGTTTTGTGATTAGCGCCAGATTTCTAACTGAAAGACAACGCACCGAGAAAAACGACTTTAAAGATTGAAGTCAGATTATAAGATTGAAGTCAGAATTCAGACTTTAAAAAGTCAGAAGTTTGAAATTTCAGTCAGATTAGTGAGATTATGTCTGAATAAAAAAGTCAAAATTCTCATTTAAAGATTCAGAACTCTGAGATTCATATCAAATAGATGAGATTAACAGAGTCACAAATTAAAAACCCATAATTCTTAGGTTAAAGTCGGATTATGAGATTAAAGTAAAAATTCAGAGATTCATGAGATTATAGTCAGAATTCTGACTATCTGAAATCTGAAATTTTGAAATGAACGTCAAAATTCTGCCTAAAAAACTCAGAATTTCAAGAATCAACTCAGAATTCTAAGTAAAAAATAAAAGAAATCTGAGATTAACATCAGATCAAAGTCAGAAAACTGATTTTAAAAGGTCAGAAAAAAGTCATAATTCTGAAATTAAAGTCAGGTTTATGGGATTACAGTCAGAATTCTGACTAAAAAGTCTGAATTTTGAGATTTATATCAGATTATTAAGATTTATGTCTTAATAAAAAAGTCAGAATTTAGAAAAAAAGTTAAAATTCTAACGTAAGGATTCAGAAATCTGAGATTTAAATCAAATATATGAGATTAACATCATGATTCTGAGTTCCTATCTAAATTTATGAGATTACTCTTAAAATTCAGAGTTAAAGAAGTCAAAATTCTTAAATTGAAGTCAGAATTCTGACTATTAAAATCTGAATTTTTTAATTAAAGTCAAAATTTTGCCTGAAAAAGTTTAATTTTAAAGATTTAACTCAGAATCTAAAGTCAGATTTACAGGATCAAAGTTAGGATACTGAATAAAAAAAGTCGGAATTTTGAAATAAAAATCATAATTCTGAAATTAAAGTCAGGTTTATGGGATTAATGTCAAAATTCAGAATAAAAAATCTGAATTTTGACATCTAAATCCGATTCATGTTATTAAAGTCAGAGTTTTGGCTAAAAAAAAGTCTGAGTTTTGAGATTTAACTCTGAGTTAAAAACTAAAAAGTCCTGAGATTAAAGTCAGACTTACAAGATCAGAGTTAGAACACTGAATAAAAAAAGTCAGAATTATGAAATAAAAGTTAAAATCCTGACTTTAAAAGTTATAACTCTGAGTTTACAGTCAGGTTATGAGATTAAAATCAGAATGTCGAGATTTCAGTCAAATTGTTTAGATTTTTGTCTAAAAAAGTCAGAATTTTAAAAATAAAACTCAGAATTTTGAAATTAAAGTCAGGTTTATGTTATTAAAGTCAGAGTTTTGTCACTTAAATCAGATTCATGTTATTAAAGTCAGAGTTTTGTCACTTAAATCAGATTCACGTTATTAAAGTCAGAGTTTTGGCTAAAAAGAAGTCAGAATTTTGAGATTTAACTCTGAGTTAAAAACTAAAAAGTCCTGAGATTAAAGTCAGACTTAAAAGATCAACGTTAGAACACTGGGTAAAATCATTCAGGATTAAAAAACAAAGTCTGGCGTGCCGGTAGTCGAGTGGTTAAGGCGTGCGCCATGTACGCAGGCGACCCGGGTCGAATCGGGCCCTTGGCACTATTTCCTGCATGTCTCTTCCCTGTTTCTGACTCTGTCCACTGTCCTATCAAATAAAGGCAAAAAATAAATCTTAGAGAAAAAAACAAAGTCAGACTCCTGAGATTAAAGTTAGAATTCTGGGATCAAACTTGGAATATTGATGGAAAAAGAGTGGATTTTTGGGTCATAACAGGGAGTTAACATGAAGAATTCTGAGAATAAATTCATAGTTCTGAGAAACATAAACAGAATTTAAAGACTGGAGTTATTCTGAGGGATTAAGGTCAGAATTTTGACTTTTTTCGACTTTTGAGATTTTGTGTTAACCCTCCTCCTCTGTTGTAGACTTCATAAGTATATTTTTAAATTATTGATTGTTCTGAGTGTATTTGTTGGTGCTTTATGTCAGTATCCGTCTTGCTCTTTGTTTTTCAGTGTTTTTGTCACTAAACGTTCTGAAAGGCTCTCCTGTTTTCTCCTGTTTCATTGGCTGTGATTTTGTGTTTCCTGGTCCTTAATTTTCCCAGCATCCCTCTCTCCCTGCGTCATGCTCTTTCACTAAATAGATCGAGATGGACCCAACTGCTGTCAAGATGGCCGACACGGGCGTCGCTATACATCCAGTCCATGCCGGAAGTCCAGAGCGGAAGTTTCCTCTTGGTGTTGGACTCAGCTGCCAGTGTTTGTCAGCCTAAGCCTAACCCTTGGTGCTGGATCTCAAATACATCACCTTCCCCACTACCTCACCCTGAACCTAACCACCCGGGTTTTAATGCCTAAGCCTAACCTTAGACGTACGGACTTCAGGTTGAGACTTTCGGTAGGGATTGGATGTATGTCGGCCATCTTGTCTGCAGCAAGGTACTCTTGAATAAACCAGCAAACAGCCGTCCAGGATACGAGAGGAAAAGTAAAAACAGGAAGCAGTTTTCACGCTGCCACCTGTGGGAGATCTCCTGGTCAGCGGTGAAATATGCTGCGGCGATTAGAGAACTGAAGCCTCGCCAACGTCTCCGACATAAGACAGCACGCCACGCTGATGGGATACTCTAAACAGAAGAAGAAAGGAGAGTCTTTGAGGGCAACTGAATTCATTCTAATCCTCAGCTCGTCTGCTGACTGATGGAGGACTCCTGGTGTAATCGCTGATGGGGGGGTCAGAATGAAAATAACACTCCCTCCATTTAGCGTGAACAAAGTCCGTGTAAGAGGGTAGAATGTAATGGCGTGCTCCAGGAATGTAATTATCATTTAGCGAGTCCGTGAGCTGTGTTTGACAGGGCCTGAACTGCGTGAAAAACTCATTTTCATTTTTCTTATTATATCATGATTATATAAACATTCTTAACCAGTGGCCACAGCAGCAGCAAATTATTGCAAATTAGCCCCATATTGCCAGTTTTTTTAGCGGCGAGGCGAATGAACAAGCACTAGAACTCCAGTGTTTATTCCATAAATCAGCTGAACGCCGCACCTGTTGAGAATGTAAATAGCTGAGGCTATTTGATTAAACTCTTACATCAAAACATTTGAAGAGCTCCCCCTCTTCCTCTCCCTGTTTTTGCTGTTTTCTTCTCCGCATTAAGTTTGTTCTCTCTCCTCCTACACCCACTGCAAGCCGAGTTTCAATGGGCGGTGACGGGGGAGACATAACACCCACCAGCTATACGTGGGGGCACGGGAGGTCCATCATTACCGAGCCGCAGTGGTGATCACGGCAATAATATAGAACTATAACCCAGCAATTAGACTAATGGAAAACGTCCCTATTTCTCCCGGTGTGCTGCAGCGAGATGCGCAGCGTGCCCCGCGGGCCCCCCCTGGAGATGAGGCTGGAGATGTGAAGTGGAGAGGAGGTAATGGCGGAGGCCCATTGATCCTCACTGCCACCTGCTATATGGCTCCGCCGAGGATGGGAGGGGAGGCAGAGGACTCCATCTGGGGAGAGATCACGCCGGCTCCTGGGCTCTCAGGCATATGGATAAGAGTCTTTCTCTAGTCTTCCGCTACTTAACCAGCACACATTAGCACAATATGGCCGGATAGGGGAGAGTAAGGCGTGCATACATACAGGCGATATTACAGTAACGGTGCGTCCACAGCGAGAGGGCGTGAAGCCGTTTGCTCAAACTCTGGAGCTCCTCGTGTGAGAACACGAGCTTCCTAACCACCCTGAAAGTAAGGGCCTCTCTGCCCAATAAAATGTGAATGAAAGTGGGGGTATAAATCATAAACATTCACAGAAAGCAGCTGAAAACAAGGGATGGATGCCCAGCATATATGACCCTCCTGCAGAAAGATGCAAGGCATTAAAGGGACATTACAACAGCCCTTCAACTTTGTCAAGTTTTGTCACACATTTTGCAGAGCCAACTTACTCCTCCAGAGCAGGGGCTCTCAACCTTTTCAGCCCGCGACCCCCAAAATAAAGGCGCCAGAGACCAGGACTCCCACTAGACCTGGAGGTGGTTGAACACAGACATGCACATTCAAGAACAGTGCAGACAAGGCCGTTCATAAGGGGGATAAAGGGGGAGGTCTCTGGGACCCAGCCACACTGGAGGCCAGTGGAGGTCCGCAAAACCATGGTCCATGGTGAGGTTAAGCTGTGGACAATTGTGTTCAACATGAAAATAAATCAACAACAGTCCCAGCTGAATATTTCTCTGGTTTTCTTAGCGATTATTTGAACCAAGAATAGCGACAGTCCCAGTTTGTTCTATCTTCTCTTGTTTTGATCCAGAGAGTTAAGAGTCAGAGCTTCCTAATGAAATGTGCACAAAAGTGGAGATTAAATACAAAACTCCCACTAAACACAGCTGGAAACTGCTCCAACTGAAGCTGTAATCACCATTTTTTTTTAGTACTGTGATAAATTAGGGTGCAACAGTTCACAAAGGTCTCACTTTGCTCCGTACTAAAGCTGAGAAATGAATCCAAAATGAGGTTAAATTGCAATATAACCTACTGCAATCTGAACTGGTGATTTTTTTTAATCTTTCTCTGCCAAAAGCCCTCTGAAGATAGAAATAATTAATCTCAAGTCACTCTGCACATTCACATCCATGTAGAGGAGTCTGTTACAGAGTCTTTGTTGTGCTTTCGTTGCCCTCAGTTATTTTAAACCATAAACCACGAGTTTGTAGGTGAGTGATTAGAATACACAACATGGGAAATGAGCTTTGGCTGCACGGAGCAACCCCTGATCATGTGACATGGTGTTTAAGTTTAAAAGATGATTTTTGTCTCATCTGTAACTGCAGAAAACCAGAGTTTGCATCCTTTAAAATCTTCCTCCTTTACATCTTAGAGGACAAAAACATGCTTTCAGAGTTTTCTGTCAGATTTCCACATGGGAGCATCTTTTTGGGCTGCTTGTTAAATTTCTTAAAGACTCTGCACATAAACTTATTTTCTCAGCTTAATTTAGAAGAAAGAAGCCATGCCGTTACACATTATGATTCATTCGCATCTACACTCTGTTTTAATGGTTGTAAATGAAGTTTGGGAGGTTTGAGACGCAGGAAACGCTGAACATAAAACCCTCTTAGAGGGCTGAATTCATTCTCAACAAGCCTTTCTTCTTCCTGATCTCATGAAACAATTATAATCTTTGATGGAAAGCTCTGCTGGAATGAAGCTGAACATGGAGAAAACTTTCCCATCTCAGCTCAGTCCAAAGAAACAAACCTGAAGTATGAACCGTTGGAAGTTTAGAGACAGGATCTCATGCAGTAACAAGGGGCTGAAGGGTAATAAAGAGGCCTACCTGCCCAGCTGGGGGTCTCCATGTACAGGTAAAGCCGGTCGGGCTGAAGCTGGGTCACTCGACTCGCTGCTGCTGCCACAGGTCCTGAAGAACTCTGCACAGAGGGACGAAGGAAAGCTTAGGTTAATGTGGAACATAAAGACTTACATTTATTCTTTTCCCAGAGTTAGAGAAGAGGAGCATTCATAAAAGTCTATATGTAAAGTTGAAGTTGAAATGTTGTTACTCAAGCTAAGAACAGAGCCTGAAAAAAGGGGAACAGGAGAGCCGATGTAGTAGACATGATGTTAGCTTGCTCATGCACAAAGACAGAAAACCACAGCAGAAAGATGGAGATCAGGGGAGCAGATATGACTGCATGAAATTATTATTATTATTATTATTATTATTATTATGACCTTTATTTCTAAGTTTAAGAAATGCAACGAGACACAGAATGTTTGTTTACACTTTAGACATCCATCCATCCATCCATCCATCCATCCATGGATCCTGGATGACCAGGAAGCATTCTGGTCAGAGGCTGAGTGCACCAGCTTGGCGTAAATACGGCAGTCTTGTCTCCTTTGTCTTCTGTCGCTATGATTGATTTGTAGGCTCAACTTTACACTGGATGCAATGAGTGCAACAGAACAGTCCGACTTGGACTCGATCTATTCATACACATTCCTGTGAACATTCACAGAGAGGTGAGTGTTGCCAAGTCCCTCCCATGGGTAGGAGGTAAAGTCCAGCGGGGGCACAGATTAGAGCTTTAAGTCACTCATAACTTTTAGCTCTAAATCAGATGTGACGTAGCGCCCTGGCATACAATCAGTATAGCTACCATAACTGCAGTAGTTCTACTCTGAACTCCTCACTCTTGGACTTCTTGTCCCATAATTTCTCTCCACCAGTATGGTAAAATGCAAAAACTGTTAAGAAGTCAACACTTTATGAACCTAAAAGGCCCCTTGGCATGCAAATTATGTTAGCTGAAGTGTCATTTTGTGAGACTGAATATGCCTTTTTTTGTTGATGTGTACAAGTTTTTGCTTTTGCTCTCCATGCATGCACGATGGTTTCCACCTGGCAACCTCAGAAAGTAAACAAATGATGGCTTTTGTTCTATAAGAGGTAGCTAAAACAAATCCTTCCTTCAATTCATGCATCCACACACTACGAGGGATCTAGAATTACAGAAGGACCTCTTAAATGTGACCCTAAATTAGGTTTTGAATGCAGAAATGATGCTGGAGCTTTTAGTAATCATGTTTGGACACAGAACATATGGTTTGTATTCATTCTGAGGAAGTGTTATTACATTTGTGTAACACAGTTATCTGACAGAGAATTGATAATTTTGGTTGCAGAGCGAGTGATTAAACGAGTGCATGCCTGTGCCTGAATGTGCATCTGCATCACTGGCTAAAAAAAACACGGACTGTGGCGAGCGAGCACGCACGCGCCCGTGCATAACTGTGCATGCATTTGCAGCGCGTTTATGCCTGCTTTCTTCCAGCGGCTGCTTTTTCTGCTGACTGCTGTATCTGGTGCAGGCCTCGGCTTGGCTGTTGCCCAGAAGCCCAGCCGGTGAACCGCGGAGAAAGCGCATTGATTTCATCCCAGCAGAAATCCCTTCTCCCCGGTACCCGCCCCCCTACCCCGCCCAGCACCTGATTAAGCATTTGCAGGGAGCCGTGCCAACGCAATTTGTCATTTATCAAAAGTAATTAAAAGCAATTTCTTTTCTCTTGTTGATTGGGAATTGACTAATTGTTGAGTCTGTGAAAACGGGGGGATAAATAAAACAGGGAAGGATGAATTTTACATAAACTCAGAGGAAAACATAAATGCTGTAAAACGAGGGCCAGACATCTGGCTCTGTGATTTCTCTCTACATGATTATGACTGCAAAACCGAAACAGTTGTTTAGCGCACTCTGATATACAGCCCATAGGCAGTAAATAATATATTAGAAACAGCATATTGACTAGCCGACTTAAAAGCGTGTTTTCACTTCATGTTGTGTGAACAAGAGAGTGGGAGGAAAATACAAACACTCACAAAATGGGAGGAAAAACAGCTCCAGCTCGTGCAGAAAGAGATATTTGAGCCAAATCTGAACATCTGAGGCTAAGAGGAGAGGAAGGAGAGGAGAGGAGCTGGAGCCGTCCACCAGCAGAG
Source organism: Cheilinus undulatus (assembly GCF_018320785.1). Lineage (NCBI taxonomy): Eukaryota > Metazoa > Chordata > Actinopteri > Labriformes > Labridae > Cheilinus > Cheilinus undulatus. The sequence continues at coordinate 1,268,345 of NC_054885.1, read as the reverse complement.
GTTACAGTACCCAATGAAACCAAGCAATATCGTTCCAACATTATCGGTAACAACCTCTGAATGCACCATTACCTTCTATAAGGGCAGAATGAAATGTCAGAATTGATTCGAGAGGGGAGGGTTGATATAAGTGGGCAGCTACGGTGGCCATTTTGTTTCAGTGGCCCTTTATTTGGTGTCCCTGGATCATTAGCAGACGGCGTTTATAAAAAAAAAAAAAAAAAGGAGCTGGATGAACATGAAGGATGTGTGGGCGGCCATCACGGGAGTCTCCAGTGACAGCATGCGGATAGAAAACAGCGGAAAAACACTCAGAAAGGCGTCAGAGAGAAAAAAAAAGGCAACGCCAGAGGAGCGGGTTAAATTTCCCACCACTTTGTAAATAACTTTAGCTGCACAAATACCTGGCTTTGCTCTGAGCGCTCTGAAAAAAATCCAAGCCAACAATTTATTCTCTGCCAACAAATGGAGCCGTTGCTTCAATGAGACGATTTGAATATCCCTTTGAAGGCTGCAGATGGACAAGCAACGCTATCATTGCCTGGGAACACAGAAATAATTGGGCAACGGTGGGAGAAGCCCACATTGAGCGTCTCTGCTGAGACACAGCCCTGCGTGGAATATCTAATTGAAGCTCTCACTCTCTCCTCGCTTTTGTTTACATTCCCATTCATCATAAAAAACTCAATTACTTATGTTCCCTAACATGTATGGTTATTAATGTTCTAATTATGCTTCTCCTCTCTAATCTTTCGCCGTGCAATTTGGGTGATGTATGTCGGAACAGCGCGGCGAGTCCCCTGGATGTGGAATTAGGAACGTACGTGCAACAACCTTCTCCTGGGAGCCATCTGACGAAGAGAGGAAGCTTGTCATGGTTTGTCTATACATGAGGCTTCACGCCAGCTCAGTGAGCACAGCGAGCCTCTGTTCAACAAACAGGAAGTTGACCAACCAGCTCTGGACTACATTAACACCAGAGAGGCCAGACCTTCTGGAGAGGTCACTAAAGACTGCTACATTAACTCTCTTATCTCTCATAATGGATGCAAACAGAATTACAGTTGCTGCAATCCTAATTCCAAAAAAGTTGGCACGCTGTGTAAGATGTAAACAAACAGAATGGAATGACTTCCAAAACTCATGAACACATATTTGATTCACAATAGAACATAAACAACATATCAGATGTTAAACTGAACATTTCATGAAAAATATCAGCTCGTTTTTGAATCAGATAGCAGCAACACATCTCAAAAAAGCTGGGATGGGGCAACAAAAGGCTAGAAAAGTAAGTGGTACTAATGAAAAACAGCCAGATGAGCATTTTGCAACCAATAAAGTAAACTGCTATCAAGTCAGTAGTTTGACTGGGTTTAAAAGGAGCATTTTAGAGAGGCAGAGTCTCTCAGAAGTAAAGATGGGTAGAGGTTCACCAATCTGTGAAAAACTGAGCTGTAATGGGATTTTAGCTTCCTGGTCTCACCTCTTCCCCTCCAACACCCCCACTGTTCTCTTTTGTATGGAGCTTACGCCACAGACACGGGGAAACGATAGGGCTGGGAAGGTGTCGAGTTTACTGCATATGTAAACACGAAGCAACAAAAGGTGACTGTGCTAGTTCCTGAATAAGTGTCAATATTATATTTTTTATATTATAGTATTTTAAATTGTGATGTCCAGACCGCCTGGAAACAAAGCCCTTTGTGGATTCCTCCCAGACAGAAGGGGAGGTGTTCCTCAAGCATAAATGCTCTCGTCTCCCCATGTTCTTGGTCTCTCTCTTCATACTGACCGCCCGTGTGTGATGATGGACCTTTCTTTGCAAAGAAATAAAAGCTTGTCAGCCGGCAGATGTCTGATATTTCATTTATTCACCAGCAACAGAGAAAAATTGCCACAACAGAGTCTAAAAATTGTGGAAAAATTTCAAAAAAATGTTCCTCTAGACTCTGAATCTCCTCCATCTACAGTCCGTAATATCATCAACAGATTCAGAGAATCTGGAGAAATCTCTGACAGCAAGGGACAAGGCTGAAGGGGCCCTCAGGGGCCACTGCATTAAAAACAGGCATGATTCTGTAGTGAAATCACTGCATGGGCTCAGGAATATTCCAGAAATCATCGTCTGTCTACACAGTTGGCCGTGCCATCCACCAATGACAGTTAAAGCTGGATCATGGAGAGAAGAAGCCATATGTGAACAGGATCCAGAAACACCGCCGTCTTCTCTGGACCAAAGCTCATTTAACATGGACTGAGGAAACATGGAAAACTGTTCTGTGGTCAGAGGAAACCACAGACGCTGTGTCCTGTGGACTAAAGAGGAGAGGGAGGATCCAGCTTGTTCTCCTGGCTCAGGTCTAAAGCCTGCATCTCTGATGGTATGGGGTTGCATTAGTGCCTATGGCGTGGGCAGCTCTAACATCTGGAAAGGAACTATCAATGCTGAAAAGTAGAGAGAGCTTTTAGAGCAACATCTGCTCCACTGAACTGGCTAGCAACTGATTTTCTCACTTCCAGATGTTTACAGACTGTTGTTAAAGAAGAGGAGATGCTACACAACGCTAACCATGGTGCTGTCCTAACTTTTTTGAGATATTTTGCTCCAGTCCAATTCAAAATGAGCTGATATTTTTCATGCAAAGGTAAAATATTTCAGTTTTTGACCTCTGATTTAGGGTTCATGTGCTATTGTGAGTCAAATATGAGTCAGTGCATTCACTTTTTATTTACAATTTGCACAGCGGCCCAACTTTTTTAGAAATGAGGTTTCAGAAGAGACTATTTTTTCATCGTTTTTCATGCATGCTGCTAAAATGACACTCTAAAGTAAAATACAGTCAGGGACGGGCAGGGTTGTGACTCCTCCTTCTGTAAAGTTAAAGGTATTTCAAACGACTGGCATGATCTTTCCCGTGTTAGAGCAAATTCTGACAAGCACGGCAGAAAAACAAAGCAAACTACCTCTGGCCGGCTCTTCTTATCCTTCTTGTGAGAGGCTATAGGTATGACAGTTTTAGAGGTGTGAAATAATGTCGGAGAGAGCCTTGAGGAGCCCCCGCAGAGAGGCTGAGAGGGTCCTGTACTGCCTCAAGCAATGAGTGTTCTTCAAGGCTTTTTCCTCAGAGCACTTTTACAAGAGCACAAATTAGGTGTAAGGGATGCCTGCGTGTGTCGGCGGGGCTCGCACACACCGGAAAGACGGGGAAAAATAAAAAAAGAAAGGGGCAGAAACTCGGATGACAGTGAAGAAACGGAGGGCGTCGTAAAGTGCGGAAAATAAGCTCTCACTTTCAAACGTTTACGGCGGCTCAAATATCTGATGATACCTCTCATAGCTTTTAATCTTTAATGTGAAAAATTAATCATCCCATTCATTATTTTAATAGCTGTCATTTTTCTCTCCCCAAAGTGATGATTTATAACCATTAAGCCCTGCGTAGGCTTGTGTGAGAGGGATTTATCGTAATGTTTGCACCAGGTAGCCTCCAACCATATTTCATTACTCTGACAAGCCATTAAAATGCCCTGGTGATTAAACAACAGCTCTGAGGTCAGCGTGTATGCCTGTTTCTTTACCCAGGCAGGAGCGCCGCGGTGCAGGCGTGCGGGCGGGGAACGGTAGCCGAACAAAGCCCTTTCTCCCCCCGCCGTTCCCCCAAGAGAGCCGATCGTAGTTATAGATCTCTATCTGTTGTGCTGTGCGAGGGCGACCGGGGCGTGTGAGAATAATGTCCATGCACAGGAGCAACAATGAAATGAAGTCAAGAGCCGGCCCATTATGCCCCCTTTTTCTCCTCCGAGGTTCGACACTGTGATAACTGTGCACTTAGAGGAAAAACTCCAGCCTCACATACTCTTAAATCCATCCATCTGCGGCGTTCCCAGTGTTCCCGGGTTATTTTGTGATCATGTAATCTGTGTCTGCTCTCCCCACTTCTGCTCTATTTCAGTTATTGACTCCCTGCTGGTGCTAAAAGGCAGGGGCGTGCTGGAAGCATGAGGCGAAGAGAGGCAGCGTCGACCGTCACCGCCGCCCCAAATACCCAGCTGTTACAACAGAACTGTTGCTGCAGAGATTACACGATAAACAACATTCTGCATGCAGGCGTCTCTTCAAAGAGTCAAGATCAGATGGTTAATGATTGCCAATATGATGAGAATGCACATGCATAAATAACCAAATTAACACGTGCACAAAACTCTTGAAATCCTCCCGACATTTAACAATGCCTCTCGCGAGCTGTGCTTATTCACTACTGTGCAGAACTTTCTGGCAAATGCTGAAATAGTAAATAAGCTACCTCAGGGCATGATCAGATGAAGAGGACTGACACAATCCGGGCCGTCCTCTGGGTGTCCTTGCATGTTACCAAATTAACAGGATTGTTCTGATTCTTGGGGGATTGCAGACAGACCAGGGGCACATATTTTTGTTCAAAAAGCCTGAAAAAGTGTATTTTGCATAAGACCTTTATGCATTAAGAGAAATAAGGGAAATAATTCAGATAACTTCGGTCTGTTGGTCCTGCCTAGAACTTCACAAAGTGATCCTGAACATGGCTGATCAGCTGATAGAGCACCAATATCTCTAACCCTGCCGTGAGGATACTTAACTGTCTGAGCTAATATCTACCAATACTGATCTCATGCTGACAGCATCATACATCCGTAGTAAGGCCAGTGATTTTGGGTATTGACCTTACATAAGGGGTGTCAAACTTGAGGCCCGGGGGCCAAATCCGGCCCGTAGAACAGGTAAATCCGGCCCTAAAGATGATCTGATATTTCTGTTCTAACTGTCCCATCAGTCTGAGGTCTGCAGATTTCCTCAAGTATAAAAATGTGAACTTATCCTGATGATTTAAGATTTCCTTGTTAAGTCATAAAATCTGAAAAAGTAAGGAGTAAAAATATTTAGATAAGAAGTCAGGAACATGGAAAAAGAAATTAATTTGTGTTTTAATCTTATATTTTTAATTTTGCATAATTAGGACTCAAACTTAGGATTTTGACTTTTAATTTAATACTTTGAGCATTTCAACTCATAATTTTGGCTATTTATATAAAACTTTAAGATACATATTTCTAATTTTTCAGTCATATTTTGACCTTTTAATCCAATTATTTTTCATTTTGTCTCATATTTTGACCTCCAAACTTTGACTTCATAACCCCATAGTTTGACCTTTTAGACTCACAATTTAAAATTTTGAATCATATTTAGACTTTTGATTTCATGATCACTTTTTTTTTCATATTTTGACCTTTTAAAATCATGATTTTGAATTTCTTTCTGATATATTTGCCTTTAATAAACATTATTTTTCAATTTCTGTGTCATGTTTGACCTTTTTGAACTAATACATATATATTCTCAGATTGTGAGCCTTTAACCCCTTAAAACCTGAAAACAAAAATTATAGCCAGAGAATTATTATTATTTTTTTTTTTTTGGAACTGAAATGTTTATTTCATTTCTGTGTAAGTCTGTGCTGTCTTATGTTTTTCTATCCATGTATTTATCCTATATTAAAAATGTAACCCAATAAAAAATAAGTTAAAAAAAATAAAGTACAGTTTACAGTGACAACACAACAGTATGGCAAAATATAAGGTAAATATAAGTATATATACATTGTTTCTTGTATTGTGCACATCTTAAACACTAAAACGTACATTTTTCAATAAATGGCCAAAAAAATGTGAACACCTAAAAAACGTGTTGACATCTGGCATTAAAATAAATAAGAAACTGATTAAAAAAAAAAAAAAAAAGAAATGTTTATTCACTTTCTACCGAAATCCCCAAAAATCAAAATTTCCATAAAATTTAACATATCTATTTTTTTGTATCTCATTCCATACATTAGGTGTTTTGGGTAACTGATAATCCACGTGAGGGCATTTTTATCGTTTATCGGATTGTATTCAGAAGTTTTTTTTAGTATTTTATGATCATATTAGGCTAGGGTTAGACGTAGAGGTATCATAAAAGTACGTTTCAAATATGATACAACAGGCTTTAAGGGGTTAAACTTAACTTTTTAACTTTTTAAATGTCAAAATCGTTTATCGGGTTGCGCCGGTAGTCGAGTGGTTAGGGTGCGCACCACGTACGCAGGCGGCCTGTGGCACCATCTTGTCACTCCCCGCTCTCTTCCCTGTTTCCGACTCTATCCACTGTCCTCCTATCTCTAATAAAGGCACGAAAAAAAACAAAAAATAAATCTTAAAAAAATTTTAAAAATCATTTATCATCAGAGCTAAGTTTTTGTTTTCATATTTTATTACTGGTGAAATGAGGGTGACGGTTTATGGTAATAAAGGGGACCCTATTAGACCCTCAGGTTGGACCTGAATCAAAAATCCGGCCCCTGCTGTGATTGGTTTTGACATCCCTGCCTTACATAAAAAAGCAGGAATGCCTGAACAGTTAGAGAAAATGATAATACTTGTTTGCTTATTTGATAGCAACAATAATAATTTCAGCTCCAAAATGTGATCCAAGCCAGGCTAACAGAGGCTCGGTTCTTCTGGTGTGTGGTTTTAGGATTCGTAGGAATCATTTAAGGGAACTAATATCATTAAAAATCCGCTGATATCGTCCTTAAATCTGTGATATCCAGATTTCTAGGGCAGGTGAAGATATGGGACGTCATCTCCTGCCAGTCTTACTCTTGTTTTTCACGTCAGTCCTGTGGTAAGTTTTGTGGTAGGTCTATGTGGTTCGTCCTGGTCAGATGCATTTTTTCCTTACTATGTAAATCTTGTGGGCTGTCTGGTGACCAGACCTCACTGTTCCACCTCAATCCCACAGAAACCCAGACCTTCCTGCTGTAGATGTTGGAATCATTCTCCTCATTAAAAGCTGACATTTTTCTACTTGGTTTTCTAACAGATAAAGATCACATAGAATGTGAAGCAGAAGCATGACTCCCTGGGTCACTCTGTGTTTTTAAAGTGCTGGATCTTGATGTTTGAAGGAGAAACGGCCGGAGTCTTGTGGGCTGAAATAAACAGATGTTGCAGGAGAAAACGGCGGAGAAACAGCAGCCGGTAACACAAAATGGATCCGCGGTGGATCCCAGCGGAGGAGGCTGGCTGAACAGCCGGCCGGGGAGCGGGGGGGGGTGGATTTAACTCCCCTGCATGTATGTTCATGTCTAATGTCCTGAGTCCAATGGGCTGGATTGATCACCGATGCCGCGTCTGACAGTGACTGACAGCGCCCGTAATTGCTATGTTAGCTTTGGGAGACCTGCAAACTGCCTTGGTGGGGCGATGTGGATGAAACATGCCGGCATTCCTCCACCACATAGTCCAGCTGTGGATATTACATCATAGTACACAACGCTCCCGGCCCGCTGAATGGCTGAGCGCCGTGAGCGCCGTGATTAATGGATGTCATCTGTGTCGTGTGTTTGGCGTGATGGTGCTGTGAAAAAGACACCTGCTGTGATTCAGGATTGTATTTAATGCACATAATACAAGTCAGCGCTGGTAAGGGATAAATCTCCTTTAGTCCAGCACCGTCTTCAGCACTAACAATGAAACAGGAAGAAACAAAAGAGAAGAACCATAAAAATGTGCTTCATTTAAATCTGAATATCTCTGAGTCAGTCTCCTTAGATGAATCGACTCTACCTCTATTTCATTCACTTAGTCTGTACGAAGAAACGAGGTCCAAAGCGACGTCTACGAGGGATAAAGGAGGGAAATAACCCACTAGATATCATAGACTTATCTACACTATATTGCCAAAAGTATTCGCTCACCTGCCTTGACTGGCATATGAACTTCAGTGACATCTCATTCTTAATCCATAGGGTTTAATCTGACGTCGGTCCACCCTTTGCAGCTATAACAGCTTCAACTCTTCTGGGAAGGCTTTCCACAAGGTTTAGGAGTGTGTTTATGGGAATTTTTGACCATTCTTCCACACTGATGTTGGACCAGAAGGCCTGGCTCTCAGTCTGCGCTCTAATTCATCCCAAAGGTGTTCTATGGGGTTGAGGTCAGGACTCTGTGCAGGCCAGTCAAGTTGATCCACACCAAACTCTCTCCTCCATGTCTTTATGGACCTTGCTTTGTGCACTGGTGCACAGTCATGTTGGGACAAGAAGGGGCCATCCCCAAACTGTTCCCACAAAGTTGGGAGCATGGAATTGTCCAAAATCTCTTGGTATGCTGAAGCATTCAGAGTTCCTTTGACTGGAACTAAGGGGCCAAGCCCAGCTCCTGAAAAACAAGCCCACACCATAATCCCCCCTCCACCAGACTTTCCACTTGGCACAATGCAGTCAGACAAGTACCGTTCTCCTGGCAACCGCCAAACCTCTTTCAATAAAGGCATAAAAAGGTGCAAAAATATGTCTTAAAAAAGGCCCTGATTCCATCTGTAACGGTTTGATCTCTGCACAGGCAAAATAGCTAGCACGGTTAAACTCAGATGTTCCTGCAAATGCCTCCACAGAAATTGGCAGATTTGTGCATGGAAGAGTACTTTTTGAAAGGAGAGATAACTGCCAGGATAAACAGAGCATGTGCTTTGTCTCATCCCACATGTGCTGGATTTGTGCTGTTGCATATCAGCCTCTCCACTTTTGCTGAGAGTCTCTTTATCATCCACGGATGTCTCTTAAGGCCAGATCCTCTTCCTCCTAACGCCATCATGCCGTTCTTTAGGACTGACCAGGTAGCACTGTGTAGAGCAGTGGTTTTCAAACTTTTTTCACCCAAGGCACACCTAAGGTTAAGCCAAAACCATATTCATATCGATACAAAATAGAATTTTTAAATAATGTTACAGTCAAGGTGGCCTATAAGAGTAAATAAAGGGGAGAGCTTTCTGGGGCCCAGACAACTGGGGGATCATGGAGATGGCAAAAGTGGGCAAAAGGTGGCAAAACAAAGTCAGAAATGGGCGAAAATTGGTAAACAGTGGCCAACCAATGGGTTTCTGTCATGGCGTCCTACACTGACGAAGCCTGCTGGCTTTGCAAAGCAATAAAATTAAGAGACGGTGGTGTGTACAGCCATTAAATGCCACAAGAGATGAGGAAGGGGAGTATGCCATGTTGGGGAAAGACATACGAAGTATTGACGTGGAAAAACATTTTCATTACTTCCGAATGACACGTGAAAACTTTGATGATCTAGTTGGGCGCCTAGCCCCACTCCTTCTCCACTCTGGGAGTCCCCGCTCACCCGTCAACGCTGCACAGAGGAACAAAACGCAGGTCGGTCTCACATTTAATATGGGTCGATGTGAAAATACATGCCGAGCAGTGTTTTTTGTGACATCAGTACGCGGAGCGGAGTAAAATTTCAGCTTTGTGCGCACGGGCCTTGCGGAAATCCACTTTGAGTCGGCTCCGTGTACCTTCCGCCAGAGTATGTTTGGGCCTTAACAGATTATGTAGTCCAATCTGGGATTTAGGGGGCAGTTTTGGCAGGCTAGGGCCAGCTGCCCCATCCTGGAGTGAAGGATGACCGACCGGGCCCTAAGAGGAATTTTTAAAACTGAGGTGAGAAAATGAAAGAGGTCCACTAAAGCTGTCTACAGCGTTGTTTTAGTCATTAAAACGTCCAAACATCATGGTTTCAGAGACTTCTCTAAACCTGTTTCTGCTGAGAGTCTTTCCCCCTAAAGGATTTGTGTTTTATATTCCAGTTTACAGCTGCACGTCTTTGTTTCTGTCGTGTCTTTTATAGTAAAATAATACTTCCCTGAGTCAGATTTTAGCCTCAGTAAATTGCACAGAGTACCTCCTCCAGTGTGGATTTGTTCAAACATATGAAAGAGCAGCAGCAGATAGATAAACTGGCATAGAGACGAGATTTCAGCTGCTGCCAGATTCTAAAAACTCTGCGTTGTTAACATTTACAGCTCCTCTTCCTGAGGGAGGGAAGTGATCATCAGTAAAAACCGCTCTCATAGATTTAAAAGCCCAAACTGGAAATTGGGACATACACTGTAGGCCATGATTTCTGCTATTTTATTTCTTCCCACCACTGCTGCCTGGATCCAGAGTGGATGAATGTTCGAACATCCTGTTTGGCTGCCTCCACTCGCCGGGCCGATCCAACAGTTGTCACTGCGACAGAACAAAAGCTGCAGAGGGGGAAATTTGCATCCTAATGTGTCGAACGTCTCGTGTTTGTTGTGTCCCCGATGAGAGGCGCACAAAAAAACGGAGCTAATTTGTAATAGGTATCAAAACTCCCAGCATTAAAAAAGTTAATTACCGCAGCAAATACAGCAGTCGTAAACGGGAGATAATGCCATTCCTGCAAATGATTGTCGTTTCCGCCAAGCAGAAAAATAATATTTAGTATCCAGCTGTACTTCTGGAAGCGAAGGAGGCAGAGGAGGAGGAGGAGGAGGAGGAGGGGGAAAGGTACTTGTAATTCAGAATATTTTTTTCTGCAACTTAGCAAGTTTTTCATCTATCAGCAAGGCACATTAAATCCCAGCTGGTCAGATGCTCTGCTCCTGATGCTCGGCTTTAGACTTGAAACAAACTGGAGCTGAAATGAAAGCGCTTCTCCGAGCAGTGGAAATTCGACTCCAACAAGAGTCTATTAAAAATACATGTTCAAATGAATCTTGGTGGGGATGACAAGTTTTACCATATTCTTCTTGAACTTTTAATGCAGCAAGGCGCGACTTCAAAGGGGGAAATTAAATATTAAGGCTATTATCTAAGCTGTTCCCAATATTATTCAAGCCTAGGTTATTTATATAGTACAGTAATAATTGTCTTATATAAGCCCGTTTTCATTTTGGAGCCCACATAATGATCAGGAGGAAGTTTGCACCCTAAACGGGGTAACCTTATTTATATACGTGCTGCAGCAGACCCATCGAGATTATGCAGATTTATTACAGCCATCCTAGGTGGATATTGTAAATGTAAATATATTTATAATTTATGACTGCAGGGAAATACATCATTTTTAACACACTGAATGGGAGTTCAACTTTTGGCAGAGTACACTGCATGCTCAACACATTTCTGCACCCAGTAGGGCTGGGCAACAAGTCGACTTTTTTCTGGCCTTTCATACTCACACAAAGATAGAAGCGTCACTGCAAACACCCCTTTTGTAAAACTCTGTTTGCAGCAGACGGGGAAAACAGTCACATCACTGTGCAACAGTTTGTAGATGAACAGAGACTAGGACTGGACTAGGGAGGTCAGAGGTCATGCATAACTCTGCAGACATAAGCCTCAGCTCTCATGTCTGCAGGTCAGAGCAGACCGGGTGTGACAGCTCTGTAAACGGTCTTTGCAGAGGAACACAAGCCCAGCCTGTGGCCTCTTTCCTGCATCTCTCTCCTCCCCATATCCGACTCTATCCAAAGTCCTGGGGCCACATCAGGCCCCCATGGGTTCTTATCCGGCCCCCCAGAGAATTATTAAACTCAGAAAGTTTGAGAAGGAAAAATATGTCTGTAATTTGGCATGGTAAAAGCAAATTTATCATTCTTATCTTGATTAAAGCTGTGTTTTTCTGAACTGATTTTTCACATAAGGCTCTTTGAGAGTTCAGTTTCCTCTGAGAATCTACAGCAGTGTTACTCAGCATGTGGCTCTTCTATGTCTGAATTTAAAGTATTATTACCCACAAAACCTTTAAAAAAGGAAACTATGACCCCAGTAGTTCTCCACTGATCAGTTTGTTTCCTAAGCTTTTACAGTTGGCTGTAATTGTCAACATTAATTTTTTTTATCTCTATATTTCCATTGCCCTTATTTGCAGTATTTGCCCCTATTTTCCTTTTTTCTGCCACTTTAAATTCTTTTTTTAAATTTAATTTTTGCCACTTTTTGCCCATTTGTATGCCGTTTATATCCTCTCTCACTAATTTTTGCCTCTTTTATCCTGCTTTTTGCGATGTTAACCCTTTAATTGCCACTCCCCCCCTGCTATTTTTCCCACTCTTACTGCTTTTGACCCTTTTGTTCCACCTGTTCCTTTTTTTTGTCACTTCTACCCCATTTTTCCACTTTCTGCCCTTTTTCTTCCCACTTTTTTCCCCAATTATTGCAATTCTAAGCCTACTTTGCCCCTTTTCACTAATTTTTCCCTTTTTTCCATTTTTTGCCACTTATAATCCATTTTTTACAGCTTAAGCCCACTTTTGCCATTTTTGTCAATTTTTTGCTAGTTTTTTTTTAACCTTTATTTCACACATTTATTCAGCCTTTTGTCATTAAATGCTACCTATTTTCCCCATTGTTGCTCTTTTTCCTACCTTTTTGCTGCTTTTTGCCTGCCTTGGTCACTTTTCACTCATTATTGCCACCCTTATTTATTTTGTCACTTCTGACCCAATTTTTGCCATATTCTGTTTTTTGCCACTTTTTTGTCCCTTTTCACCGTTTTTGCCATTGTTTTGCCTGCTTTCCCCCTCTTTAACCACTTACACCTGTTTTTTGCCACTTTCTATCGCTTACATTGTGGCTCTTGCAAAGAATAGAATAGATGTGATAAGAGATTAAAAAATAGTGGAAAAGTGACAAAAATGGGTTTAAGTGGCTGAAAGAAGAGGAAAAATGGGGCCAAACAACGTCAAAAGTTTTTGAAAAGGGGCAGCGTCAGATTAAAACTGGAAAAAAGTGAGCAAACACTGTGGAAATAGGTTAAAAGTGGTCTAATGAAGTTGCAAAAATGGGTTAAAAAGTGGGCAAAAGTTGCAAAAAAATGGGTCAAAAGAAGCAAAACTGTGGGAAATCAGCAAAAATGGGTTAAGAGTGGCTAAAGAGTAACAAAAATGGACCACAACTGGCAAAAAAATGGCAAACACAGACAAAAATCTGGGAATATGCCATATTCAGCTATTTATGTTTTAAATCTAAACCAACCTAGTCCAGTGTTCTGACTCTTAAAACTCTTGGAACAGAGCAACACTCACCAACGTCACCTCTCCCTCACTAGCCAATCAAAATTAAGAGGAGGCAGGACTTCCAGGGAAAGACTTCTTCTAGGGACATTTTTTGTTGCTTGTGTCAGGATGGATTTCTTTACATTGCATGACTTGTGTGTGATTTTTCCTTGAAATACATGGATATGAAGCACACAGAGCCTCTTTAAAACTACGTTACAGCTTCTGCTGAGGAAAATGGGATTTTTTTTTCTGGCGAAATGCTCTGAAAATGAGGTTATAGGCGCTGCCAGTGCTAAAAAATCAAACTATGGACAAAGACCTGAATGCATCAGTAGTTCTACAGTGGTACAATGGAATGCACTGAAATGCAATTTTACTTTTTTGCAATACCTGGATTTTGCATGAGTAAGATTTTGAATGCAAGACATTTAGGAGTAATTAACACGATGGTATTCCTTCTTTTTCACATTATAAATAAATCTCAGCTCTTGCACTCCAGGTGGACAGAAGACTGTCAGAGTTGGCTGTTCTAATGCTGCGATAAGATTCTTTTAAAGGAGAAATATCTCCTGTTTCACCTCCAGCTAAAGCATTTCCCGTGATGACTTTTGGTCGTATTTCCCAGCCCTAATCCGTGTTAAATAAAGAAGCAGGAGAAGCGAGTGTCACAGTTATCCTGGAGCTTCCTAACCCGGATCACCACTGTTTACCCACCGGTGAGACGGTAAATACTCTGGCTGACATTCACGGGAGGTTAGTGTGCTCAGAGAGCCGAGTGGAAGTGGAGGCTCAGATGAATTTGTCTGACAAATGCTCCTGGAGTATGTGTTGTCGACTGTGCTTCAGCGAGGCCCTGGACTGGGATTTGAGTCTGACTGAAGCCAAGCAAAGCATGCCAGATCACTAATTGCACAATTTAAAACCAAAGTCCCTGGCAGCTTGTCATTGGAAATGGAGAGAAGAGCCATTGCTTAATCAAGTGAGCTCAACATAGATCTGCAAAGCTCTCCACCGAGGAAGCCCCCCAGACGTACATGGCTGAAGCTCGGTGTCACCCGCCAAGGAAAAGACAAAGCGATTGGCTGGCTGCTGCCGCCGCCGCTGTAAATGAAACGCTTTATGGTCCCACGCCTTCATGCGATTGGTTGATTGAATCACCGTGCATCAAATGTTGGTGTGCTGACAATGATTTCATTTCGCTTTAATTGACCGGTATAAGAGCAGTCAACTGTTGCTCCCAGTTGGTGGTGATGAAATTCTCCGCAGTTATCCTCACGGGCATCACATAACTGTCGGAACATAATGTGGTTTCTGCAGCACGGCTAATTTTTACTTTCATTTCACTCCTCAAACTCTGTCTAAAGTCATTTCAACTCTGCTAACTTTATTTTTCCTGCAAGAACGTCCTCACAAAAACCAACTCTGAGGAAAAGCTCAGACTGAAATGAGAGAGGAACTCTACAGACTCTTTACAGAACGGCCCAGTGAATCCCTGCATGCTGTGCACTTACAGACTTTTGTGCTCTGCCCTCCATCCCGTCTCTGGACTGAGGAATCCTTGAGATAAAAACTGAAATCCAAAAGGTGTTCTTACAAAACAGCGAGCCGGTGTTTCATGGATGAATTTCTCAAATTGAGGGAGAAAAGGTGTTTAAAAGTGGCAAGGCCCTCCGGCCACATGCAGCAGACAGAATGCTTTGTGCATTACTCTCAGCTTTCCTCCCTACAAGACTGAGTGCAGGTTTTATCCAAAACACTCCTCCATTCAAAAAAAAAAAAACATTTAAGTCATCAAAGTTGTTGGAACTGAGCTGCAGTAACCTCAAAAATATACATACCACAACCTATTCACCAGTTTACCTGCACATCTGTGCAGTTTCTCCTTTTGCACCTTTATGAATTTTATTATGGCCTGAGCACGGACGTGTTGTCAGCGAGGACCCTTTTGCATCTGTATACATCATTTTTCTGTCAGAAGAATCACTTATCTCGTGGCTTTAGCATGCTTAAAACTCTACAAACTTAACAGAAAACTGTCCTCCAGTGGAAATGTTTGTATTTTGGTGGAATCATAGAAGTCCATCAAACAGGGGCCCTAAAACTGAGATGGGAGCCGTGTAAGAGCTATGTGCATGTAAATCAGGACAAATATGCATCATCATGAGACACAAAAAAGCCTCATGTGCCATAGAACAGGGGTTCTCAGCCTTTTCAGCACGCAACCTCCAAAATAAAGGTGTCACAGACCGGGGACCCCCACTATACCTGAAGGTGGATCAACACGGCCATGCACTTTCAAGACAGTCATCTGCAGACAAGGTCACCCATGAGGGGGGATATGGAAGAGCTTTCTGGGACCCAGCCCAACTGGGGGCCCATGGAGGTCTAAAAATCATGATCCATTATAAAGTTAACTTGTGATAACCATGGTTTATATCTAACCTGATAAAATAACCACTCTTATCAAAGAAATAAATATCTTTTTAATCATTTGCAAAGTAAATAGCCTTCTTAAAATGTGAATCCCTTTTGTTAGAAAAAAAATAAAATAAAATGGGTTAAATGACAAAAAAAAAAAAAAAAAAAGTGGAAAAGTGGTGAAATTGGATTTTAAAAGAAGCAGAGATGGGTTAGAAGTAGCAACAATGCCATAAAAATGGCAACAAAAAAACCAATTGCAAAAATGAGTTAAAGTGGAAAAACTGACATACAGTAAATAATGGTAAAAGGGAGTTCAAAAGAGGCTGAAATGGCTTTAAATTGGCAAAAATGTGTGGAAATTTAGTGAAAACAATTAAAATTAATTGAAAAATTGATATACACTGGCAAAAAAGTTATAACTAAGAAAGAGAAAATAGGCAGATATTTGCAGAAATTGGTTAAAGTAGCAAAATTTGGCAATCAGATAGTGAAATGTGGGTAAAATGGGAAAAATTGGGTGTAAAAACGGGGTTAATAGTGGCAATAATGGGTCAACAGAGGCAACATTAACCTTAAGTGGCAAGAACTGGTTTAAAAGTGGCAAAAACAGACAGAAAAAAGTGGTGGAAAGAGTTTGAAATTGACAAAAACAGGTGTTAAATGGCAAAAATGTGTTAAAATTGGTGGCAAAATTTATGAAAATGGGTTAAAATTGGTGTACAGTGACAACAGTGTAATTTAAAAAATGTTTTTAGTCTTTTTTTTTTTTAGGGAATCTGGCGACCCCCTCTCAGTGTGTCATGACCCCCAACGGGGTCCTGACCCCAAGGTTGAGAACCACTGCTCTAGAAAAATGTTTCCCAAACATTGAGATATGATATATTCTCTCCTGTTGATGGAAAGGACGCGTGCATCCTCATGCATGTCCATGAAGTTGGATTTTCCGACTGTAAACACTCCACTTACAGCATGTCCGGCTGTAAACATAGACGCAGATTCACACCCGAGCACACACGTAGGAGCACACACACTTTCCATTACACATGTAGCCCACTCTCAGACATCCATATCTAGGGGCACCAATCGTTTCATTTAATTCTGATGGTGTTTAGTGGGTGAAATAGTGCTTCAATACTCTGAGTCCATGGAGGAAGTCCTGCATGTGCGTTGCTGAAGGGGTTAAAATGGTGCGCTGGCACTATCTGCTGGATCACTGTGGGATGGTGAAATTTAGAGCCCTGGTGATCGAGTGACTGCATAGAAAAGGTTGCTGTATGTTGTTTTGGTGCCATAGACACACAGTCAAAAAACCTGTTTTTAATGGAAGTCTATTTTAACTAATATCTATTAACATTTTTTTTTTTTTAATATGAAGAAAAATAATAACTTTGGCCAAATTTGATGCCTCAATCTATAAAAATGTGACTATCAATTCAAAATAATGATGATAAAAATGATGAATGTCCTCAAAACAGACATAGTAGGATCTGAGGGTTAAGACAATGGGAACAAAACAGATTTAAATGGAGTAGTAGAAATTCAAATTGGAGAAAAAGGGGGGAGATAAACTGTGTAATCATTGGACATCCCTGGCTTGACCTGATGAGCTGGACTTTGGGGTCAAGTCTACACTGATCTGGGTTCTGGTCTCTGTGAGGAGAAGCCACCCTTATAGCTCTGCATCAACCAAAACAACTAAAAACTAGCCACAAATCTGACCTAAAAGCAGACTTTAAAAAATCCACTGTGCAGCCAGCCCAAGGAAGAGTTTCCTCTCTAATCCTCCAATTAACTAAAGTGGATTAAAACCTCTGCATTTAGCTAAAACAACTCTGACTAAATCTACACATTCCTGTCTGACTGGAGGTTTTTTCCAAGACTTTCAGATTGCAATCAAACTTCTAATGCCTTGAATGTTTGA
Organism: Cheilinus undulatus; assembly: GCF_018320785.1. Classification (NCBI taxonomy): domain Eukaryota; kingdom Metazoa; phylum Chordata; class Actinopteri; order Labriformes; family Labridae; genus Cheilinus; species Cheilinus undulatus. Next base: position 1,251,102 of record NC_054885.1, on the reverse strand, counting down.
AACAAGCTGCAAGCCACAGTGCACCGTTAAAAATAACAGTTTCCCCTTGACTGAGTCTCTTTATGACGTGATATTTCAGGAAATAAACATGCAAAACAAAACAAAACAATAGGCAGCTGAAAGCTCAGAAAAGAAACAAAAAAGAGAGACATCCTTCAGCCTTCATGATATATAATAAAATATCTATTTTACTGCTGGAGCAATGCAACTCTACGGGGCATTAAATTCTCCATTTCCTGTTATAGCTATGTTACAGGTTCAGGCAATTCTCCACTGGCTATTGGGAGGAGCTGTAAACATTATTACTATCGAGGCCGGGTTGTATTTTGGTGAGAACATTAGCAAAGAGGCGAGTTACTCATCGCCCCAGCGACGTGAAACTGAAGTGGAGTTTTGTTTTTTTCCATCTGGCTCCATCCTAACGAGAGTACACACAAACATATAGACGCAGCATCGGGGAGACGGGCGCGCTCAGAGAGGGGCGGAGCAGCAGAAGCACACATGCACAAACACGCTCACACAAAGTCAGAGAAAATAAAAAACACTGCCCCGAAGTCAATTCCACACTCAAGCAACATCCGTCTCTGATCTGGGAGCGTTCCTGCAGCGGCGGCACAACAAGAGTGATGCGGCACTGAGGGCCATGAATTAAAAAGTCAATATGTAAAACCATAGAGGGATGCCATTTTGAAAAAGCGTTCCATCAATGGAAATCATATTAACATGATAAAGGGCAGATTGGGAGGCCAGGGCATTGATTCAGAAGCCGCGCTGTGGCCCCGGCACGTCCACCTCAAACATGTTAATGAATCGGGCTGCAAAAGGAGAGAAAACTGGAACGTGGAGCTGATGATGGAGGTAACATGAGGGGAGAGAGTGTGGATTTAAGGACTAACCAGACCTTTACACCGGCTTTCTCAGGGTGTAGATAGAGCCGGTAAAAACTGACCACTAACCTCAACGACTAAAAGCTGCAGTCAGGTCCTCTACACCATGAAGAAAATCCAAAATCCAAATTTAACGTTTTTTATATTAACCAGTAAAAACTCAGAAGTGATCAGGGGCACAGGACGGCTGCAAACACGGTCTGTTGGATCCAAAATCCAAAGATGCATGTCTGCTTTCACTTCAGTGTTTGTTTAGACTAGTTCCATGATCATCAACTGGTGGCCCGAGGGCCATATCAGGCCCCCCAAAGCTTCCTTTCCGGCCCCTGAAGATCATTAAATTCAGAAAAGGAGGAAAAGGAGATGTTGTGGTTTTAAGAGTATCCTTAGGCTTTAAATTTCTGCAGCTGATAAATCCATCACACAAACAGTTAATATTGAAATAGTTTTAGAATTACTTAACATTTAATCTGTTTTTACATAAATATACTTTTCAGTCATACTTATATATTTTTAATAAAGGGGTAAGGTTGGCCAAAGTGTTACAAAAATGATGGGTGATAAATGGTAAAATGGGTTGTGGAGTGGCCCAAAGGGTCAAAAATTGGTGAAAAAAGTGATGAAAACAGGGGAAAAAAAGGGGCGAAAGTAACAAAAAAGGTTAAAAGTGTCAAAAATAATGCGAAAAAAAAAATGAAAATGGGTTAAAAAGTGGCAAAGATGAATAAAAGTGAGCAAAACATGCAGGAAAATGGGTTAAGAGAGGTTAAAATCTTGCAAAATTGGTGAAAGAGGAAAAAAGTGGCAAAAATTATTAAAAATGGGTTCAAAGTTTCATAAATGGGGGATAGATAGGGATAGATCTCACTGGTAATGACTAAAAATGTCCTGCGTTTTGAAAGAAAAAACAAAAACTACTACAATAATATTTCAATCAGACCAAAATATTTTATTGATTGTTGTGTATTTGAAAGTCTGGCCCCCAGGGTCTCTGTTGAGAACAAATCTGGCCCTTGTGCAGATGTTCTTGATGACCCTGGTCTAGTCTGGTGTGTGTCATGTCTTCATGATTACTCCAAACTTTAACACTGCGTTAGCAAACAGCTGTTTAAGACCAGGCCTGGGTGCTCTGTGTCTCCCTGTCCTGTCTTTCTATAGAGCAGCGTTACTCAACCACACTCCACCAGAGAGCTAAATTGTTCAAAAATACCTTTGCAAGAGCCACAATGTAGGGGTAAAAAGTGGCAAAAATAAGTTAAATGTGGCAAATAATGGTCAAAGGTCGACAAAGAAGTAGCAGAAAGTGGGTGAAAAGTGGAAAAACAGGGAGAAAAGGTGGCAAAAATGAGTTACAGGTGGCAAAAAAAACAGCAAAAACATGGCAACAAAATGAGAGTAAAAGTGTCGGAAAAAAATGTCAAAAAGCAGCAAAGAGTGGCAAGAATGCTGAAAACAGTGGCATTTAATGGCAAAACACGGCTTAAAAAGGCAAAAAGTGGCAAAAAATGGACAAAAAATCGCAAATAGCAAGAAGCAGGATAAAAGAGATAAGAAACTGGAGGCAAAAATGGGATAGAAGTAGAAAAAAATGGGCAAAGAGTGGCTGACTGATTAATGTGACTTGTGATGGATAATTTCTGAGGTCAAAGTTTCCTTTTTCAAGGTTTTTTGGGGGAATAATATTTCAAATTAAAGCATAAAAGAACCACAAATCATCACAAAAGAACCACTGTTTTACAGAGAGGAGCCTCACCAGGCTTTTTGCTTTTCCCTGTGACATACTCTACTAATGTGGAAACAGGAATCTGCAGTAGTTCAGAGCAGGAGATTCCAAACAAGTAAACGTCAGCCCCACATGGACACACATTCACACAGAAACACTCAAAGCCTTCCTAGAGTGGAGGCTGTTAGAGCTGCAAAAAGTGGCCAACTCCACATAGATTTGAATACAACGCCAGGCGTCTGAATACTTTTGTCCATATAGCGTACAGGTCTAGAGCTGGTCCAAGGGTTTCAGTGCTCCCTGAATGCCAGTGGAGGCCAAACTCTGGTGTAAATAAGAACTTCACATCCAAACCGAGCACCATGGATGAACCACCGAGCTCACCTCTGGGTGCCACATCAGCGGGAGTCTCAGGACCGGGTCTGAAGATGAAGTTTTGATGAGGATAGGTGGCAGACTCACAGAGTGTTTTTTTTCAGTAAGTTGGGAGTCGGCCCAATTAGAAAGAAGCCTGGGAGAGAGAGATGAAGTGCTATAATGCCACCCAGAGACCAGGAGAGAGCGAGAGCAGAGCGAGCGGAGGATTCACCCCCTGTTGACCATGACTACAGACACATAGCCTGGGGGAGGGAGCATCCAAGGCTTCACACTCACACTCACAGGAAAAGAGAACGAGAGAGCGAGCGAGGGAGAGAGAGTGACATGAAAGCAACAAGGCAGAGCTGCGAGGCCAAACAGATGAATTACTTATCAAAGACGCGCACAGCAGACCGGCTATGAGGCTGCAACACACAGACAGCTGGGGCATTATCAATTCACCTTCAATTAGCTGTCCTTGGCACCGCCTGCCAACCGGACCTGGAGTATCAGTGCATTCACAACACATACGCTAATGCAACAAAAAACTGGATCAGGTGCTTTCTTTTGAGGGATTCAATTAAAAGGGCGTTAAAAAACACAATTTCTATAAAAGGATGAAAGCAAAAGGATTATTTTCAATGCCATGGGAGCCAAGACGAAGCAGAAATGGGGCTAGGAGAGGGAGAAAAAAGAGAAAGCGCTCCTTCTTTGGAGTCTGATGGCACAGCACCTTTGTTAAATATGAACTAATTAAGTGGAAAAATGAAAGTGTTTCATCTTCATTAGCATCAGACAATAGGACTATGAAACATAATTGAGAGTAGTTCCACTTTAATAGAATGAACAGAAGTCATTTGGTATTGAAATGTGCAGGGTGATTTAGCCAAAAGAAAGTGTATTATTAGATTTAATAGAATACCTACACATGATCAATGCTCGGAGCACAGGTGGTAGTTTGTCTCGGCTTCTTCAAATGATTAGGCCAACAGAATAATGGCCAGCCCCAATCACGCTGCTCTCGCATTGATTACAAGGAGCAGCCCATTTTTCATGAAGTGGAGCTCCACACACCATTTATTAAGCCTTTACACGTGTGACATAACAACTGGTGGACGCCGAGCCTCGCACGCTGGCTTTGGAGGAATCGGGAGGCGGTCTCAGAGCCTTACGGCGATGATGGATGAAGGGCGCACTCACAGTAGGCTACCTGGACCGTGCCACAACCACCAAAGTCCAGTGTGTTCCACTGAGAGTGCTTTCACACCGGGATCTGAGAACGCTTAGCGCCAAAGTCCCCTTCCAGTGTACCATGCTCAGGCACCGTGCCCAAGTCCACTTGAAGAGGTGGTCTCAGGTGTGATCCATGTGGACTCAGCCACAGTCCACATGAGATGTGAGCACAGCCAAGCCCAAGAACCAGGGACCAAGCTGAGCCCTAAGGTCGACTCTCAACGTCTCCTGTCTCTTCAAAAACCATCAAATCCATGCAGCACTGACCCATGTCAGCCTCTGAGCCTGAGCTAGAAGAAGAGGCTGTTAATATCAGCGTTAACAGTTATTAATATAAACCTATATTAGTTATTAATATCAGCGTTAACAGTTATTAATATAAACCTATATTAGTTATTAATATCAGCGTTAACAGTTATTAATATAAACCTATATTAGTTATTAATATCAGCGTTAACAGTTATTAATATAAACCTATATTAGTTATTAATATCAGCGTTAACAGTGATTAATATAAACCTATATCTGATGTTAATATCAGCGTTAACAGTTATTAATATAAACCTATATCTGATGTTAATATCAGCGTTAACAGTTATTAATATAAACCTATATCTGATGTTAATATCAGCGTTAACAGTTATTAATATAAACCTATATTAGTTATTAATATCAGCGTTAACAGTGATTAATATAAACCTATATCTGATGTTAATATCAGCGTTAACAGTTATTAATATAAACCTATATCTGATGTTAATATCAGCGTTAACAGTTATTAATATAAACCTATATTAGTTATTAATATCAGCGTTAACAGTTATTAATATAAACCTATATTAGTTATTAATATCAGCGTTAACAGTTATTAATATAAACCTATATTAGTTATTAATATCAGCGTTAACAGTTATTAATATAAACCTATATTAGTTATTAATATCAGCGTTAACAGTGATTAATATAAACCTATATCTGATGTTAATATCAGCGTTAACAGTTATTAATATAAACCTATATTAGTTATTAATATCAGCGTTAACAGTTATTAATATTAGCCTATATCTGATGTTTATATTAGCATATATCAGTTGTTAATATTAGCATATATCAGTTGTTAATATTAGCATATTTCAGTTGTTAATATTAGCATATATATGTTGTTAATATTAGCATATATCAGTTGTTAATATTAGCATATATCAGTTGTTAATATTAGCATATATATGTTGTTAATATTAGCATATATATGTTGTTAATATTAGCATATATCAGTTGTTAATATTAGCATATATCAGTTGTTAATATTAGCATATATCAGTTGTTAATATTAGCATATTTCAGTTGTTTATATTAGCATATATATGTTGTTAATATTAGCATATATATGTTGTTAATATTAGCATATATCAGTTGTTAATATTAGCATATATCAGTTGTTAATATTAGCATATATCAGTTGTTAATATTAGCATATATATGTTGTTAATATTAGCATATTTCTATGGTGGCCCTGAGAGCTCACAGCACTGCAACTTAAGAAAACACATGCAAAAAGACAAAACACAAGCAAATTAAGAAAACATCTTCATCAATTTGACAACACATGCGCAGCATTTAGAAAACACGCTGCAAAGACCAACACAACACATTAGAAAAACGCGCTGCAAATAGACCGCAACACAACGGAAGTGTTTCCAGAGGACACTTAAAAGTGATGCACACGTTGGACACGCTTGTTGATGTTGCTGACCATAGATATGGATACGTAGATGAGGCGTCCACAGCTATTAAACGTAGCCGCTCTGCATCTGCCGGTCCGCCATCTTGGAACTGGCGGGATTAGTGAACGCTCATTATCAACAAGCCCACTTCGCCTGTAATCCGCCCTACCTTGCTTAATCCTGAACCAATCTACATGAAATTTGTTTTGTTATAAAGCTGAAAGCTTGAACATCATACTGATTACTTACTGGAGTTAAATCGAGGTACTTATTGTGGGTCTGATCAACTTTAAATTAAAAATCCTATTATGTCTATGAGGTGTACAGGGAACATGTGTAATTGAATATTTAGAATCTATAATAAGATAGTTTTTGTTTCCCCAAATAGATTTATATAGATAATTTCTCTCTCTCTCATCTTGCAACTGGTCTTTAATCTAGGCTGCATGCAGGCATACACTGGGAGTCGTCACGCCCTTTCTCACCTGATGATTTTTGAGTTTGCAGTGCATATTAGCCATGTGAGGACACAACGGCCGATCTCGGCTTAATTACTCATGCAGGGGATGGATTTCTGACTTAAACACCCACAGAGCTAGCAGATTCCAGTAAAATTATCTGAGCGGATCATCAGATGGGAGGCAGAGAGAGAGAGAGAGAGCTACATGAGGAAAACTAAAGTCTCAACAGGTAAAAGTCCCGACGAGTCACGTGATTTCTAATTTCTCATGATTTTCTTCTTTATGGTACAACAAAAAGTGGCAAAACAAAGAAGGAGAGAGCAAAGTTAAAGCTGAATGTTCCTGGCTTCTTTGATCATCTTTATGTTGTCTAAAAAGCCTAAATCAAACTGATACTCATTGTTAATATTAGCATATATCAGTTGTTAATATTAGCATATATCAGTTGTTAAAATTAGCCTATTAGCAACAGAACAGAAATGTACAGGGTGTAAGAGAGGCATAAGAAGCCCTCGTGGCATTTTAATGTTACCTTAATGGCACTGAGATGCCTGGCCCAAGCCCTGCACAGCCCCATACACCCAGACGTCCATATACTTTTGTCCAAAACACCAGAGGCATGCCAGAGCAAAGATAGTCTGACTTCACAGCATTTGTAAAGAGAGGAGCTCATGCAGAATGTTCTTCCTCCTCAGAAAGGCTCGCTGTGTAGAAGCAACATGGTCATTTTTATAAAACATGAGCGCATCACAGAGCTTGGCCATATTGAAATGGCAGTCTTGAGAAACAGTGGGTCTTTATCACTTCAAAGGCTGACATCCCTCCGGCGTCTCGGGGAAGCCGTGACTGGCACTCGTACAGCCCTCTTTCTGCTGCATTTGTCCAATCTTAGAAAGCCCAGAGTCAGGAAACACAAGGTCTTTTCAAAGTTAGTCAACAGGCCTTTGAAGCAAAGCCAACGGAGTCAGCAACCCAGCGACAAGGTGCCGAGCCATTATCATTCAATAGACAGCCGGGATTTTGCATATTTAACAGGAAATTTCACTTTGCTTTTTTGACACGGGGCATTATGCATCCTCTGTACATAAAATCCATCAGCACCTTGCCAATTGTGTTTGTGCTTTTCCCATTTGGCTGGGGAAATGTGTTTCTCTTCCAATGCTCACTACATTCAAAACATGCAATGGAATTAAATTATATGTCTTTCTGGGCAAATAAATTGGAGCCCGGGTTCAATGTAAACTGGTTTACTAATGTTTTTATTCACTTGTCAGCCTGTTTGCTTTGCAGCTGATATAAGCATGAGGAGAGAAAAGCCAAAAATGTTTCCATTTGTTATCTTTACTCGTTCACAAAAGAACGCGGGGAAAGTGTTATGCTTGGATCGATTTTCTACAAAAAGGGAGAAATATAAGGTCGGATTTCAGAGACAAAAGCAGGGCGAACAACAGCCACCAACATCTGAAAAATCTCTGATTTATTTAACATATCAGCGGGGATATGGGTTTTTAATTTTCACTGATAACTTTCAACTTAGTGATAACCCTTATTGATCCAAGTCCTCAGCTGAGTAGAGAAAAAGATCTTAATTCCATCTGCTATTTTTACTTCGTACTGATGAATCAAGCACATTTCTCATCCTTATAGATGGGATTTTCAAAGTTCATTATTACAGGGCGGCAAAACACTTTTAAAAAACTCAAATAAAAGACATTTTGAGACTGAAACACAGAGAAATCAATGCCACTTTTAAATTTCAGACATTAAAAAATTAAGAGCAGCTTTACCTCCTCCACCCCAGCCTCCTCCTTTATAGACTAAAGCTCCACCTCCTCCACCCCAGCCTCCTCCTTTATAGTCTAAAGCTCCACCTCCTCCACCCCAGCCTCCTCCTTTATAGACTAAAGCTCCACCTCCTCCACCCCAGCCTCCTCCTTTATAGACTAAAGCTCCACCTCCTCCACCCCAGCCTCCTCCTTTATAGTCTAAAGCTCCACCTCCTCCACCCCAGCCTCCTCCTTTATAGACTAAAGCTCCACCTCCTCCACCCCAGCCTCCTCCTTTATAGACTAAAGCTCCACCTCCTCCACCCCAGCCTCCTCCTCTATAGACTAAAGCTCCACCTCCTCCACCCCAGCCTCCTTCTTTATAGACTAAAGCTCCACCTCCTCCACCCCAGCCTCTTCATTTATAGACTTAACCTTGCTACACAGTTTTCATGCTCTATGGATTAACTGCTTTAAAAACAATTTATAAAGCCTGAGAAGATTTAATGCCTTTAGTTTTAGTGGCATTTTAGTATTTCTATGCTTTATAGTTTTAGTCCATAAAAGTCCTCACATTTTAGTCTTTACTTTTAGTCCAAGCATTTCTTCTCTTGCCTAAATCTGGTACCAAATCTTGGTAGTGTGTTCTCTGCTAAACCTGGGGTCCCTGCTTTCTACAGCTCAGAGGCAGAGTAGATACAGGCGCATTGTTTTTGACAGATTTACCCACAGTGGAAAAATAACACAGATTTTGAATGTCAGATAAAAAAAAAATTACATTTTAGTCTAGTTTTAGTCATCTTGATGGAAATTAAATGTATTTTTAGTCAGTTTTAGTCATTACAGATCTGTTTTTGGCTAGTCTTAGTCTAGTTTTTATTACGTAGAAAAGGCTGCAGAGATGTTATGCATGACATCATGCAATCAATCAGCTGCCATTTTTGTAGAGAAAAAAATCCTACTTTCTTCATTTTGAACTTTCTTCTTATTAAACACAAGGATGAAAAAAAGTTCAGTGCAATAATTTATATCCAATTCATCCGACTCAATATCATCAGAATTAAACACTTTTTAAGAATTGTCCAGCCCTTGTTTAGGAATAAAAGAAAGTTGAGGAATAATCACATATCAAATTGCAATACTGGGGGGATCACAGTTGGATTATTTTCCAAAACCTCAGCCCTAATGTAAACAGCAGTGCTGGGCTCTCAAAATGCGAGAAGAAAACATTTTAGGAGATGAAGTTCAGGGGAAAACACATCAAAACAAGAGCTAAGCCCCTAAATATCTGTACCAAACGTGTCTGCACGGTCATGCATAGGGAACCAGAGTCCCCAGGATACAGAACCACGAGGTTTAGCCATTAGTGGTGTGGAATCAGAGAGCTGGAGCTGGTTTCTGGACTAACCATGTTTGGAATGATGAATAACAGTAATAAGAAAAGTCAATCGGGGAAACAAGGGGACACCAGTGTCACATACAAAGTGTCAGCTCATACCATGGATCAGAATGAAAGTCATCGCTCTGAGAGGCTCCGCGCCATCCTCATGGATGCTCCCGCGTGATTGCATGTTCGATTGCATGTCGTAGTCTTCTCTGATAGAGCCGGTGCCTCTAGAGCTCAGACGAGCTCAGAGTGCACTGAACTTAATGGGCGGTTGGTGCCCGTTTCAGGGTGAACATGTCCTTTTGTAAGCGGTTCATTATTTTAAACTCTTCAGCAGATGCACATCCATCCACACAAAAACACTCTGCTGGCATTTATTGTTTGGACTTGCAGGCATCATGTAGTCTCTCTGGTGTCTTGGAGAGCTTCGGGGCCCCTCGGCAGTCTAACAGTCACAGTAATAGCCGCGTTCCTGCCCTTTGGGATTTGCTCTGACGACCCAAGTCGAGTGCATCCATTCCTAATGAGCGGCAAGCCGGTGCCCGTCTCCTCCTGTGGGCTGTCAGCTGTCTGTCCCCTGGTGCAAGGAAAGAGGAGAGCACCCAGCAGCCCCTCGGCTCCCCCCGGAAGGGCGACTTCACAGGACGGGGTCCCATGGCGAGCTGCTAATGATCCATATGATGGCCCGGGCCAGCCATTGTTTGGGCTACATTACCCAGAGAGGGACAAACAATCGTTTGCAGTGTCACTTGATAATGGCCCAAAAAGCAAATCTCACAGACCTTCATTCTTCACAAGGGTAATTAATTCGCCGCTGTGCTGGGATGCTTCGCCTCTTCCAGCTCCTCTCACACTGCCCCCACTATACTCTCCCAAAGATTTCCAATTGTTTTGCAGACAATGGTTTCAGAAGGCAGTAAAGGAGCATTGATCTGAGAGCTATTTGCAAATACCCGTCTCCATACAGAGAAATGCATCTTACTGTGTTGCGTTAAGCAATTCCACATTTTAATGGCTGGGCTATTGATGGTTGATGCCAAAAGAGTATGGTATTGATGTGTTCAAACACATCCACAATGAGGTCTGGAGGGGATAGCACCAGCTCAGCACAATAAATAAAGGAAGCGGCATCAAACTGAGGAGGAGGGATTGCATAACGTTGCAGAGCCCTCATAAAAAAGTTACTATAATGTGTGTCATGATTGACTTTTATGATCAATGCTGCTGTACATCCAAAAGTCTGCAGCAGCACAGCTCCCAGTAGGCATCTGCAGATCTATATACCTTGCAGGCCCAAGTACGTAGTAATTACAACTGCCGATTAGCTACATGTGCATTATTAGATGTAATTAGGTGTTGATTAAAATTGGAGCAGTACTCGCTATAGTTCCAATGAGGGTGATAACAGCAAGGCAAAAAGACTGGGCTTATACATCTCCATTCATCAACCCGGCATAGGAAGAAGCACCCCCCCACCCCGTGTTCCTGTACCACCAATAAATCCCACGCACCCAGAGAAATGAATGATTTTTCGACAAAACAGAGACAGCACGAGACAAGACAAATGTCTGTGCTTACATCAAATGTTCCCAGATACGAAACAATCCAACCACACCAATAAAGCAATCAATGCTAACCTAATCTCTGCAGCCTCAGCGGCACTTGCTCGCCATTTCTTAGCCCCAAAATGAAGAGGAAAGGAGAGCCCGAAAGGCATAAATAAATAAACCTCCAACCACTCATGTTCATTGCTGCTGTTGGGGGGGGGGCACAAAGACCCAGAGCACATCTACAGTTTACTAAGCTCATTTCAGACAGAAGCAGCCAATTTCAGACCTGTCTTAGGTTTCCAGGCACCCCTGAAAGACAGATTTGTCTTTAAATGTAACAATAATGTTGCAAATAAAATATCTTAAGTCACAGATTTATTCCCAAGCCTTACTTCAAAAAGCCCCCCCCCCACCCTGAAATTGGTTCAATCCTGAAGTAGTGACAGGAGCAGCAAGTCTACAGACTCATGGATGGATGCTGCAGGTAGTAGTGGACGGCTAAAGTTAGCAGTTAGCATGAGTGATTAGAATGTGCCAGTGCTATTTAAGACTGCATCCTTTTAAATATTAATAAACTAGCTCAAGGCTGCATGAATCTTACAACTCTGTCTCCAAAATAGTTGGGGCACTGTCAAAATGTAATAAAAACAGAAGTCAATGATTGTCAAATCTCACAAACAGAACTTAAACAACATATCAGATGTTAAACTGAGACATTTTACCATTTCAGGAAAATATCATCTCATTCTGAATTGATGGTAGCAACACATCCCACAAAAGTAGGGACGGGGGCGACAAAAGGCTGGAGTAAGGGATAATTCTATAACTAGTTAGATTAAGAGGTCAGGAACATGATTGGTTATAGATGGAGCATTTAATAGAGCTTTTTCAATCATTTAGGCAGCTTGGCTCTTCCTGGTTTGACTGGGCCAGATTAGCTTTTCCACCATGATCAAGCAAGCCGTTTGAGGGTGCATTTGCAGCAGAGGGTGCAGCATTTTGGACATTAACCCTTTACCTACTGAGTCTAAAAATGGCGATTTGGACATAGTTTGTTATCATGGCTGTAAAATAGTCAGGAAATGCCCTAAGTCTGAGAGCTTTGAGTCTGAGAGCTAACCCTAACCCGTAATATCATCAACAGATTCAGAGAATCTGGAGAAATCTCTGAAGGGGCCCTCAGGGGCCACTGCATTAAAAACAGGCATGATTCTGTACTGATATCACTGCATCGGCTCAGGAACATTCCAGAAATCAGGGTTGGCCGTGCCATCCACCAATGACAGTTAAAGCTGGATCATGGAGAGAAGAAGCCATATGTGAACAGGATCCAGAAACACTGCCATCTTCTCTGGACCAAAGCTCATTTAACATGGACTGAGGAAACATGGAAAACTGTTCTGTGGTCAGAGGAAACATGGAAAACTGTTCTGTGGTCAGAGGAATCGGGATTCTTTCTGCAGACTAGAGAGGAGAGGGACCATCCAGACAACGTCACTTTCAGGGAAGGCCTTGAAAATTTTAGCAAAACAATGCTAAACCACATACCACATCTATCACAGCAGCATGGCTTCACAGGAGAAGAATCTGGGTCCTGATCTTTTACCGTTAGAAAACATTTGGAGAAACAAAGACCCAGGACTGTTAGCAGCTAGAATCTTACATCCCCAACTTTTTCACTTATTTCTTGGCATGCACTGTCTTGGTAAGTGCTCAACCACATATTCTAAGTTACTGAAATATGAAAAATTGACGAGGTTAACGTCTCCACAAAGGCTCGATCTATCTGCAAAAATAGGGGAACTACCTTGTGTTGGACACTCTGAGTCATTATCTGTATTTTCACAGATATATAGACATGCATATATGGAACAGGGGGTTAGATCTGATCCTAAAATCGTCCCTGCATATCAGCCTGGCTTATGCGATGGCAGAGGTGGATTACAAACACTTTTAAATTTGGTTAAAAGAGAGACGGAGGAGGAGGAGGGCTGTGGATGAGTCATCCCTGTCGGTTTGGTCGCTCCTCGAGCAAAGGGCCAGCAGGGTGGGGGGAGCAGTCAAAGGTGTTTTCGGGGGAGTCGGATAAGCTGGGCACTGTGTCTCAAATAGGGACACTTGAGTGGGTAAAGCCTATCTTAAAGAGAGCTGCGCCTTTTTCCCCCACTGCGACTCTTCATACCTCCATCCAAGCAGAACTAAGGGCGCCGCTCGCTGAGATACAAAAGGGACAAAATCACTCTTTTACACTTCCACACTCCCATCTCTGCATACCCATGTACTGTACACACAAAAGCACACATACACTCCCAGGAACAAGACTGCTCCCTTCTGGTTGCAGCGTGTGGCTACATCACTGACCCCCCCCCCCCGTAGCCCGTCGTCACATCTCATCGGGGGCAAAAACGTGGATGGATATTGTCCAGATGCAGTTATAATTTCACTAATGCTCACTCAAATGTCAATGGGGTCCAGTGACAAAGGATTCTTAATCCCTGATATGAATTTAGCGCCCAAAGGCAGAGCAGGAGGAGGCGGCGTGAATGCATGAGGGGGCATACATTACACACGACTTGTCTCTGGCCTTAATGGGGGTGTTCAGTGAATTCAGCTGATATTTAAATCAGCGTGCAGTAAGAGAGGAGGCGACGCCGAGAATGATGAGCATGTCGAACTATTGAACTTTCCTTTATCCACCTGTCCCTGCCCGGAAGCGGCGCCTGCAAGTAAACGCAGATCCGGAGCCAAAAGCAGCACGCCGCACAAACACGACCATCCCATCAGCCTAAATCACTTAAGTGGGGCAGAAAGAGAAGAGAGCTTCCTCCTCGTCCCCTAAGTGAGACGCTGTAGTTTCACTCTATTTGCCCAAATTATCCTCCGCTGTCTGTGGCGAAGTGATGAATCAAAAGTGAAAGGCTAAAACTGCTGCTATGTCACTTTTTCTGCCCTCTCCCTGCTGTTTAAACCCAGGGAAATTAAAACGGAGAAACCTGGCCGTGTATTCCAGAGTCTGCAGGTTTGCTATCAGAGCTGCTGCCATCAGCGACGTCATCGACATCAGACCGAGCTCCTCTTCATTATTGTTTTATCTCTGTGTGCTGAAGGATTTTTAAATCTCACAGCTGATGAATGATCTGATGGGGTTTGTCTTTAGTTTGGAGTTTAGAGAGGAAAATTACACAGGATTTCCTGACTCCAGTAAACAGAAATTTGGCCCCTTAGCAATGAAAAATAAATTTACCCTGGATTCTTTGCTTGTAAAAATGACAAGTTTTGACTTTTAACAGCAAAAAAAAGTGTCAGAAATAATTCTCCTTTCAGTTTCAAATTTGAAAACTTTTTTCCAATAAGAAATTTCAGCCTTTAGAAATATTCACTGTTGCACAGCTGCTAAATTTTTCTGAACACTGGAGCTCTTCCAAGGTAAAAAATTACCATCTGTTAAAAAGATTTGGAGTGCTAGGATCTGAAAAAAGAAATCTGAAAGCGTCGTTTCAAGAAAAAGTTAAAACATCAAGGCTACAAGTCAAATTTTGGATTAATTTCAGACACTAAAGAATGACTTTAAAGAGAAATTTATTTTTCTCATTGTGGGAATAAAGTCAAATACAGAAATAAAGCAAATTTTTGCTCTTTGAATCTTGAGTGTTTGTGTCCTCGTGGCTTGCAGGGATACATTTTTTACTAGAGTTTGTTATGACATTTATAACATCATGACTGGGATAGAAAGCTCAGCAGGGGCTGGGCTTCACAGTCTCAGCTCCGTCTATATACCCCGACATAAAAGATTTCAGTCAACACAAATTGAAAGGGATGGTCAGCATTGGAATGTTGCATGCACTATGCTATCCACTATAATGAGTCTAGCACTGATAGTGACACTGGTACGCAGGTCAGACCAACCTTTCAGTCCTGATCAATGTTGATGTGGGTATGCTGGTCCTGCCGAAAACCCCCACGAACATATCTGTATGCACAGTCAACATGAGAGCAATATCTACAGCTGATAAAGGCCAATATCTATAGTCAATAAAGGCCAACATCTATAGCCTATAAAGGCCAACATCTACAGCTGATAAAGGCCAATATCTAAAGCCAATGAAGGCCAATATCTATAGTCAATAAAGGCCAATATCTATAGCCTATAAAGGCCAATATCTACAGCTGATAAAGGCCAATATCTAAAGCCAATGAAGGCCAATATCTATAGTCAATAAAGGCCAATATCTATAGCCTATAAAGGCCAATATCTATAGTCAATAAAGGCCAATATCTATAGCCAATAAAGGCCAATATCTATAGCCAATAAAGGCCAACATCTATAGCCAATGTAAGCCAACATCTATAGCCAATAAAGGCCAACATCTATAGCCAATGTAAGCCAACATCTATAGCCAATAAAGGCCAATATCTATAGGCAATGTAAGCCAACATCTATAGCCTATAAAGGCCAATATCTATAGTCAATGAAGGCCAACATCTATAGCCTATAAAGGCCAATATCTATAGCCAATGTAAGCCAACATCTATAGCCAATAAAGGCCAATATCTATAGTCAATGAAGGCCAACATCTATAGCCTATAAAGGCCAACATCTACAGCTGATAAAGGCCAATATCTAAAGCCAATGAAGGCCAATATCTATAGTCAATAAAGGCCAATATCTATAGCCTATAAAGGCCAATATCTATAGTCAATAAAGGCCAATATCTATAGCCAATAAAGGCCAATATCTATAGCCAATAAAGGCCAACATCTATAGCCAATGTAAGCCAACATCTATAGCCAATAAAGGCCAACATCTATAGCCAATGTAAGCCAACATCTATAGCCAATAAAGGCCAACATCTATAGCCAATGTAAGCCAACATCTATAGCCAATAAAGGCCAACATCTATAGCCAATGTAAGCCAACATCTATAGCCAATAAAGGCCAATATCTATAGGCAATGAAAGCCAATCTCTATAGCCGATAAAGGCCAATATCTACAGCCAATAAAAAGCCAGTATAAACAGCCAGTAAAGGTCAATGTCAACAGCTGAAAAAGGGCAAAATCTACAGGCAATAATGGTGGATTGCTATAGCAGATTAATGCTGATATCTATGGCTGATACAGGCCAGTTTCTACAGGGAAAAGGCAGATATCTATAGCTAATAAAGGATGATATAAACAGCCAATAAAAGGCAATATCTACAGCCGATTAATGTGAATATCTACGGCTGATGAAGGCCAATATATAGACAGAGGCAAATATTCACAACCCATACTGTATGTATATCCCACTTCCTTCTCTGCTCAGCTCCTCTCCTGAATGGCTTAAGTTTGGTTCAGGGAAGCCATCCTGCTCATGCATGCTTGGCCATCCTCACTATTTCTCCCATACTACAGGATTTCCAGATGACAGAACTGAACATGACTAGGATCTCACTTTGGTGCAGCTCCAATCATCTCCAGAGCAGATCTCAGAAGGATAAATCTCTCACAGGAAAATCTGTCATGATGATCTAAAGAACCATGAGATAATCAGGCCTTTGCTGACTTTGGTCTGAAGAGGGGAATCAGGTCCAAAATCTGCATGATTATCTTGTAGTTTGTGCCAAGTTTAAAGGGTTTGGAAACGATTATTTAGCTCATATAGAGCATTGGCAACCTTTCTGTTGGAAGGTTGATAATTTTCCCGAAATAGAAACCTTTATTAGCACCAAATTAATGCTGCCTCATCTATCCAAACTGTCTTTGCGTGGATGGGATGGCACAAAAACAACCAAACTGCAAGAATAAAGGCAGAAGACTAGCTTGTTTTGGCTGGGATTGTTGGAGTTGTACATCACTTTGTGCAGTTATTCAGTTTGGCAATTTTAGGACTTCTGCACATTAAGGTGAAAATATCTCATGTTTCTCCAGTTTTTATATTAAGCATCTTCACATTTATGCCTCAAATCTGAGGGATCACTCCTTTGAGATAAGGATTGATCTTCAGAGCTCTTCCAGCCTGACATTTAGTGATTTCTCTGATTGCTTTTGAGCATGAATTACCTCCACACACATAAAGACACAGACATGCAGGGGCCATTGTTTCCTCGTAGCGCCGGCCCTCATCAGAGGGGACAGCTCCTGCAGTTTTGGCACCAATAATTACTTGACTTCATGTCATAATCAAATCCCTTTAATAATGGGAACAATTCAGCGATTGCCTGCCGTAATCAAATTAGCCCGAGTCTTTCTGGATTTTCAATTATCTCCAGTCGGCGGAGCACTTTATCCGGGGCTCTCTGGCTGCGGCTCTGGCTGGGGGAGCTGCACGCTGCGCCGGGGCTGACAGCAGCAGCCTCACAATTACAATGAGGCCTGGGCTAATGTGATGACAAGATCGCCTGCCTGCCTTACTTAGCCTTTCATTTGTGCTGGGTCTCCTCAGCGTCCCCGCTCTTATCGTCCTGTCCGTGTACCTGCTCTGCTCCGCTCAGCCCTAAAACTCACCGCTCCTCCTTCTCCTCCTAACCAGCTCTTTATGTGGAGGGCAGGCGGCATTAAAGCAGCGTGCCTCCAACGTTTCCTCCTTTACTCTTTGGAAAGAAAAGGTTTGTTGAACAGGTTTTCAGCAGTCTTTTTATTCATACAGCTCTGCAGATGCACACTCGGGGGCTGCTCTGTACAGCTGCAGCCGTCTACTGTTTGCCACCAGCTTTGAAGCAAAGTCAAGTCTTTGACACTGGCAGCCACCAGTGGGGGCAAACAGTACAGTACCAGTGAGGGAACTTAGCATACGGCGCTAGCAGCAATATGGCAGCGGGGCCAAGCTTAGCTGTGCTGTTAGGAGAGGAAAAGAGGATGAAATGCTTTGGAGGAGCTTCATCTCGACTAGAACCGATTCACACAGCAGATCCATTTGTGTCATTATGGCTGTTTTATACACTTATGCAAGAACCAAACATCATTGCAAAATTATTCTTTATTTCACTGTCCAAAGGACATCGGTTTCAAGAGATGCATTTTAAAAAAAGCATTATTATGTAGAGGGAGTAGTTTCTTATTTTCTGCACCAAAAGTCATGCAAAGCCAACATGAAAGAAACCAGACAACACAAGAGAAAAAGAGCCACAATACCGGAGAGCGTGTCAAGCAGCACAAACCAAATATGAATGCATCTGTTGCTCCCTAAATGCTGCAACTTTTTTGTGCTTTCTGGATCTGGAAACTTTCAAGATGCCAGCTGCATACATCAATAAGCATGCACTCCGGAGTCAAAGTTCCAACCTGGGATTTGCAGCTGTCTGAACTGAGCTACTGCAGCTAGAGTCTGATGATGATGATGTGTCCAATTCAGTTTGAAAAAATGCAAACAGCTGGATTCAGGATGCCGCAGGTAGATAAATGTGAAATTGACATCTTGTTTTGAAAAGCCATAAATGCCAACAAACCCTTGTTTAACTCTCTGAGCTCTCAGCTATTCTTTAATCATTCTCTCTCAGAAAGCTTGTCAAATATCAACCCTGTGGTTTACAATCAAGCTCAACAGATCATTTTTTCAGGACAACTTGTGCTTTGAGATTATGAGTGCTGCAGGAATGTCACTGGAATAAAAAAAAACTGTTCTGGGATTTTAAAGACAAAAGGAAAAAACTAAACGGACGTTTCACCCTGTGAGAAAAATCTTTAAAATATTCACATATTTACTCAAATGTCCCTGCACTTCTTTGTGTTAGCTTCTATTTGTGCCATTATTTAAAGCATTCCTGTCTGCAGAGACACTGAGGGCCACATGCTGCCTGTCTCTATTCCTCTCTATTATGAGTTTTCCAGGTCGTCTTCTCCAAGATCTGCCCATCAGACATGTGCAGTTTGATAAAGCATGATGTAACAATGGAACAGGCTACCATTGGTTGCCACAGCCCATGTGACAAAACAATATGATACACTACAAAATGAAAAAATATTGAATATCAGAGTTACTGGTGAGGATTTAATCTTTAAAGACCCTGAAAACTTACCCAAGTTCCAGGCTCAATAGAAAAGCCCCCATAAGGGCTACGGAGGCGTGGATAGCGTCATTAGAACGGCACCGTGGAGCGCTTCCAGAGGAAAATAAAGCAAGTGGCTTTGATTTTTGGTTCCAAAGTTGTTTAACTTTTTGTGACCTGTGTCTCTTCTTCTCATATATGACACACAGGTCCCAGAGGTTTAATCAGAAAAATGGTGGTTCTCAAATGGTGTGGCAGGGCACACTAGTCTGCCTTGAGGCAATTCAAGGTGTGTCTTGGGGATCATGGCTGGGCCCCTGAAAAAAACCCAGAGAATGGGTCCTCCGTGTGTTGGATCAGTAGCATTGTTTCTAGCAATGCAAGCTAATATTGAGTTGAAATTGGTGTTTAAATTATTAATTCATGCTACTTTTAACCAAATTAACCCATTTTCTACCCATTTTACCACTAATTTAGACAGCTTAAACCATTTTTGATGCTTTTTTCTTGCAATTTTGCAACTTTTTGTAATACTTTTGACCCAATTTTGCAACTTTCTGCCACATTTATCCAATTTTTGCTACATTTTTGCTGTTTTTTGCCTACTTTTGCAATGATTTAGACATTTTTTCCATCACTTTAAACCTCTTTTTACCACCTTTTAGCAACTCTAATCCTTATTGCCACTTTTCTGCCACTTTTAACCCATTTTGCCACCTTTTTGACACTTTCAACCCATTTTTGCCACCTTCTTGCCAATTTCTGCTCACTTTGCCTTTGTTTGGCCACTTTCTTACCCAATTTTGCCCATTTTCAAAATAATTTTTAATCCAATTTTACCACCTTTTTACAACATTCAACCCTATTTGGCCTCGTGTGACCCATTTTTTTGCCACCTTTTAGACACTTTCAACATGTTTTTGCCACTTTTAACCTATTTTTTGGCCCCTTATGCCAATTGTTAACCATTTTTGACTCTGTCTTGTCACTTTTTGCCCAATTTTGCCATTTTTTTTCATCACTTTCAACCATCTTTTGCCCTCTCTTACCACCCCCAGTCGGTTGCTTTATCTCCCCTTATGGGCCACATTGACTGTTACATTATTTAAAAAGTCTATTTTGTATTGTTATGAATAACCTTAGGTGTGCCTTGGGTGAAAAAATTTGAAAATCACTGAAATAAACTCTCGTGTTCTCTTTTCCAAGCTTTAGAGACAAAATAAGCAAGTTTAAACACATCAAACAGAAACAGCCGTTACAGTTTTAGCTCACCAGGTGACTGCAGTATTTCACAGTAACAACAAGCTATCCCATGAACCAAAAACACCAGGCCATCATGTTTTCTAAAGCACAAAAGAAAACAGGATACAAATCCATATTTACACGAGCCAGAGCTCAAAAAAACAGGCTAACAGGATCTGTAAGAGAAATCTGATGCCTTGTCATCTCCGTTTTTCCCTCTTCCTAGCCCATACCAATGTGGAGCTGCAGCACCAGGCATTTTATTCTCCATCTCCTCAAAAAATCCAATGTTTAAATCACAGAAAAAAAGAAGATGATGACTTAAACTGTGAGTTTTGCCCTGTTGGACCCCTCTACAGCCCAGAGACTTGAATTAAATCACTAAAATCAGAGAGGTCCCAGCCAGAGCTAAACTTAGGTGATGTTTACATAGATCAGAGGAGAATCCTTCGCCTTACAAAGTCTGCAGACATACAGATCACTGTCAGCTGTCAGTCAGTGTTCTGCTGCTGTAATGTTAAAGACTCGTATTTAAACTGAATATCTGATGCCAGGATAAGGAGAAGCCTCTTCACTGCGACTGTGTTGTTCCAAAGCCGATTTTATTTATCTGTTTAACTTTAAAAGGCTGGTTATCAATTATCTGAGCAAAAAGAAAAGACTGAAACAAGTAAGCATCCTGTCTCCTAAATTGGTCACATCACTGCCTTTATTTGTTTATATCCCGGCAGTAAGCCCCGCGTTGTCAGCCTCCCTGATGGCTGCAGGAACCAGGAGCCCCACAGGAGAGCTGAAAGTTTGTCTGAGTGTCTCTGAGATGTGGACGGTTTTAATTTTAGTCCCACTGTTAGTGGGTAAATCAGCAAAGAAGAGGTCAGAGGTCGCATCAAACATGACACGGTACACTCAGGAGCTAATTAAGTTTTTCTCTTGGTGCTCTGAGTGGACGGGTAAAGTTCTGCACAATGAGACGGTTGGAGGCAGATTGGAGCGTTCTAAATAAACACAGCAGAGCCATGAGGGACTTTTTGATAAATCTCTCTGTAAATGAAGCATTCAGCACAGCAGCAAAGAGACAAAATAATGTGATTATTGTGATGTTTGTCAGAAAATATCACGGTTTACTCTTCCTCTTATACTGAGCCTTTTTAAAGCAAACTCACACTGGGTCATCTGCACCATGCCCAAACATGTTTGACCTCTAAAGCCCAGTCTGTTTGACCAGGGAGAGTCCCAGTACTGCGTTAAAGCATGGGACACTTACTTAGCCTTGGCACTGATGGAAGAAGATGCAACGTGGACATAACGCATGAACTATAAAGATACATAATATTTTCTGTGAAGCTCACTAAAAGATGAAATCCTTAATATGGGACCCCCTGTGACTCCTTTATTGACCTCTGACAGTCCCGGTACTCCACTTGAAAACTGCTAAACTAGCCTAAGTGAGCTGGATCACAGCTTGGAGCCTTACAATGACAAAATGATTTTAAATTCAGAGGAGAGGAAGAACTAACCAAATCTTTACTATGGGTTCTTCTGGCTGCTTTTGGCAGTTTCAATCAGTCTTAAGTCCTTCTGCATGGCCAGAGAAAAGTCTAAAACAACAAGAAACAGATCTGTGCTGCACCTGCATCAGGAGTGGTGAACATGATGGTGCAATTTTTGCAAGAACGGTTCCTCAAAGAAGTGACATTTGGAGACGTTTGCTTGAAAGGCCATTATGTTGGTGACATAAATCTCTGCAGTGTTAGTGTTGGCATCTAGATGGTGAGCTGCAGAAAGGGTCCATACAGCTGGAAACTCCTGGCTCTCCCTGCTGACTATATCTCCAACAGCCTCCTTGGGATTTCACTTCTACCTAGCAGCACAAACGTCCACATAAGCTTCCTAGCCTGGGTATCTTGTATATGGGCATGAAAAGCCTGTAAGCTTTGTTCTGCACCATAAAGTTTCCCCAGTAGCTCTGTCTGTTTGCTATCTATGTGTTTAGATAATCTGTGGGCATATAGAAAGAGGGAGAGAGATAAAAGTCCCAAATCACCTTTGCATCCTGTTCCTGCAGCTGTTTTCTTTTTGCATGTATCCATCTTTTTTTTTTTTTTTTTTTTTTTTTAATTTGGCTGCACCTTCCTTTCTAAACCATGTAACAAAACCTAAGGAGAGAATGCATGTATAATGCATGTGGCACAGTCTTGGTCTAATCATGATTATCTTGTTTTCATGTTAGTGGGAAGCAGTGCTGCACAATTAATCTCATTGCAATCACGGTTGTGCAAGTGCATGATTGCATAAAAGGCTGTAGACATTTTTGTTTGAGGCGTTACTTGAAAGTTTTAATAAAATGCCTGCAGGAATGCCTTTATGTTTATAATAATGACACTATTGCACTTTGTAAAAGAAACTTTACTGATACTCTTTATTCTGAAAGCAGTACTGTACAAACCTACAACAGAGTATTAGGGCCACACAAAGAGAAAAAAAAAAGAATTAAAAAATATTGTTTTGACATTAAGAGAACATAGTCATAAAATTTTGAGGGAAAAATTCGTAATATTACCAGAAAAAAAAGTTGTAATATAATAAGAAAAAAGTCTTAATATTACGAGAAAAAAGTTGTCATATTACGAGAAAAAAAAAAAGTAATATTATGAGAATAAAGTCGTAATATTTCGAGAAAAAAGTTTTTATATTATGAGAAAAAAAGTCGTAATATTACGAAAAAAAAGTTGTAATATTACGAGAAAAAAGTCGTAATATCACCAGAAAAAAAGTCTTAATATTATGGGAACAAAGGCGCCGCGGCAGACTGACTTTCTTGTAATATTTAATCTTGTAATATTTTGACTTTTTTCTCATAATATTAAGACTTTTTTTCTAGTAATATTAAGATTTTTTTTCTCGTACAACTTTATTCACGGAATTTCTGATTTTTTCCTCGTTATACTCCATCGTACAAACCAAATGGTGCAGCACTACTGGAAATCCTGACTGAAATGAAAACAGCATGAACTGCCCAGCCCTAGCGTGCATGTCACAGCCAGGCTTAAACAGCCTAAAACAGCTCTTCAGCTTTAACAAAGGTTCCAAAGAAAAATGTGCATTTGTGAGGGACTATTTCCAGCTGCAGATTCAGCCGCAGCACTTCCTGGTGTATATTTCTGACTGTTGACTGTTGAGATTTCCTTGGAATAACGGGTGGCTTGCATGCTCACAGCTGTAAAAGAACGTGTCAACAGTAAGACTCAGTGATCGGTTTTAAATAGTTTGTGGACAATAATAGAGCGCTGTAGCCCAGAGGAAGAAGATAACGCAGACAATACTTGTTAGCAGGATGTATTCATTGTCTCTTTTTGGTCTTTCACAGCATTTGTTGACAGCACAAAAGTGTAGAATATCACCGCTATGAAACTAAAGGATCTTGTCGCCGTTTGCAAGAATCCTGATTGATGTCTCTGCAATGTAAAGCGCCTCGCCTAAAGGCATGTCAGAAGTAGAGAAATTCATTCTCTCTGCACTACCTGCCTGTCTGAAGATTCAAAGCGGCCGTTTTCAGCCCTCAAAAAAGGAACAATGCACAATCAAAGATTTCCATAATTTAAACATGATATTTTAATCACGCAGCGCAGTTACAGGACGGTTAAGTACAGTCGTCTCACTGTTTACTGTAAATATTCATCATCTGTTTTCACTCATTGACAGTTTGACTGAAGTGATTATCCAGCCGTGTTGAGCTTTTCTCTTTCCTCCTGAATATTCTCCATTTGAATATTATTCCATAATCAGCACAACATGTTGCTGCCTGTCTGTGTTTACATCACTGATTTGCATTCAAATCATATTTCCTCTTTTCTCCCCGAGCATGCTCAAGTGCAGATGCTCCAGAGGTAACTGGGAAAAGGTTGCTTGTGCCAAATATACTGTAGGAATAAATAAACACTTTATCAGGGCATGAAAAAAAGAAGAAAAACCTATGTAGGAGGGAGGAGCGGGAGCGAAAAAGGAGGGAAAAGACGCCATTGTCCTCTTTGGAAACGAGCAGTGTGAGAAATGATAATTAACCGGTAATTAATTTGGTGGTCTTTATCTCAGAGCAATGTGTGCTCTGCGAAAAGATTAGGAGAGCTTTTTAATAAGCAGCAGAGAGTTTGATTCTGCCTATTTCCGCCTGCAACAAATAAGCTCCGTGTTTGTTTATTCCAGACAGGCAGCTGGCAGAGAGCGGCTGATACGTTCACGCCGAGGCTTTCCCAGTTTATTCTCGCTGTGCCACCGCTGCTGGAGGAGGAAGAGGCCTGGAAACCTCCATGTTTAGCTTGTGACATCAGAACGCCACTGATAATTACACATGAATGGATTCAATGTTTTGTCTTTAGCAATAATTCAATACAGACACGGATTTGGTGCAAAAAGACCAAAATTATGATAGAAATATAACAAAGTCCAGAACAATCACTCTGCTGTCTACTGAACCGTCTTTGTAACAATAACTACGAAACTTTGAATATACGGAAATATCTGGAAACATTTTACTTTCTCTGCTCAAAAGATTTATCAAAATCAGCCCATCCATGCATCCATCCCTGCATCCATCCATCCATCCAACCATCCAACCATCCATACATCCTTACATCCATACATCCATCCATGCATCCATCCATCCATCAATCCATCCATCCATCCATCCATCCATGCATCCATCCATCCATCCATGCATCCATCCATCCATCCAACCATCCAACCATCCATACATCCTTACATCCATACATCCATCCATGCATCCATCCATCCATCCATCCATCCATCTATCCATGCATCCATCCATCCATCCAACCATCCATCCATCCATCCATGCATCCATCCATCTATCCATCTATCCATGCATCCATCCACCCATCCATACATCCATCCATCCATCCATCCATCCATCCATCCATGCATCCATCCATCCATCCATCCCTCCATCCATACATCCATTCATCCATCCATGCATCATCCATCCATCCATCCATCCATCCATCCATCCATCCATCCATCCATGCATCCATCCATCTATGCATCCATCTCTCCATCCATCCATGCATCCCCCATCCATTCATCCATCCATGCATCCCTCCATCCATCCATGCATCCATCCATCCATCCATCCATCCATCCAATCATCCATACATGCATGCAACCCTGCATCCATCCATCCATCCATCCCTCCTTCATCCATCCATCAATGCCTCCTCTCCTCATCTATCCACCCATCCTTCATCCATCCATCAATGCCTCCTCTCCTCATCCATCCATCCATCCTTCATCCATCCATCCATCCCTCCATCCATCCATTCATACATCCATGCATCCATCCATGCATCATCCATCCATCCATCCATCCATGCATCCATCCATCTATGCATCCATCTCTCCATCCATCCATGCATCCCCCATCCATTCATCCATCCATGCATCCCTCCATCCATCCATGCATCCATCCATCTATCCATGCATCCATCCATCCATACATCCATCCATCCATACATCCATCCATCCATCCATGCATCCATCCATCTATGCATCCATCTCTCCATCCATCCATGCATCCCCCATCCATTCATCCATCCATGCATCCCTCCATCCATCCATGCATCCATCCATCCATCCATCTATCCATGCATCCATCCATCCATACATCCAATCATCCATACATCCATACATGCATGCAACCCTGCATCCATCCATCCATCCATGCATCCAACCATCCATCCATCCATCCATCCCTCCTTCATCCATCCATCAATGCCTCCTCTCCTCATCCATCCATCCATCCTTCATCCATCCCTCCATCTCTCTATCCCTCCATCCATCCATCCATCCATGCATCCCTCCATCCATACATCCATTCATCCATCCATGCATCATCCATCCATCCATCCATCCATCCATGCATCCATCCATCTCTCCATCCATCCATGCATCCCCCATCCATTCATCCATCCATGCATCCCTCCATCCATCCATGCATCCATCCATCCATCCATCCATGCATGTATCAATATATAATTTTTTAACAAATGTGATAAGGGTGTGAATGGAGAGACCACAGTGCACTGAGACAAGCACAGACATTAAAACTTGGTATTGAGACCAACCCAGTTCTAACACTAATCTGTCCTTTCACAGATGATACAATACAAATGTAGATAGTCCTTTATAGGATTTGCTTTTTAAACGTCTAAAATTTGGATCTAAGAGTCATAATCTTGGTCCTAAGGCACCTCGACTTGGTATAGGTTCTAAAAGCTGTTATGTCTCTCCAGAAAGCTTCTTCAGTTCCTCAATCAAGCCCAGCTGCCCCTTAGGACCCAGATTTGGATAACCCTGACATGGATGTCTGAGAACCTACACAGACGTAGAACTATGTGGTCTAGTACGACTGGAAGTGATGCAAACTTTAAAAAAAAAAAAAAAGAAATTGGGGGGGGGGGGCATTGTGCCTTTATTTAGACAGGATAGCTGAAGAGAGACAGCCAATACAAGGAAAGAAAATGGATGAAGACAGGCGACAAACATGCGGAGACCAGGAATCAATCCTGAGACCAGTGCATTGAGGACTATAGACTCTACACGAGTGCCTGCTCTAACCACTGAGCTACACCAATGCCCAGAATCCCTTGCAGTTGTTTTTACTTAAAAAAACTGAAAAAATGTGGGAAACCAAGTTCATTTCAAAGCAGGCTAACCCTGAAATTCCACATACTCCATATTCACAGCAGTTTGGGTCCAACCAATGGTGCACGCCCTTGCCTACTGGATGTTTCTAAAGAGGAAGAACAACAAGTTCAAATGGGCATTGCCAGATAGCGCGCAAACATTGTAGTCCACTGCAAGAGTTACATGTAAACTATAGATTATTTGGTCTTTTTTCACTTTGATTTTGAAAGGTTTATGTTTTCAATAAAAGCATGTGCGGTCTCAGATAAAATCCTACAGTTTTCACCTCATAAGTTAACTTCTCTTCAACCATGGCATCGAGTTTCCACTGATGACCTGTGGCTTATACCACCGGTTTTGACGTAAAGTTGAAATAGTAAAGAGTTTGCCCTGAAGTGTAGATTGCTGCATAGAGTATGTGGAATTTGAGAGTCACACAAGTGATGTCCCAGACATGCAAATAGCCAATCATAGTTCAGGATTTTGGGGTGCCACCTGGGGTGGCCAATGGAATTCCCACCTCTTTGTGCACGCCCCGCGTGAGGTATGAGATGAACTATGATGAAACTGTCATGGATCACCCAGTGGATAAAGATAGAAGCAGAATGAAGTCTAATGACTCTCTGCACTGTAACTTTATTTTAAGTTGATGCATTCTGCAGCATAAAGTCTCCTCTGTTCTGATTCAACACAGATTTTAATGTTCTGATGAGAACTTTCTCTTCTTTGCAGAGATGTGTACTTTTTCCTTTCCTCTTGTTTACAGAGTCGTTCTGCTGCCTCTGACCCTTGCATTAAAAAATAAATCGCTTTCCCTCTCATTAAATGCAAATCTAAGAGCTCTTTATTTTTACCAGCACCGACAGTGAAACCTTGGATGCTGAATTGATCGTTTGAATAGTTCTCACTCTGACACACAATAGCATCTGTTAGCTTTAGAAGCAACAGTCTGCTAAAGTAGATGCTGATTATGAGAGAAAACATGCAGGACATAAGGAGCTGAAAGACGCACTTCTGGAGTTAATGTCACTCTCATAAACATTAGAAGCATCTTCCACATCGAGTGTTTGGGTAAAGCATGCTAGTGCTTCAGACTTTTCAGTACGGCTGCACAGTCAGTCGTGATGTGAGCTTTCACTATGAGCTCAATGCAAAGGTCTGAATTAATCTCAGCAAACAACAATTATTCAGTGCAATTAGACAATGCTCATGCAGCATGTTTTATAAGCTCTCACACCTCAAGCTAGCCTCAGAAGGACGGCTGAGTGGAGCAGGGGCTCCTTTTTAACAAAAAGTTCACCTCTTTGCAGGCACTTTTCTCATTTGTGCCACACAAATCTTGCAGGAGTGTGTTGTTTTAATAGTCACAGATAACTAGTGGGTACATGAAGAGGACACAGTTTGTAAAAGCTGGGGGCTGAGGCTTGATTCACAAAAGGATTGCACTGATTTACACCTGTTAAAACTGTGCAAATAAGTTTCTTATTACCAAGACACACCTCTTTGTGCACTAGAGAGCAAAATGCATGGATGCACACAGATAGCATATAGATCAGTGTTGTCAAAAGTATTCACATTCATTCCTCAGGTAGAAGTACAGATACTAGGGTTTAAAAAGACGTCAGTAGAAGTATCAACTCAAGCTTTTTACTCAAGTAAAAGTATAAAAGTTCTGGTTTCAAAACTACTTAAAGTATAAAAGTAAAAGTAATGTAGGGGGGGAAAAATGCCATTAAGGACAAAAGCTTAGGCTGCACCACAGGGGCCTATAGATCACAACCCCACCTCCCCAAAAAACATTTTAATGACTTTAATGTTATATCAAAATGTTTATGCTGAAAAATTTGGGATGCACCTGTTTCAGCCGCATTTATGCCCATTGAAAATGAACGCCTTTTAGTACAATGCAAATACATTCAGAACCATATATGTGTACTACCAACCTCCTCGCTGGTGCTTGGGACATTTCGCTCGAGTTCTCTTGAGTCTCTCCCGCAGACATCATCGTACTAGGCTACATACAGTGCTTAACAAATGTATTAGACCACCCTAACCCTAACCAAAGTCAAGTTTCTGCCACAGCTGCCCTAAATTAACAGCATTGGTAATTACCAAAATCATTTTTGATGTTTCTGCAATGGTTAATACACCAATATGTAGAAGCTCTTTAACCCAAATGATATTTTTAATGCTAAAATAGAATTATTATTGTTATCCATGAATTTTCAGATTGACTGATTTCCAAAAAAACTGAAAACAATAGTAAAGCGCATTATTATTTCATGATTAATGTGTCAAATTATAGTTATGTACTGTCATTCCTGAACAGGAAAAGGAGTTTTAGTGGTTGAATGTTATGCTTGATTCATTTCTGACTTCTCAGAGAAGCCCAGTGAGCCGGCTCAAATTTGGGTGAATTCAGTTTGAAATTCCTCATTCCTGTTCAAAATGGTAAAATGTGGAGAGCTGACTGAAAATGAAAGACTCCGCATTAAAGCACTTCATGATGCTGGATGGTCTCTGAGACAGATATGACAGCTGGTCTGATAAATTTGTTAAGCACTGTACGTCTGCTCTTTCCTTGCTGGAGTGTGACGTGATTTGTGTCGTGCGCAGGTGCGATTGATCGTGTACAAACCAATAGGGTGTCAGAATGGTATTAAGTTTCTACTTCTCATCCAACCACAGTCAAATTCACTCTATCCAGATGGCGTGATTTATCTGGATTGGTTTTTGTTTTTTTATTTGTGTTTTTGAATGATGACAAGCCGGAATGAAAACGAGCTGAAATGAAATAGCAGTAACGAGGCTATTTTTAAAATGTAAGGAGGAGAAAGTAAAAAGTAGGCTGAAAAATAATTACTCCAGTAAAGTATAGATACCCAAAACTTCTACTTAAGTAAGGTAACAAAGTATTTGTACTTAGTTACTTGACACCTCTGATATAGATTATGATGCACAGCTGAAATGTACATCATGCAACATGTGCAAAAGTTCTAATCATAATCACACTATGCATGGCCCAAACTTTGGTGTCTCAGTGACAGATATCTAACAGGATACTAAGAACTTTTGCATCTTTAGTCCAAGTGTAGCCCTAATCTTAAACTGTAGTTCTATCCCAGACCCCCCCGCCCCTCCAACTTCGCCCTACCCCTACATTTTGTACGTTTGCGGTTAGTAATAGGGTGTCTGGATTCTTGATGAATGGAAGATTTTCCAGAGACTCTCCAAACCGACTGTTACTGAACTGAGCCTTAACGAGTGAGAAAAGGCATGGATCATGTCCTATCCTAGAACAAAGTACTATTCCACATCTGCAGGTCTAACACATTTCATTACAGCTTGTGTTTCATGATGAAAATGACAATAAAGATCAATGAGTGGGACAAAAACACAAGATTTAACAATCAGATTACATCCATATAAATTCCTTCAATGTACAAACCTGCTTTGCAACTAATGCATTTCTAATTCTGAGCATTTTTCTACATTTCTGGAGAATTTAGGGGTGCTTATCAGACATCTAAGCCTTTATGCCTTTGCATTTGTCCAAAAAACATCTCTCTTTTAAAGAAGAATAACTCATAGAAAGCCAAACACAAAACAAGAACATGCTCATAGCCTGACTCAGTAAACATCTTTGAGTCATTTCCTGCAGAAATCCGTCTTTTAGTGCACAAAGGAAGACGATGAATAAGAAAGGATATGAGATAATTAAGTTAGGAGTGTTATTTCCTTTGCAATATGAAACAAAACAAAGTGATTATTTTGCCGGATTAATTGAAAGGAATTGCATAAAAGCAAAGAAATACAGAAGAAAAAAAAGATGCCTCATTCCTTCACATGCAGGTTTGTTGTTTTTCCAGTGAGGTAAACCCAGAGCACTGCTGCCATCTACTGGTCGACACTGACAACAGAATTACAGCACAGGGGGAGAAAGGCAGTCATTCAGAGCTGCAGATGGAGAAATGCTGCATTTAAGAGGTGGAATATCAATGCCAGGAGGCATGCACAACAAAACAGCCAAACTCTGGAGGGCTGAAATCATCAAGTTTTTCTTTAAAGAGCGACAACAGTGATGGAAATGTTTGTATTCATGAGAGAACTGACTTCAGAAGACACGTCATCTATTTTTGACCACATGTACGGGCAAACACGTGCAGTGAGAAGATTTGCTGCCGATGAAGCCTCCATTAAGAAAAACTGACATGAATGCATGCATTCCTCTGACTCTGCAGTCCCATCTTTGTCCACCAGATGTCCCCATGCAGACAGGAATGCCAAGGACTCTGGCCACCTCTCTGTCCTCAGCCGACCCCTTCCAAAAATGCTGCAACAAACCAACCCGGCTCACCCCGTGCCTCCCTTTACCCATCAGCCCCTGCATCCTGAGCGGAGGAGCGGCGTCGTGTCGCCAGAGGAAACACTGATCCGGTTAAAGAGGAGTTAAATCCTCCCGAGGAGCTGCGGAGGAGCAGCTCCACGTTTATATTTAGCTGGAACGCCACACAAATCCGCACCCGTACGTCCTTCACCGGGTGACCTAAATCAATTGTCAGCACCTCACGACGGGGTGAGCGCCCCCTGCTGGAGCTTGACCTTAACACTCCCATCTCTGCTTCAAAAGAAAGGGAATAAAAAAGATTAAATTAAAGCGCTCTCCGGCTCGCTCACAGCCGGCCCGTGAATAATGAATAGGAGATGAACATCGCTCTAAACAATAGAGGCCCCGGTGGCCGCTTCTGCAGCTGTTCCCATCTCTCCCAGCATGCACTTCACTCCTGGGCAGTCCATGCCTTTATAGCCAGTAATACAGTAGCACAGAGAGGCCGCACCTGCTGTCCCTGCGGCGGCCCCGGGCCCTCCACCAGCACCGCCACACAGCCAATAAAAGAAATATGAGCAGGATGTAGCGGGAGGGCAAACATTCCCACTCTCTCTGTGAAGAGCGAGGATATACGAGCACACAAAATCCAACTCTATTTGTCTCCACCACCCCCCTGCCCTCCATCGCCATCCTCTCCCTCCACTCTCGCTCGTCATCTCCCCTCGGCAGAACTGACTAAAAGTAATTATACATGTTTAATAACTTCAAGGACTATAAAAACCGCTGTCGGGGGGCGAGGAGGTCCAGTTTAACGACGGTGATAAAAATGAGGGTAAGGAAGAAGGGACAGAGGACGGGGGGAGGGGCTGACAGGAAGAGAATGAGCTGACGGGGAGTGGGGGAGAAGGCCTGGGAAAATATCCAGGGTATTACACCAGCATGAAAAGTAGTTCAGTCACATTTCAGCGTCGAGAGTAAACCCTGCCGGCATTAGACGAGCTGAGTGGCTCTCAGTCAGAGGCCGCCGTCTTCTGTGTTACCCACAATCCTCCTCTTTGCCGTCTACCGGTAAAGCCGTGCCAGTATTCCTCCGTCTTTAAAAGTCAAACAGACAACGGCAATGAGGGAAGAACCTGTTTCAAAGGCGCTGAGGTGAAGCAAATCTCTCGTAGCTCGGCATCCTGACGGAGTCAGACACTCGAGGGCCGGCCTTGACGCCGTCTGAATCCTGGGAGTGAAAGTGAGACGTTTGATTGCATGGTCTATCTGTGTTTCTAATGATAATATGGATCAATGAGCAGGACAGAAACAGGACAGTCAGGCTCTGACTGACATCAGGAGACAGAGGTGAAGATGCCTTTTTTAAAGGAGCAGTGCGTGATATTTAGCCCAGCAGCATTTAGCAGAACAAACAGTGTTTAAAGTTAGTACGTATAAATTGGAGTTAAATCACCTGAATACATAAAACTGTTTTATTTTTATTAACTTAAGCATCATTTACATGGGACTGGCATCTTTGACATGTATTTTATGGACTTTTTATTCCTTTATTGGTGTCAAACTCAATCCAAGTGGGGGCCAGAATCTGGATTTAGGTCTAACCTGAGGGCCTAACAGCTTCAACACTTAACCGAAAACTTTCAGTCTCATTTTCACTAGTGAATTATGGGAAGTAAAAAACAACTTAGCTCTGATGATAAATACCATAAACATCAACACAAAAAGTCAAAATGATAAGTTTAAAGGCTAAAAATCTAAAGTCAAAAAGCAAACTTTTTAGTTAATGAAGTCAAAACACAAAAAAATTAAAATAAAATAGAAAAAAATAACATATAAGCCAAAAAATGTGAGACTGAAAGTCAAACTCATGAATGTAAAAGATAAAAGAAAAAGACACAATTCACAGCTGTGATTTAAAAGGTGAAATATGAGAGTATGAAATTAAAATTTGTACGTTTAGACGGCCAAAATATGAGACACAATTAAAAATCACGAGTTTTAAAACTCAAAACATGAGGTAAAATTCAAAATCACGAGTTTTAAAGACCAAAATATGAGGTTAAATTCAAAATCACGAGTTTTAAAGACCAAAATATGGAGTAAAATTTATATTTGTGAACTACTAATGTAAAATATGAAATAAAATTAAAAACTGTGTATTTAAAAGGCCAAATTTATTTATTAAAAAGGTCAAAATATGAAACAAAACATGAAATCCTAAGTTTAAGTTGTAATTTTAAGATGCAAAATTGGTAATTGGAAATGAAAACAAAAATAATTTTATGTAATAGTTTTTACTCTTGACCCAGACCCCCTTCAATTTGACGACTTAAGGACATTTTTAATCATCAAAGTTAAGTTTACATGTTTATACTGGAGGAAATCTGCAGACCTCATACTGGTGGGCCAGTTAGTTAAGATGTGATATGATCTTGAGGGCCGGGTATAATTGTACCACGGGCCGGATTTGGCCCCCGGGCCTTGAGTTTGACACCCCTGATTTAGAGAGAAGGACCATGGAAAGTGTGGGGAAAAGGAAAGCAGGAGAGAAGCTGCAGGCCGGAACTCCAACACGGGCCGCCTGCATGCATACGGCGCATCCTAACTGCTAGGCCATCTGCGTTCCTATAAACCTGAATTTACTAACTTTTCTGAAAGAAAGCATTAGGATGCTGCAGCAACGCAAACGCAACTGTTTTTCTAAAATCAACACAAAAATTGAATGTTGTGCATGAATTCTGCAGGTAGCGCTGCCTTCATGCATCCTGTTAACCAGAGTTAAGGAGGTGCCAAAGTGATTTTAACACCATTTTTTTTTTCTTTTTTTACATTTTTCACAATCTGTATCAGCCTGTCCATGACCAATAATCTAGCAAACAAGCTTCCCTAAGCACACGGTCACCTGTCACCTGTACCTGCAGCTGATCAGAGAGAAAGACGTGCACCGTCCTGTCCTTTCTGTTAACGCATGAGACAGAGAGATGTCTAGTATGAACTTTTCTTGTCCTTAATATTTTGTTTGCAGTTGATACCGCTGATATTATTCTGCACTCTTAATTTTGGACCATTTTAGCATGAACAGCAGCCCTGCTCACAGAGATCAGCTGATGCTACCTATCACTGAAAACTGAGCGACACGTTTGCAATAGTAAAAAGTGTCGTGTATGAAAATGTGTGGCTAAATAAAACTGACATAAGACCAGGCACCAGTAGTGGGCGTGTAAATACTACAGTATCAATATATTCATATTTACATAGTACTCATTCATAATCGAGATGTTTTACTATCAGTTCAATTGATTTCAGTCATTCTCCCCTTCCTGTCGTTCAGGGAGAGCGCTGGTGCACTCTTTCTGTGTCACATGACTGTGGAGGCCAATCAGATGGAGCAAGCACACTTACAGCAGCATGCACGCTAAGATTGGGCGGTATTTATTTCTTAACCCTCTAGAACCCAGCGTAGCGCCGGCGCTACGATAAGCATATCCGTTTTGATTGGCCGTAGATTTGAAACGGATAAGATAGATGGATCATTCTTTTTGCATATTAAATCTGGGGAGTGACACTAACATTTCACACTTTCACCATGTTTCAGAGCGCTTTTCGTAGCAGTGATGGGTTTGTAAAAATACACAATAAAGCACACATAAAAATATTTATGAATGAGACCGCAGGTATTTGCAGCACTTCCTGCGCTGAAATAAACGTCATCATGTTTTGGGCATGAGCTGTCACATGATTCTTACGTGTCCCTGCTTCATAGGCTCCCCACCCCAACAACAGGAAGTAGCATATTTTCCCGTTTTTTTTTTTTTTTTCCACAGAATACACAGAACAACTTAGCCTGCTACTCGCCTTCACTCTCGTTTCACCCCTACTTTTATACAAAAACACTCAGAAACACAACCCACACACACCAGACATCCATCACACACACCTCTGACACACTTCCACTCATATGTAGTGATGGAGCCACAAAAACCTGGTCTCACCAAACAGTTTCAGAGCTGGCACGAAGCTTTCGAACTAATTACAGCATTGGATGAAGAGTCCAACTACTCATCTGGCTTGATTTTTTTTACAGGTTACAAAATTGACTATATCTCAAAAAGCAAGTTATGTACAGACTCCAAATAAATTTCCTGTGGTTCAAAAGGATATTGTGCAACTTTTTTTACATTTACAAATTTGAGGGATACAGCTGTGCAATTTCTGTATTTGGAAATATATGTGAAAAAACAAAAATGATTTTTTATTTATTATTTTTAAGGTTTACTGCACTTTTAAGCATTTTATTGTAATAGTTAAGACATAAGTCAATACATATTATTAAAATTTGGGATATAAGGGTTATATTGATGTAAAGCAAATAAATATACCCCCAAAAATGCCACTACAGTATGTAAAAATGTAAGAATATGTCCTGGCGGACTTGCACAATGGTAGGTTTTAAATGGTTAATACTGTCATACCCTCCCCAAATTTTATTAGGGTTTACGGTATCAACACTAGGTGTCCAAATATTAAAAAAAACATTATACAAGCACTTGTTGGAGTGCACATGCAAGCAGAGCGTGCACCTCAACAACGCTTCATTATTTAGGGAGACGTTTACAGGAGCTCTGGAGGAGACTGACAGGTGAGAACGTTCATCATAGAAGTCAACGGTTACTTCAAATCGCAGGTGCAAATGTTTCTTTTTCCTCTCTGCACAAACGTGCACGCGTTTCCTCTTACCTTCGCTCCTTCCAGAGCTAAAATGACAGTGATTATCATAAAGGATCTGATTGGCTTTAAATATTATATTATTATTTCTGCATAGCCCAACAATGCCGAGTTCCTTCCTGCTGCAAGTTCACATTATAGGAACCTTATAAAACGTTAGGGACTACTTCAGAACCTGAAATAACAAATTAACATTGACTTCCTTTATCTACTGAACATAAAAAGCGGTAGAAATAAGTTTAAACATTTTTAAAACCCTTCGATGGTTTTAAATGTGCCTGGCGTTGCTGCTGCTGCAGGCTGCAGAGAGTGTGGTTATTATTAGACTTCATAAGTTTTGTAACTGATTTACACTCAGAAAGGAGGATTAAAGCACTTTTAAACTCACGCTGTTGTGGATCACAGTGCAGCCAGCGATGCGCGTTTGATGAAGACCATACCGCTGTACCATGCAGCGCCATGCCAGGCCACGGTCACCAGTTTCTATGCCCAGATATCTATGCCCGTGTCCGTCATTTGCCAAATTGGCCCAACATCATCAACAGAAGTTCTGTCATCACCTTTAAATCAGCTTCCTTCATTATGGTGTTTAAAGCAATCCTGTGGCTATTTTTTAACCTTCGCTCCCCTCTAATTTTAAGCACGGTTGAGGCCAGTATGGCCAGAAATCAGATATGCAGATAAGTGTTAATAAAAAAATCATTTTTCACTGCTTCAGATCTCTTCAACAACTTCAACCCTGACCGCGAGAAAAAAAAAAAAAAAGAAAAGAAAAAATTCAATGTTACACCCTTTTATTCCAGTTATTGTCCACTATGCCTCTGACTGTGATTCAGTGAGATAGCGTCCATGCTGAACAGATGAGTCTATCAGTGCATAAAACACGCAAGTTTTACCCTCATTTTCTCAGCCTCCTCCTCTACCAAATCATATGTGAGTGAATGCATTTGTTCATGTTAGGTTTATTTTATGTACAGACATAAAAAAATCAGAGGAAACATGTAGGATATGAATCACCAACAAATGTGACCGCAATTACGCTCATTATGCACATATATAAATTTGAGATATGATATATTCTTACCTATGGGGGGAGAGGACCCGAGCATCCTCATGCATGTCCATCCACTTGCTATGAAGTGAGGGTAAAGTTGAAATTGTCCAAATGTCCCCCTTTCTTAGTCCCAGTCTGCAGAACTCAGAGGTAACATTTCTGACTGTAAACACTCCACTTACAGCATGTCCGGTTGTAAACATAGACACAGATTCACACCCGAGCACACACGTAGGAGCACACACACTTTTCCTTACACATGTAGCCCACTCTCAGACATCCATATCTAGTGGCACCAATCGTTTCATTTAATTCTGATGATGTTTAGTGGGTGAAATAGCGCTTCAAACACTCTGAGTCCATGGAAGAAGTCCTACATGTGCATTGCTGAAGGGGTTAAAACGGTGCGCTGGCACTATCAGCTGGATCACTGTGGAATGGTGACATTTAGAGCCCTGGTGATCGAGTGACTGCATAGAAAAGGTTGCTTTATGTTGTTTTGGTGCCATAGACACACAGTCAAAAAACCTGTTTTTAATGGAAGTCTATTGTCCAGATTTTGGACAAACAAGGATGGATGGAGATATTTGGCATCAGCAGAGTTCACGGGCAACACTTTTTTTGTAATATGAAGAAAAATAATAACTTTGGCCAAATTTGATGCCTCAATCTATAAAAATGTGACTATCAACTCAAAATAATGATGATAAAAATGATGAAAGTCCTCAAAACGGACATACTAGGATCCGAGGGTTAACACCCCGGTATACAGTATTACCGTATTACCGTCCATTTCTATCTTCATTTCTTCTTCTGATGGAAGAGCTTAACTTTTAGATTGTTTCTTCAGCATTAGCTAAAACCATATATTACATAGTATGTAGATGAACGCACTAATCAAAAAAGCCAAAACATTAGGTACAGTGTAGTCCATTAAATAGATCTAAATAAGTTCCATATTATTAAAGAATATAATAAATACAATTCTGGCTGTTAAAAATATTTGCAGTCAGACATTGAATCGTGATACATCCATCGCTGATTTTTTAGCCTTATTTTTACTAATGTAAGAATTATTTATCCTTCTGCTTTTTAAAGTAAAAACTACTGGTATCTGTGAAACTGACCCTGTATTTACTTGCTTTGAAAATGCTGCAGAAACACCAGGCACAGGTAGGGAGAAGCTGCAGGAGGCAGAGCAGCATATGAAGAGAGCAGAGGTGCTCATACGTGCATACAGACAGTTGAGTTTAAATAAAGCTAAATAAAGTCGCTTTTGAGCAAAAGCTGAAATAAACTAAAAGAAAAGCATGACAGTGGTACAGTAGTATGTGGAAAAAGTTGGTTGAAGATGTTCTGATTAGTCTCTGTTATATTTTCAATCAGATAAATGTGCAGAAAAAGCAGCAGGGACTACAGAAACACATAAATACCAGCCCATAGTACAGGGATGCTAATTCAAACTGTGTTACTATTACTGGAGCTCTGTGTGCTGAAATATGGGCGCTGATTTACCCTGGAAGCTTTAACACTGATTAAACCCACATTTATTTATCTATTTATTTAAAAAAGTAACTAATCCTGAGAAAATAAGGCATAAAACCAGACTGGTCATTAAAATCTGATAGTGCTTCTTCATTAGTGTTTAAATGGTAGAAACAGAAGCACAGACAGCATTCAAGGTTTTTTGGTATTTTTAAAATAATTTCAGTATTTTTGTGCATGAATTTGAGTGTTTTATATTCATTTGAATTTTGTAATATTGCTAGTAAAAATAGTTAAAAGGAAATAAAGTGAATACTAAAATAAATCATTTATGGACTAAGACTCTTCAGAGTGAAAAGGACCAAAACTAAAGAACATTAAAATCTACAGCCTGAGCCTGAATCTGAAACACCTGCTAAATTAACCCTGCAGACAAAGGCCGCCGTCTTCCGTGTTACCCACAATCCTCCTCTTTGCCGTCTCCCGGTAAAGCCGTGCCCGTATTCCTCGGGAGTATCGTCTTTAAAAGTCAAACAGACAACGGCGATGAGGGAAAAACCTGTTTCAAAGGCGCTGAAGTGAAGCAAATCTCTTGTAGCTCGGCATCCTGACGGAGTCAGACACTCGTGGGCCGGGCTTGTATTAGTTTGAATTCTGGGAGTGTGGGATTGACGAGACAAAGCTATGCTGTCTGCTGTGTGAGAACACAGGGCGGCGAAGGAGAGATCCGGCTCCTTCTTTTTTTTCTGGGCTATAGACGCTGAGTGATCCCGGGGTTAGCTCTGAGTTCCTCTGCCTGCTCTGACTGGCTGTGGTTCTGCCTATTTGGTGTGCAGCACAGCATGAAAATCCCCAGAATAACCCCGGTTCACTCATTCCCACAGCAGCGCGGCACACGGGAGCGGCCGTGTTGTGGGGCGAAGGAAACACGTATCGGAACACGCAGCTCATCTACTTTCCTGACCTTGGCTGGGTTTCATTTTATGCTTTCATTTTGTTTTCACTGTAACCTCCTGATCATCGAATTATTGGACAAAGTGTGGGTTTTTCTCAGCCGGCTCTGACTGTACGCTGGAAATCCTGGTGAAAAGGAACAGAAGGTCTGCTGGGTTCACGCTGCCTCTGCTCTTCCTCGCCCCAGGCCGCCGCGTTCGCCGCTCGCGTATTCTTTCCTAACTTCCTGACCTTGTCCAGGTCCAGGTGAGTGCGGATGGGTTCAGGCAACCCAGATGCCCGGCAGGTCTGTTTGGCCCGGGCCGAGCGGAGGCGCCCGCTGCCCCGCTGAGGGCGTGGGCGAGGAGTGTGAGGGACGCTGGGAGGAAGAGGAGGAGGAGGAAGAGAGGACATTCCTTGGCCTCAGGTGAAGCCGGGCGCCGTGCCGCAGTGCCGGACGCACACTGAGAGCAGGAATATATAAACACACTGAGCTGCAAGCTGCACCCGCTGGCACTCGCTCACACAGGCACAGAAAGTCAAGAAAAACATGCAGCGGCATGCATATGCACAATGAGCTGCTACTCATTCAAATCATATTCATAACCGGGCCGAATGTAAACAAACAGAATGAGTAACGTGCTCACGGCTGGCATCAAAACACACCACGGCGCTGTGACTGCGCCTGTATTTATTCTCTGTGTTTATATCTGTGATACACCAACACAGGGACGGGAGCTGGCTCCTCTTAGAGACCTGGATTATTCCACTCAGCTCAGAAATAAAGAGCAGAAAGAGCCGGCTCTCATGTGGCACCCAAAGGCAGGGGTGTCCAAACTATGGCCTGGGGGCCAAATGCAGCCTGCAGCAAATCCTAAAAAAATAAATGAAATATGTCTGTTCTTCTTCGCTTCAGCACAGGCAGTGCCACCATGCTGATTCTGTAAACAAACATTTTGACAAGTAGAGATTTTGATTAATAACGTCCTGTTGGATTATTGCACCACATAGCTGCACCAATAGCATATCAGGGGCGGAGCCAGTGGTAGCCAAGGTCAAACATGCCCCCATGAAATCTGACTGGCTCCCTCAAATCCTGAAAATAACCATCATTAACAAGCCATTTAGGTGTATTTAATCACTGTGCATGCATTAACTTACTTTGGATTAGTCTTACTTTCTTAAATATCGTCAAGGTGAGGAATATGAAAGGGGCCCCATCATTCTTGTACATTGCTGTAATAAGTTTGGACACCCCTGCTCTAAATAATCAGATAAATGCAGGTTCTGAACGGGGTCAGGGTCTGCTCAAAGCTAATGACAAATAACAGGAGAAAACTCAGAGTCGCTGCAAAATTAACAAACCTATGAACATTTAAGGCAGATAAATAAACACTGAAACTGCTGATTTGATCAGAAGTTGTGAATTTAAACAAATGCAACAAAATTAAAATGAACCAGTAAAACAAAACATGGAGCAATGGATGATTGGTTTATTTTAAATTTACTCATGTTGTGCTTATTTTTGAATGATAATTGCAATTGCATTAACGCAAATATGAAATTTTATCCTGTTTAATAGCAGTTTCACATTAGGGATCCGGGGTCAGACCTGCATGCACTTGAGCCCAAGGGCTAGCTTGCAGGAAAATGCAACCATGCTGGAGGAGGATACTCATCAGCAGGTAGAGCTGTAAAGTCAAGTCTTAACGTCTCCCGTCTTTTCAAAAAGGATCATATTTTTGCAGCATGGGCCTATTTTATCCTAGAAGTAGGAACAGGGTCGTTGTTGGCTCATTAGAAATAATAAACACAGTATGCACCTTGCAGACTATGCTGCTAATCATGCATAGGAGTGTGCAGGATTAGCACCATAGTCTGCAAGGAGCATACTGTAAACTAACGTCAAAGTGAAGGGTTGATTCTTTGTCTTTATCCTTGGCATATTTGCAAACCATCTCCATGCATGCATCAACATAATGTATTAAACACTGTGCATTAAGTTAAAATTCATTAGGTTGCATTTTTACTTTAAAGCAACCAGATTTACCAGTTCTTTGACTACTGATTGATGCATTTGGATATATCACTCTGAGATTCTACATCCATCCATTCTCTACACCACTTAGAGTAGCAGGGGCTAGAGCCAGTCACGGCTGCCACCGGGCAAAAGATGGGACACATCCTGGACTCTCCACCAGTCAGCTGCAGGATTTTCGATACTTTCTATTCTTAATCAGAGAAAATCGTATATATTTTCTCCCCAAAATGTCCTGTCTCCCCAAACACCTTGCAGATGATTTCTGCTTATCCTCCTGGACCACGAGGCCCCTGTGGTAAACGGCACTTATGCTAAATCATCAGAGGTGGGCACAGTTAACCAAAAACAACTCTAACAACCATGTTCACATAGATAGGAGTTAATCAGTCTCTTCTGCTCTAGTGAAAACTAACATTACTGTTAAGCCCCTATGAAGTGCAACGGTCCACCCTTGCAGTGTTAGCATGGTTTCTCCTCATTTTCAGGGTTATTTATCAAACTTCTGTGTAACAGTGTCATCCATGCATTGCTAGAGAGTTCTAACTGTCATGATTTCAATCATTTAAAGACTATTTCAACACAGCAGCCATGATCTACACCTCCATCAGCCTACTGGTCATTAAACTTCACAATTTGATCTTGACTGCACTCAATGATCACGAGTCTCTAATAAATACATGTTGAATCAGAACCCAGCCAGCATGTCCATATACGGGCTACAATAGGGGTCCGATGTGGGGTTGTCCATGGTGGCCCCACCTGTGAATGCCCATGTGAAGTGCATGTGTGGATCAGCCCATAAGGGACCCATGTAGGCCCCATCTAGAGGTCCCAGGCTTGTTTACTACAAGTAGGATCTATCTCAGCTCTCTAGAGAGGGGGCCTATATGGGACTCACATGAGCTGATCCACACGTGCAGTTCACAGGTGGGGCCACCATGGACAAACCCACATGGGACCCATATCGTAACCCAAGTATGACCCATTTGAGGTCAATGAAGAAGAGTCCTCACTGTTAATATCCAAGGACAGATGTAATCCAAACAAATAACATCCACACATTCATTCAAATACAAACAAGAGAAGCTTTCTTAATTCATTAGAGGAGTTGCATTTCATGCATTTCACAATAAAAGCCACGTGGAGCAGGAACAGGCTGGTTTAATCAGCTCTCTAGGAACAGGAGGCCGTATGCTCTAACTTTTAGAAATGACATTTGCATAATTCTAATGGATTAGTTGACATGTGAACAGCTCCACAAAATCTCTGCACTATTTTTTTTTTTTTGTTGTTGTAAAATATGTTGCTGCAAAAATGATTTTATGTTTAACATTTACAGCCCAAAGATGAGCAAACAAACTGCAGAGTCGCTGATCTTGAAGCTCCGCTGATTTTTATGATCATAAGGTTTTCACATAAGTGGACCTGCTGCATCAGGAAGGGTCACCACAGTCTAAATCCAGGAAAAGTGTTAGTCCAAACTCCTCTCAGGATAAGATCCATAAAGAACGCATTTTTAAATCCCAGGCTTTATAGCCTCTTTTTGCAAACTTTGCATAAAAAGTCCACCTCTGCTCATTTTACCTTTTTACTTTACTGACAAACCCATGACAAGTTCCTTTTCCTGTGATTAAGTTCTTGTCATATAGTTTGATCTTCTCAAAGTTCCTATTTCCTTTCAAAATAAAAGTAGAGTATCCAACAGGAAGTCAGCCACCCTCAGTTTAAGTCAAAGATACTTCTGAAAGCAAAGATTAGAGTTTCAAAAAGCAACAAAAAAAGAGAGATTATTCATGATTAAAGGTTTTAATTGCTCGACTACTCCAATCCAAAAACACTACATCCATAAAGAGTCACTGATTTATTCAAATCAAATGTCAGAAACAGTTGTGACTCACTCTGGCAGAACTCAGGAAGTAGGTCAATTACTGAGGGTGAAGCAGCATTTCACAATAAAAGCTCTCAGAGCAGAGACGGGCATTTTGGATGGTTATAGCTCTTTATAGTAAAGGAGGACATATGCTTGACCTCCTGAGCCTTAGTGGGACCAAATCTGGTCCTGCTCGCCTTGATCCAAACAAACTTGCTCTGTGGACAAAAACAGTCAATTTACACATCAGATTAAAGTGAAGAAGCTCAGCTACAAGCCCCAATAAACTATTTTTACCTACACCGCATCCAAGTCAAAAAGGACTCAAATCCATGCCCACATATTAGAGTGGCCGTAGCGCTAAGTAGCCAGACACTTCTGCCCCCTACAGGATGGTTCCTGGTACTACAGACACTAACATGGTCTCATTTGAAAGCCCAGCCTCTACTGAAAGTTCTGGTCATGTTTATGCAGTTTCCATTTGTTTCAACAGTTTCTTTTAGTTTTCTGCACTTTAGCTTGTGTTGTTTTTATGTGTCATTGAAAATAAATCTGCTCCTCTTGGTGTCAAACTTTAGTTCCTTTGTAGGACTTCCTCTGAAAGGGAAACATAAGGGGGTCTTGGTGGAGGTCTCAGTCACCACCTATAATGGATTATGAGTAAAAAAAAGTTTGATCCTGTGATTTTTCAAATGGCAGAGTTAGTGCCAAATTGTGCACAAATGGCACAAGATGGGATTTCGCCTGGACATTTCTTTTTACTAAAATCTCTCTTGTTTGGTCCTGATAGCCCTCCAGTGCACAGGTGTCAAACTCAAGGCCCGGGGGTCAAATCTGGTCCACAAGATGAACTGATATTTCTGTTCTAACTGGCCCATCAGTCTGAGGTCTGCAGATTTCCTCCAGTAAAAAAATGTGAACTTATCCTGATGATTTAAGATTTCCTTGTTAAGTCACAAAATCTGAAAAAGTAAGGAGTAAAAATATTTAGATAAGAAGTCAGGAATGTGGGAAAATACATTAATTTGTGTTTTAATTTCACATTTTAAATTTAGCATCTCACAATCAGGACTCAAACTTAGGATTCTGACTTTAATTTCATACTTCGGT
Organism: Cheilinus undulatus; assembly: GCF_018320785.1. Lineage (NCBI taxonomy): Eukaryota > Metazoa > Chordata > Actinopteri > Labriformes > Labridae > Cheilinus > Cheilinus undulatus. The sequence continues at coordinate 1,206,559 of NC_054885.1, read as the reverse complement.
CATTTACACTCATAATTTTGACTTCTCATAACATTTAGAGCTTTGAGATTCATAATTCTAATTTTTAAGTGATACTTTGACCTTATTAACCAATTATTTTGTATTTTACCTCATATTTTCAACTCCAAACTTTGACTTCATAATCCCATAGTTAGACCTTTTAGACTCACAATGTAAAATTTTAAATCATATTCTGACTTTTAATTCTATGATTAAAAATTTTATTTCATATTTTGACCTTTTAAACTCATGATTTTGACTTTTTTCTTGTATATCATTAAGTCAGCGTAGAAAGCAACACAGTATCCTGTTTATTTACAGAGCACTCACTGGTAAACTCCCTCCCTACCTGACTAGTACCACGTACTACCAGATCTCAGAGCTGGATCACTTTAAAAACCCCAGGGTTTAGAACCGAATGGGGCAGGACTGCTTTTAGTGATGCTGCACCCACTATGTGGAATAATTTTCAACTGACAGCTAGATTGCCCTCTTTGGTCTCATACAGTGTTTTTAAAGAGCTTGTGTCTGAACCATATAAGGAAGGTAATTGCAGCTGCTTTAAATTGTGATTTACAAATCATGTGTTTGCAAATTGTATATGCATTTATTAATGTAATTTTAACTGTGTTAACCACGCACATGCTTTTAATTCTGCATTGTACTGCTGCAGGGCACCCCTGGAAAAGAGACCTTGGTCTCAGTGGGTTTTCCCTGCTAAGATAAAGGATAAAAAAAAAAATATTTGCCTTTAAAAAAACATTATTATTCAATTTCAATTTCATGTTTTGACCTTTTTGAACTAACAAATTTACTTTTCTCAGATTGTGAGCCTTTAAACTGATCTTTTTAACTCATCATCAGTGTTCATTTTTTTCTTTCATATTTTGTTACTGGTGAAACAAGGTTGACCATTTATGGTTCAAAAGGTGACCCTGTTAGGCCCTCAGGTTGGACCAGAATCCAGAATCCAGCCCCTGCTGTGACTGAGTTTGACACCCCTGCTCTAGTGGCATAGAAGTTGAAAGAGGTAATGTCTAAATGTGGTGCTTTGGCCTGCTGGAGAGTTTTGGACTTCAACTGCATTATTTCTGAGATATTTATGCTGAAATTGCAAGGAAAAAAAAAAAGATATGAAAATTTTCATTTGCCAACTTGATTCTCTGTTTCAGTATACATACATTTACACTTCTGAATAAATTACACAAGTGCCCTCTTCATTATGGTGCCTTCATCATTCAGATAGACCTTGTAGTTCCAGTTATTCTCGTTTAAAGATGGGCTGGAAATTTCAAGCAGTAGCCTAATGAAAGAGGACAGGGCTGAACAGGTTAAAACATGAGTTAATAGAGACTTATTTTTGGGATGTAAAGGGTCTGATGATCATTTTTCAAATAAACATCTGTGTTACAAATTAAAGAATAATTTCACACCAGTAATCAACAGAATAACGGCCATTTTATTCTGTTGATCAATAACAAAAATGGGCAAAAAGGAGACCAGATCGTAATGAGGATCCGTCTCCCATGGTTCACATTAAAGATCCGGCTCTCTGGACCAGCTCGCTCCTGATGATTACAACCCTCTCTTGGCTGTTACAGCACTCTGCCATCCTCCCGCTGCTACTTCCGGTAACCACGGCCAAGACCTCGCTCTAAAGAAAGCCAACACCCCCCCCTCCCTCCCTCCAGGACCGTGCTGCCCCACACATAAACCCACTCAGCTCCAGCAGCACAGCACAAAAGGATGTGGGAAGACTGTGGCAGGTGTCCCGAAGCTCAGCGGACACACATGCACGACAGAATATTTTGCTGATGCAAACACAAAGCCGAGAACAGAAGAAGACGTAGGTGCACAAGTTTCACATCGACAACCAACACTTGTCCAAAAAAGAGAAGAAAAAGTACTCAATACATCCTCCAGATTTTTATTTCTGTCAGGCTGGGAAAGCCTCTGAAACAGCCGTGGGATCATCTCAGGACACGGACAATGCTTACTCAATGATAATAAAACTCACATTTCAGATCCACGGGTCATTAGGTTTGGGAGAATTTAACAACTTCTTGTGTGCGCTGGTAAACACAAGCCCACAGAGAACTATCATCAGCGCTGGAGCTCCACTTAACTTTTTCACTTCTTTTCACTTAAAGTTTCTATTAACAGAACATTCACTGCTCCTGGTGTGCTCTTAATGCTCCCATGGAGCTGCTTTTTAACATTTACAGGCAGCTGTTTCTGAGGAAACTCTAACAAACTCATGGAGAAGCAAATAGCAGGAGGAGAAACAGACAAAGTTCTTGACTCTATCTGCAAAGGAGCTCCAAATTTTATAATACCAGACCTGCAGGGCCCAAAAACCAGCCCACATAAACCGTTTTAGAGCAACCTAAACATTGAATGTTTTATGTCAGCCCATCCTTCAAACACACCGGGGAGCAGCTATAGCTGAAAGTAAATTAGCAGCCTCATTATTAATTCATTTATTAAATCTATAGTTTTATATTCAGAAGTTAAGATTGACCGGTGGAGCAACAGGTCAGCGCTTAGAGCATCAATCAGACCTTAAACACGGTAAAGAGGGGTGCTAATACAGTAATACTGTATCCTGGGGTATTTACACAGAGCCACAGTTTGCACTGATTACTGTCATGAACAGATCTGCTCTAACGTGTGCATATTAATAATGAAAGCCTGCAGAGACAGCCCAGTGGTCATTAAGCACAGTAACAGAGCAGTGAAGTGTGTGAACACTGCGACTGTAAGCACTTTTAATGCCGCTGTAATAAAAGATACGTGTTTTGGAGGCGTGCATGTGCATGATGCAATGACAGGTGCTTGGTCTGACCTGTCTCTTATATGTTATTTTTAATCCCATGGCAGTAACACCCTGGAAAAGTTTGGAAAGAGTTAACGATAATAAAAACTGGATATCACCAAATCCTAGTGCACGGCCCCTCACTTACATCTGCAGGGTTAGATGAAAACATGTTGAGAGAAGTCAAAGCACCATTTTGCACAAACTAACCAATGCTGAACTGCATTTTGTTTGTGCACTTTTCCTGTGGCAGGTGTAGTACAGAGTACACTAGGGGTATCACTAGTGGCCCCAAGATACGATATTATCACAATACTCACGATATTCACGATATTATTGTGATTTTAAACATTTTGCAATACACAGATTATTGCGATACCATATATTGCGATCTATACTTTTGTTTCAACAGTTTAGCTGATGTGTAATGTTACAATGTCATTTAGCAGATGCTTTTATCCAAAGCGACGTACATTCAAGAGCAAGAACAATACAAGCAAGATCTAGACAAGAAGAAACATCAATAAGTGCCACAAAGTGCTTCAGGTCCAATTGGGCGCAAGTGCTGCCATGCAGTGTTTAAGGCAAGTATACAGACTTACACACACACACACACACATATATATATATATATATATATATATATATATATATGTATATATATGCCAACAATGAAACCAGCAAAATGAAAGATCTCTCATCATCGCTGTTCATTTGACTTCACGACAACTAATTACCAAGTACCAAGTGCTGGGTTGCTCACAAAGAGCTGGGCAAAAAAAAAACAAAAACAAAACAAAACCCCAGAAGTAAAGCAGGAAAGTGCGAGCCAACTGTAGTTGGGAGACTCATTCAACCACTGGGGACAACAGTGGAGAATAGTCTGGCTAAGTGCACAGTGTTCTCTAAAGAGCTGAGTCTTTAGGTTTCTTTTGAAAGTAAAGAGGGAGTCTGCAGATCGAATGGAGTTGGGTAATTCATTCCACCATTTAGGGACAACAGAGAAGAGTAAAGCTAGGAACTTAGGAGCATGATGCGCTGGAAGTATCAGGCGCCTCTCGCTGGCTGAGCATAGTGGACGAGAAGGAGTGTAGACCTGGATGAGGGACTCCAGGTAAACAGGAGCAGTTTTGGTTACTGCTCTGTAAGTGATGATTTGAGTTTTGAATTTAATTTTTAATTTTTAAATTTTTTTTTAATTTAATCTAATTAATTGTTAGACATGGTCGTTAGGTTAATTGGTGACTCTAAATTGCCCTTAAGTGTGCGTGTAAGCGTGCCTGGTTGTCTGTCTCTATATGTCCTGGGTGTAACCCACCTCTCGCCCAATGGCAGCCCCCCTGGGATCCCCCCCTGGATCCCCAAGGAGATAAGGGGTTTAGAAAACTGATGGATGGATGACAGAACAGCCTGCCATTGGTTGGCACAGCCCATGTGACATCTGTTTTGGGAATATAGTGGCTAATGCCAGGTTAGTAAAAGAAACGATCAAAAGTGGATTAAAACAGACGTTCAGTGTTGGAGTTTCTGGTGTAGATTTCATCTTTGAAGACATTGGAAAGTCACCAGAGTTCCAGGCTGACTAGAAGAGTTACCATAAGGGCTACAAACACGTGGATAGCATCATTAGAATGGCGCATTGAAGGGGAAAAAAGTACGTGGCTAAGATTTAAGGTTCAAATGTTATTTAATTTTAATAACTCATGTCTTTTCTTGTTGTTTATGACAATGTTGGTCTCAGAGGGTTAATACATTTGACTCCATGTCATTGCTTTAAATGACCATGACTGTCATATGTGTGGTAACAGATGATGTAGCCCGATACAGTCTATTACATGGTATAATGTATCGTGTGTTGCATTGCATCCTATTGTATGGCGTTGTATCATACTTTATGTATCAACAGGATTTTGCAAAGTTTATCAATTCTAAAAAGAAATGCAACTAACTTTATTTTCCCAACAGTGCTGAATAAATAGAAAGAAAGAGTATTAAAGCTGCATATTCTCCAGTCTGAGCTGCAGAATCCTCCGTTTGTCCTGCATTATTGTTTTAGACGTAACCTCAGTGAGCTGCAAGTTGTTGAAGGCATGTAAACAATTAATCACCTCACTCTTTAACCAATCCTACCAATAAATAAAGTAAGAAACCCAGTAGTCTCCATGCTAGTTTCTCCACTAGTGTTGAGCCAAAGCAGACAAAGAGGTAAACAAACCCGCCCCGACAGAAACACTGGCGTGCCCGCAGAGTGACAGAGGAGAGGGATCTGTCGAGGAGACGTTGCCTTGGCCTCGGACGATGGCTTCCCCTCCAGAGCCGCAGGAGACAGGAGACTCAGCGCCGGCTGGCTTCGGGTTAGCTCCATTTGGCAACCAGCAGGCCGAACTGGCCTTGGCGTGTTCGCAAATGAGCGTGGAAGGGAAAGGTGATGATGTGTGCTCGACGCTACAGCCAGCGGAGTCATTATGAGAGTGACTTATCACCGCCATATCTGATGGTACCGTACACACGTGGATGACAGCCTCTTATTTTCTCCGTACACAGAAATGAGAGGCTCGTTGTCAAAGAAGCCCGCCCCCCTGCAGCCCCCTACCCCGGCCTGATCGTGAGATACGTGCACTAAAGATGCACGCCAGCTCCTCTGATGACAATGACCTCAACAACTCCGCCGCTTTTTTTCAGCGAAGCTTTCAGGAAGTGTCTTTTTGACAGGATGACACGCCGCCGTGGCTCATCGAGGAAGACAATTCCAATCAGAGCCCCACTCAGATAGCGCCATTCACAAAACAGGAACAATGGAATAACTGAAGTCTATCATGTCCTGCCATGTAAAACAACCTTTGGGCTAATTGTTCCCAATTAGGTTGCTGGCACAAAGGGAGGCTGACAAGCTCACAGGTGGCTGTCATCTCAGCACATCAAACCGGAGCAGGAGAGACAGAAAGGAGGAAAAACAAGAGAGGTGGTGTGATTTTTATTGAAACCAAAAGGAGAGGAGGAGGTGGAGGGAAAGAAGCCGCGAGGACTTTTCTTTCTTTGACTTTTTTCATCCAAAACATGTTGATAGAGCAGAGTGAATTATTCAGTGTCAGCCTGACTTCTAGCCGGGCTGTGGCTGCTGTGTGCTTTAGCTCCAGGGCTCAGGGAAAGTTTGTGGTTACTCGGACAAGAAGTGGAGAAGTAACTCTTCTGAGAAACTGCACTGTACTCTCCGCTGGATCTCCATGCAGAAAGAGGCTGGCTGCATTTGAGATGAGCCTCTACATAAGGCTGGATTACAGAGGAAATAAACCCCCCAGACTGCTCTTTTTAAGCTGAAAACTTACACATATTTGTACAGAGATCTGCAGTGACAGCCCAGTTTTCTGGTGGCTCTGGTCCCAGGTAGATTTCTCCAATCAAATCCTAAAATCATCACTTTAAACCCAGCAACCAAACCAACCAGCAACCCTAACAATCATGACTATAAAACACGATTGAGAACAAAAACAGCACTAAATCTAGACTGTATTTATATTTTCCAATACTGATGGAACTACACGTCCCACAATTCATTGCAGCTTCCTAAAATCATTGCTCATGCTCATGTTTATAAATTTAAACCATATTGAAAGGTAACAGATTGCATGCATTCAGCATTTCATAGTAAAGCAGCATTTATTGTCATCATTAACAGCAGGCTCCACCAATCAGAGACATCGCTGCAACACGAGGATTGTGGGTACTGCAGTTTTCTTGCCTGAGATCCTCAGAAAACACGAGGACGACACCGTATGAAGCTGTGTCATCTACAGGAGCATAAACCAGCAGGTAAACCTCTTCTCAGTCTACCTTGGATGGTTCTGACTTTATGGAGAGTCATCAAATCCTCTACAGAGATAATGAACGGGACTTTTACTGCAGCGACCACACTGCTGAGCTCCCACTGACATGATTCTAGTAAAAAAATAAAAGTAAAAAAAATAAGACTTCTTCCATTCCACAGCGACAACAATAAAAGTCATAGACACATGACATTGGACAATTTTTCTTCTTTAATTGTCAAAAATTGCAGACAAAGTCCTCAATGTGACATAAATTGCATAGAAATATTGGCAACAGATTTTAAGGATGTCAGAAATGTACTATCCTCACAAAGGCCTCACTTCAGAATGTTTACATCATCCATCCATCCATGCATCCATCAATCATCCATCCATGCATCCACCAATCATCCATCCATGCATCCACCAATCATCCATCCATCCATGCATCCATCCATGCATCCATCCATGCATCCACCAATCATCCATCCATGCATCCACCAATCATCCATCCATCCATGCATCCATCCATGCATCCATCCATGCATCCACCAATCATCCATCCATCCATGCATCCATCCATGCATCCATCCATGCATCCACCAATCATCCATCCATCCATGCATCCATCCATGCATCCATCCATGCATCCATCCATCCATCCACCCATGCATCCATCCATATACCCATCCATCTACACCACTTATGTGTACAGGGTTATGGGTGGCTAGTTCCAGCTGTCACTGGGAGAGAGTCAGTATCCTGGACTGGTCACCAGTTGATCATAAAGCCGACGTCAACAGACAAACAACCAGACATTCTCACAGTCACACCTGCGGGCAATTTAGCTCCGCCAGTTAACTAACAGGCATTTTTTCTGGACAGTGGAAGGAAGCCAGAGTTCCAGAGAGATCCAACACATGCACAGGGAGAACATCCAACCCGGAACCTTCTTGTTGTGAGTCAGCAGCCTATGACTGTGCAGTCCCTCGGTTATGACATTCTGGCTGATAATCAAATCCACTGTGGAGAAAATGTTCTTGTTTTTTTCCTTGCAGAAAAAAACATAACTGAGCTCTGTAACATTCAAATCTTTGAAGGGACATCAACAACCATTCTGAGATGTTCTCTTACCCTTACATGTCCTCTGTGTTGTCTGCTGTAGCACTTGTTTACTGCCTGTGGTGACTGTAAAACTCTGGACGTGGTCTTGGTCTATAGGAGACCAACTTCAAGTCCTCAACTTCAAACCTCATTTTTATCAGTGCTGCTCAAGTCTTCACTCAAGACCAAACGCCCTAGCTAAACAGATTGTACATGCATGTATCCCTCCCCAGCCCTTCCCCTGTTGTCCTGAAGGCTTTACTTTTTAATTCCAGGGCAGATGCACTCCAGCCAAAACTCCTGGGTTTAGTTACTCTTTAACCTGAGGGCATAAAATGTACTGTTAGACTCCGGTACACCTCCGCTACCTAACTCACATGAGCTGACAGAGAAGCACACTCTTTGGAGCTTCATTATTTGTTCAGAGACTTCAAATCCAACCACTTCTCTTGTTCTGACATACACTTTCAGTATTTGACTTCGCCTCTGGTGCTTCTTGTGTCAACCGGTGTGTTGTTATTTAAATAAACACATTTTTATTCATGAATATGCACCATTTGAGAGTGAAAATAAGAAAAAAATATCTGCTATATGCCAGAATAATTCTAAATGACAGAGAGACACTCAAGAAGGAGTCTGACACCCTCTCAAATATGCTTTATGTATAATATGCAAACATATACAGATGAAGCCGTCTCTCCATTTTTCACTATTTATTTCTGCACCTTTCCTTGAAGCTTACAGATACAAAATGAACAATGCAATACCACCAGGAATCATTTTTCACTTACAGAGCATTTTATGCAGACTAGCAGTTAAACTAAAGGTTTTCTGGTGTTTGCATTCCCCCTCCATCCCTCACCAAACTTCAGCACAGAGACGCGATTGATTAGTGCTGAACGATTCGCAAAAATAATCTATATTATAATCTTTACATATCCCAGTAATGTGATTTAATATGTGATTCTTATTAGGTTCCTCAACTTCTGTAATTTTTCAACAAATCCAAGACAAAAATCATTCTAAATCATTCTATATCAAAACCTACAATCAGTCAGGAACACTCATACATAGAAACAGTTTATGGCACAATGGAGAGACGTTTTAACTTGGCAGAGAAGGCTCTGCTCAAAAGACGCTCCCTGGATTAGTCAAGCAGCATGCTTTGACTTTTCAGGGGGAGCATGGTGAGGTACCCCCTTGAATATGAGGGTGCAACAAGCTTTAGTCTATAAAGGAGGAGGCTGGGGTGGAGGAGGTGAAGCTGGCTATAACCTGACTGCAGCTGGGAGTATGAACTAATGGCAATCTTCATCAGTGTCAGAAAGAATAAACTAGTTTTTTTTCCTGCAGATTTTCTAAAATTGACAACCATTGCTTTATTGAAGGGGATTATCATTTTTATGTCACTCATTCTGACTAAAACAAAAGATACATAAAATATAAAAAGGAGGATTCTTGTAAACCATTTTTAAAAAATTTACCCTTGAATTTTGCATAGTGTGCATACAATATCTGCTACAACAAAATGAATGTATTAAACTGATATTTTGACAAATTTCAAGTTAAAGTAATACTGCACCTTCTGCGATTTGTAGATTGCAGCAGGACATATTGCGATTTAATCTAATTTGTGATTCATTGCCCCACCCTATAGAAATGCTCTCACACAGGAAGGATGTGGCTCTCTCTTTGATAGCCCTTGCTGTGCCAGTGAAGCCAAGTATTAACTTTTCCTCAAAACCTGCAAGACCCTCCTATGAAAGCCGATCCATTTCTGCACATCTATGCTGCCATTTCAACTCCCAAAGCATAAAATCAGCTTGGAGGAGTAATAATCCAGCTCTGTTTCCTTTCACTGATGAGGTGCATATGGAGAAGCTATTACAACTAATTGCTTTCCCATTACAACTTCCCATACATTAGATAAAGCCATAAACATGTGCTGTTTTAGGTTTATTTCCCCGTATGGCATCCACTCAAACTTCTGTTCATTTTTGTGTCTTTCATCTGCAGTGTGATGCATTAAAGTTGACGACTGCTCCTTAAAAGTCTTCAAAAAAGTAAAATCCCTGCAACTCTGCTCAGAAAAATTCCATCTTCCAATTTGAATATTGACTTGACATGATGAGACCTTCCCCTGGAATCTGCTCAGTAGACACAAACTGGTGCCATTCATCACTGAAGAGGAGATATAAAACGAAGGCTGACATCTAGATGATTCCCCCATCTTTCACAGGCGGCCTGCTAATATCAGTGTTGACATTTAAATGAACATTCTCATCTACGGGAAGGTCTAATTTGATCAATGCAAAACTCCAAAAGAGGAACCTCCTCTGCACACATGCACAGACGCGGCTGCACGCAGCGATGCACATCTCCCGCTACATCTATCACCTTCATGAAAGGAGACCTCCTGGTGACCTGGCCTCCATAAAGACAAGTCGCTGCTCACCAATACACCACAGGCTGCCTGCATCTGAGCCTCATCCGCCACCAACGCCGCTTTCATCCGGCGAGGCTGCAGGCAGCGGGGAACACACAATGCAGCAGCTTCACAGAGACATGTGACGGCAGACAGAGACGAGTACACAGGGATACGAACAAAAAAAAAGCTTTCTGCAGCAGCCATGGCGGCGTAAACCGAGATAAAAATCCTGCTATTCTGCAATAAACCTCCCCCAAACCTGCCACTGGATCGCAATATTTATCCCAAAAGGTGTGATTTAACGAGGCCACGGCGGTGCATTATTTCTTCTTTGCCTTCTGACAACTTTCCACTTATTTTCCCAAATGAGCCACAACACAGGAAATGATGAAATCTCCTGATAATGTCGTCCATGACGCAGCCAGCAGAAAAGAGACGAAACTGGAAAGCAACCCCAGAGAGAAGACTGACAAGGCTAAATTATACAGTAATAATTTAAATTCAGATTATATGGTCTGTTTAAATCGCCGGCATTATTCACAGCCTCCAACCTCTCCGTGTCTCACTCCATTGTATTATTTGTATCTTTCTTATGCAGCAAATGGACCTTGAAACCTTCAACGTTACACACTTTCAATTACACCCCGACACCTTTCTACATCACTCCCAGGGCTTTACAATTTAACACAAAAGCACCGTAATAATGTTCATCAAATATTCCTTATTTGTAAAGCACCTTTCATACAATGCATGCAGAGAAGAAAAAGACTGAGAAGAAACAGCCGCTGTTCTTCATAATGAGTCGCGATATCTGCAGATGTTTAGGCTTCAGCTGGGTGTGCATTAGCCTTCCCACGCCCCCTAGTGGTGAAGGTCCCAATGCAGGCTTCAGGATAGCGGATGCACCAGGTGTAACTATAAGCTGATTTTACCTGCAGATTTAAGTCAGATGCAATGCTACACCCAGCTGGTGCACCAGGTGTTTAACCCTTTAAGCGCCAAAGTCGTAAAATTGCGACAAGCAACATTGCTGAAAAAAACAGGCTCTAGCTGCAGATATGGTGCCTAATGTTGTTACTACTGTACACCATGAGACAGCGGACATGAGTAACTTCAATCGCAGCAGCATTTGTGGGTGTGTTTCTGTTCAAAGTTTTGGAGAGAGAGTTTGAAAGACCCACCCCCGGTCGAGGAGACGAGGAAGCGGTGGTTCTGGTCGGAGCATAACGGAGAGAAGGAGGAATAGAGGAATATTCACCCTCTGACATGACGTTCGGTCGCCCGGTGAGACCATGAGTGAGTACTGACAGCAATTCTAGTATATACAATACAATAATAGTGACAGAGGTAGGGAATGAAAAACACCGTGGAGGTAGGGGCAGCCATGTTAGAACTCATGGGAGAAAACGCACAGCTAATGGCGGTGGAGGCTGCCTGGTGATGTCAGAATATGCAAATAAGATGAGTGAATTTACTCCCATCACAAACTTTGGGTCATACTGGAGATTTTTCTCATTTCCAGTATGACTTTATCTCTAACCACTTTCAAGCTACAGCCTTTTGAAATCTTGATATCAATACTGAATATTTTCTTGAAAAACTGTTAAAGAGTTAAGTTGGTTTTACCTGCAGCTTTAAGTCAGATGTAATGCTACACCCAGCTGGTGCACCAGGTGTTGAAGTTGGTTTTACCTGCAGCTTTAAGTCAGATGTAATGCTACACCCAGCTGGTGCACCAGGTGTTGAAGTTGGTTTTACCTGCAGCTTTAAGTCAGATGTAATGCTACACCCAGCTGGTGCACCAGGTGTTGAAGTTGGTTTTACCTGCAGCTTTGAGTCAGATGTAATGCTACACCCAGCTGGTGCACCAGGTGTTGAAGTTGGTTTTAACGGCAGCTTGAAGTCAGGTGTACTACTGAGTACCGACCCATGTAAAATCAAACGGTACCATGTTTCGAGACCTAAATGCATCCTTGTGACTGCAAGAGGGTGGAAGAGTAGTCAATTTTCCATGCCGGACACGAATGCAGCATTGCACGCACGTGAGTAATGACGTCGGTAGCAGCTAACTGAATCAACAAAACAAGCATGGCTGATCGGCTCCTGCTGTTTCCTGCTCGTTCGCCTCCCTTCCTCTCTCTCTCTTGTAGCAAATCCTCACTTTAAACACTGTGATTTGTCCGTTTATCATGTCGATATCAACCATGGAAATATATTAAATAAAGGGGCATGTTTGTTAGCTCAGTCACCTAGCAAACACTGAATTAAGGCATGGTATGGATTGCCTAGTGAGACCGCGTCCTAAAAGTTGCTCTCCATCTCTCTGACTTGGCGCAGCTGGCGCCATATGAAGCTCTGTCAGGATGGATTCAGGGTGATTTTGAAGGACTGCAGAGCCACAGGCTCGTCCTCGCTGCTTATTTCATCACAGAATGAAACAATTTGCCACTTTCTGTTAACTTTTTGCAGTATACAAATATAACGTAAAAGACCCTGTGTGTGACGTTTATGCCTGAGCGTGGACGGTCACATGACCGATGAGTGAGGAGCAGACTCTGCTCTTACCAGGGAAAGATGACGTCTTAGTTTTGTTGGAAGAAGAACTGCGTGAGGAAAGAAGATGTGCCGTACATGTAGTTCATGGTAGAGGAAGTAGTTTGTTTACTTTCATTTATAAAACTTTAATCGATAAAATTTTATACCTTTTATTTATTTTTTTGTAGTTATTTTGACTCCATACTCTATTGTTCATTTGTTTTAAATTTTTTCTCCCTCCATGGACTCAAACACGGATTTTTCCATGAGGGGAAATTAGAGGAATAGGAGGTAGTGGGCCGGGATTTTATTTGTGCAATATAAAGAAAAGAACACTGGGTAGTTATAGTAGTTTAGGTTTTCATGTTGGAGTCATTTTTTAAAAACACTGATATTTGATAGTGTGTTGATATTAAAAATTCAGAAGTTTTGAGGTTATATAACATTTATTATTGCATTTTATTCACACTCAAAAGTACCGAAAATGGGTACCGTTGTGTACCGGTATCGGTTCACAGGTACCGGGAATCGGTACCGTACCGGTTCAGATTTGAAAGGTACCCATCCCTAAATGCTACACCCAGCTGGTGCACCTATAGCTCCTGATATCTTGTGTGACTTTGACTCACTGTGTTGCAGAAATGTGCAGCACAAATAAACTCACCTTGCATCGCCTCACCTCTGTGGACTGGGCTGGGCTGTTTTCACTTTAGCCCACAACAGAGAGGAGGAGAAATAGAAAATGCATAAAGCTTTAAACTCCTTGGTAAGACATAAAGAGAGAAATTACATTAGAACATGTTTTTTCTGCTAATGTTGTTTTCAGTTGCATGTTTTAATGATTCTCACAGAAACACTAAAAAAGCCTTTCTTGAAGCATAAATCAAACCAAATGGCCTAATCTGCACCAGCGCGGTCTCTTCCTCCTTATTCATGCCTCCTCCTGCTGCATGCACAGGAGAAAGCCGCTGTGTCTTCTTTCAGTGGATACAAAAGCCTGCTTCCTAAATATAACATGTATCTGCAGGAACAGCTCACCCAGCCTCACCTCACGCACATAAACACACCCACACCCACTCAGCCACACACATCAATCCACAGCGTATCAACACCCACTGTGGCCTCCCGCCTGCTTATGAGAATGTGTCACCTCTTGTGGCACCCCGAGCAGATAGCAGGAGGCCAAACCAGAGTGTTTAACTCGGGCTGCCGTGAATGGCTGTAGGTCACCACTGTATCATCTCCACGGCGGCTGCCAGGTGGCTTTTATTTGACTTTAATGTGGAGAAATATTAGATTTTTCCTGGGCAGGCTAAATCCTTCCCCTGGGCTCGCAGATAGCCCGGCGAAAAGCGTACACAGAAGACGGGTCAATAAGAGCCCTGATGCCAAATCTCCTTAAAGTCACTCTTTATTCATGAATATGTGCTGAAACAATCTTTTGGAGGTATTATGCAGTTTGTGGACCTCTTTAATCCACTTTGGTTCACACAGAAATTTAAACGTGCCCACTCCGCCACGTCGACTCCATAAGGAGGATGAATGGCCGGCTACTTTTGGCTTTTGCTGCAGCGGCGGCGGTGGAGGCGACATTTTTACTTTTTTAATCATCACTGTGTTATTGTTGGAGTAATTAGGCGACCTACTGTTGGTGTAATTACTGCAAACAAATGAGAGCGTGGCTGCAATGATCCGGAGACTCTATAACTCATGATGCAGCTCTGTTTACTTTAAACAACATTTCCAATAAACCATTGGGCTTTATTTATTAACACAGGGCCTGTTTTTCCCAGGCTAATTTTAAAGGAATTAAGTCTAATGTAGAGATAAACAAATATTAATGTTCTCTTAGTCTACTGATGCTTTTATGGAGGCCCTAAAGGGACATTATCCATGCATTTGTCTTCAGTTTTTCTACATCTGAATGAAATTGTTTTCATATTAAAAGAAAAAAGATGTCATTAAAGGAACAGCACACCAAAAACGGATTGGTGACCATACGTCCTGTTTTCATCACCTGCTTGTGAACTCCTTGCATTGCAGCATGCATTAGTGAGACAGCTACAGCCTCACTAATGCATGCTGCAATGCATGCAGCTGGTTCTTAGCTGGTCCACCTCATCACTCTGACAGGACAGGAGGCTGCAGCTCGGCTAGCTGTCATGATGAAAGCAATCCCCAAAGAGCTCCAGGAGAGGTAAAGCTTCCTTTAGGAGGTGCCAGCCAACAAATATGAAACCAATATATGACAGCATATTTAAACAAGCTGCACAATTGTTGGGTACAGACAGGAAGCAGACTTCAGTACTGATAACCACCAGTACAGTCCTTGTGTTTAGTGTTTACTCCAAGCACTTTTAGCTCTGCTGACTGAGCCACAGTTAAATCCACATGAGTGATGACAAAAGAAGCTGCACAGGTCAAAACTTTGCTGTTATAAAGAGAAGGGTTTTGGATAGAACAGAGCCTACCTCAGGATATCCCCCATAAAAACATGATCTAAACAATTATCTGTTCAAATATTTCTGTCTCATCTTTATGCTCTGCTTTAATTCAGTAGAATCTATTCGTTTGCATTTTTGCAGGTGATGCATTTACTAAAAATCTGTCCGGTTTGTTCCACGCACAGCAGACACTGGCAAAGAAAATCACATTCTTCTGGGTTAATGTTCTGCACCTTTCTTGAAGTCCTGTTGCGCCCCCTAGGGGAGGCCCACCTCATAATTTGAAAACCACCGGGATAGAACAAAACCTGGGTCTGGATCTGAACCGTGACCTCAGGGTTATAACATCGTTGTTGTGCTTTGGCCCATCTTAAAAATGGCGGATTCTCCTCAGAAACATTGCATTTGAGCTGCATGGAGGTAAGGTAAAGGGAACAGGGTCGTTGTCTCCAAAATAACAACATCAAGAGCAGGGGTCCCTGACTCCATTTTAACAGTGGTCGGCTTTTTCTTGATTGGCGCCGGACATTGAAATAAATGGAAATAAAATCTATATTTTCATCTGACTGAAATATTCCAGAAAAAAAATGTATTTCCTTACAAAATTTTAACTTCAGGCCTTTAACCATGAGATCAGTCCCTGTCACCCTTACTGCAGCCCAGGGGCGTAGCCCGGGTGGGGGTACTGATTACCTGGGCCCACAGTAGACAGGGGCCCTTGAGGAGCCTGCAATCAAAAGTGTGTTTCTATCTTTTTTTTCTTAGTAGTTAGTGTCATTATTGAATCAAAAGCAACAAAATTAAAAGGTCAATAGACTGAAATTTGTATCAAATAGAGTAAAATAAATACTGGGGGGGCTTAACTCCTCCCTTAAAAAATGTCCAAATCAGCGTTACTTAACCAAAGAGCCACATTGTTGAAAAACACATTCTCAAAAGCCACAATCTAAGTGGTGAAAAGTGGTAATCAAAATAAGTTAAAGGTGGCAAAAATGGTCAAAAAGTGGCAAAATAATGAGTTAAAAGTGGCAAAAACATTGCAAAAAAAAGAGTGAAGTGACCAAAATGGGCAAAAATCAGAAACAAAAGGTGAGAAAAATGGGCAGAGAGTGGCATTTAATTGCAAAAAGCAGCTTGAATGGGTGAGAAGTGTCAAAAAGGGGCAAAAAAAATGCAAAAAGCAGGATAAAAGTGTCAAAAAGGGGAGAAAAGTGTCAAAAAGGGGAGAAAAGTGACAAAGAGATGTGGCAAAAATGAGCTTAAAGTGACAAACACTGTGAGAAAGTGGATAAACAGGGCAGAAAGTGGCAAAAATGGGCGAAAAGTGGCAAAAACTTTTAGAAAAATGAGTCAAAAGTGACTAAAATGGGCAAAAATCAGAATAAAGGTGGGAAAAATGGGCAAAAAGCATGAAAGAGTGGCAAAACGGGAAATTAGTGGCTTTTAATTACAAAGGGCAGCTTAAATGAGTGAAAAGTGGCAAAAAAGGCTAAAAAGGCTAAAAATGTCAAAAATGGGCTAAAAGCAATAAAATGGAATTAAAGTAGCAAAAAAATTGCAAATTAGGGTTATGGAAATATGCAGACTAAAATAGAGGTGACAGTTTAAGCCCACTGTGTAAGAGTGGGAAACAAACTGATTAATGTGACTTGCAATGGATAATTTCTGAGGTAAAATTTCCTTTAAAGGTTTTCTGGGGGAATAATGCTTCAAATTAAGACATCAAAGAGCCACATGTTGAGTTTTACTGGTCCAAATGGTAAAGCCCCGCGCTGCAAAACAACGCAAGTAAATTCCATTTAACCATAAAAATATTGCTCATAAATGGAGAAATTATGCTTCAGAAATACATTAACATGCATATATATATATATATATATATATATATATATATATATATATATATATATATATATGTAAAAAATGATGCAACATTTGTTGCTTGGCTAGCCAGTTAAGGGGGGCCTGTGTAATGTTCTTTCTGGGGGCCCTAAATCCCTAGCTACACCCCTGCTGCAGCCAGTCACAAGGGGGCGCCTGAAATATTTTAACTACATATTTCTGGAGCCCTCCTGATGTCTGAATAATAATAGTTCTGGCAACAACTTCCAAGGTGCATGGAGGATGAAGAAAGTCTTGAGGAGACCCTGATGAAGGCTACGAGTCGTCCTCTAAACCAGAGGCTCTCAACGTTGGGGTTGGGACCCCAATGGGGGGCACGAGTCACTGAGAGGAGGTCTCCAGATGCCTTAAAAAAACCTAGGAATATTTTTTAATCTACACTGTTGCCCTTCACACCAATATGCCAGATTTCAACCTATTCTCATCACTTTTTCCCACCAATTTTGCAAACCTTCAGACATTTTTGCCACTTAAACCCATTTTTTGTCAGTTTTTAACCCTTTCCACCCTTTCTAACCCAAATCTTACCAGGCTCTGCCTATAGTTGGCTCTGTTGACCCATTTTTGCCACTATTAACCCCTCTTTACCACTTTTTACACCACATTTCACAATTTAATGCACCCATTTCTGCCAGTTTAATTCATTTCTACCTATTTCTGCCTCAGCTAACCCTTTTTGCCAGTTTATATCAACTTTTCATCCCATTTTACCAAATTTCCACCTATTTTTTGCTACTTTATTTCCATTTCAGACTCTTTTTAAAATTCCACTTACCACATAATTTGCCCATTTTTGCCACTTTAACCCATTTTTGCCATTTTTGGTTATTTTTTTGCCACTTTTATCCTTTTTTTTTATCCAGCAGGGGAGATGGAAGGAGCAACGGTACATAACAATCATGTCTAATGTGGAAACTCCCATGCAGATCATTCTCCTGTGCAGGAACAGAGCCAGCGCTGCACGGATATTGCAGAGCGATTATCTGAACAAAGAGTAATCAAAATCAGACAATAGTGAACAATCGTTGTATTTACTCTTTTTAAGGAAACACAAGGTTGATCCGTTAGCAGAGGAAGCTGATCTTGTATTTCTTCAAACATATTTTTATTATCCTTGTAAAAACTGGAGAAAGTGTTTACCCTCAGAGTTTGTTTGGTTTGAGCTCCTCTCTCTAAAAATGCCAGAATGTCCTAAAGTCTGTGAATTTGAAGATCCTTTGAACTTGAAGTTGAAAAAATAAAGTTTTAGCAGTGGAAACCAAACCTTGGCTGATTTATTTCAATCTCTGAAAAGCAAGCAGAGAAATAAACACAGCAGGTAATTTCCCTTCTTCCCATCTGTTAAAATGATGTGTTGTTGTTGGTAATAATGTTGCTGATTTAATTCTAACAGCGGTAAGAGGCAGAAGAACACTGATACCTCACACTGGTCCAGTTCAGTTAGATTTCTTTCCCAGCACAAATAAACATCAAGTAAAAAAAGAAAAGAAAATAGATCTGCTTCAGAACTGGTCGTAATGTTTTTGCCCCTCAGGCTTCCGTAGTTCCTGCTCTGTCCATGCCAGAGAATCTGAACTTTTAGTGATTTCAATCCAAGTGAACTTTAAAAACCAGAAGATCTCATTTCCTCCATCGTCTGAAACGCCGTCCCTCCGTTCACAGACCGGCCTGAGGTCCAGCTGCCGGGCTCAGATTGATTGTCGTTTACTGAACTCAAACCTCGAGCAGCAAACTTCAGCCTCGCTCTGGTAACAAAAGCACAGTGCGAAGGTGCGTGGGAGGCTGCCAATCTTCTCTGCTGTCCTCCTGCTTTTTCTCCCATTGTTTAAGAAGGAGTCATTCCTCATGCAGTAATGAGACTTAATGTCAAAATAATGCATGGAGAACCTTTTAAGAGCTATATTTTCTAATTAGAGTGTCACCACAGGCCTGGACACAGGTTTTGTTTCATTGCAGCGCTGCAGAATTATCACATTAAATCAAAGACGGAGCTGTCATCTGCACCTGGATTTAAACGAGAAATATAAACAGTAAAGAAAGACGGAGATGCAGAAACAATCAGCCTTCATTAAGACACAATAGAGGGAGAATTACACTGATTGATGGACAACTCATCTCTGGATATTACAGCACAATGATTTCATAATGAGCAATCACAACAACAGGAAACAGACTCATATAGCACAATTTAGTCTGCAGCTGCACTTATGCACTAATCATATGTATAAAACACATCGAATCATGTTTAAATGTGCAAGGAAAGGTGATGCATTCATCAACGCACAGCAGAAAAGCAATTAGCAGCAACAGATCTTCTCAGTTCACTCACATATGTTTGGTTTGGTCTCTGTTAAAACAGCCCTGAGGGCTTTCCTACTACATGTATGTTCATCCAGACACATTTTATCTGAACGTGTTTCTTTTATTATTTTTTTCCGCCTTAGACAAGTGTAGAAACTTAGTGCAAAACTTCATTTTCCTGTTAAAGTGCACAGCATCAGCAGTAGGGATGGAGATAGTTCACCTTTATTAATAATGATACCCTGATTAACCCTTAGAGCTCACAGCTGTTTTTTTTCACCATCATGTCTCGCCTGGACTTTTTTCTTTAAAAGCTTGTAAAACATCAACCCTGTGGTGCACAGTCAAGCTCGATACATCTATTGTTTCAGGACAACCTGGGCTTCGTGCCGGAGGCCCACCCCTTTGTAAAATGCTTGTTAACTTCTGAACCTTAAGACAGAGGCACCAACTTGTTTTTTCCTGTGAAAGCTCTGCGTTTTGCTTTTCTATATAAGTTCATCATGCTTTCGTAGCTCCTCCAGAACATTTTCCAGTGAGCCCAGAACTTGGCTGACTTCCTGGGGGCTCTGAGGACAGGGTTGTCGTATACAACAAGAAGCGACACAGTTTAGAAAACCGTCAATAACTTTTGAACCGTACGTTGTAGACACTCTTTTTTCCCCTGAAAGCTGACCATTTTGCCGTTTCTTTGCTACCCTCGATGTCTCCGTAGCCCTTAAGGACGCCATTCTAGAAAGCCCGGGACTTCGGCGGTGTTAGACCTGATAATGAGCGTCTTTTTGTCCATTTTTAATCCTCTTTCAATCATCTATTTTGGCTTTCCTCAGTGGGCAGCGCCATATTTGTTGAGGACAAAATTTAGATGCAAAGCATTGTGGGAGTTGTAGTCAACCAGCTGCTTAAAGGAATGGCACAAATGAATCTAACTGCAAAAAAGCGCATGAACTTTCTCTTGTATTTATTCAGATATTTTGAAAACCGTTAGTCACAGAATCTTTATTTTTCACTGTTTTGTCCCCAAGAGATGGAGAACAAGTCTGTGCTAGAAAATGCTTTGCTACTGTTGTTTACTGTTATCTATGAAAATCTTTGAGTTTCAAATTCTGATTTGTTTTTTTTATTTTGTCTTTAGAGTCTTATAACTTTTTCATAATTCAAGTGACATTACTGTAGTAGATATAGTCTTAAAGCCCAGGTTGTCCTGAAAAATAGATGTACAGAGCTTGACTGTGAACCACAGCGTTGATGTTTTACAAGCTTTTTAAGAAAAAAGTCCAGACGAGACATGATGGTGAGAAATAGCTGTGAGCTCTAAGGGTTAAAGGGAGTGGAATCATTTCTAAATCTTAAAAATGGTCATTCATTTTTGAAAATCAGATTCTTAACCTCAGTCAGGATTTCCTGGGTAGATCAGTTTGAATAGATGTAAATAAATCAAGGCCACTGCTCCTCGTCAGAGAGTCAGAGTTTTAAAACTCCGTTTAAGGTGATGGTTGTTGGTTTATCTGATTAACTTTTAGGTCCTATGTTGATTTGTAGGCAAGGGTGGGGGGTCTGAAAATATTTTCATCTGCCAAAGGGGGGCCCAGAAGAGAATGTTGGGGTACCACTGGGTTGGGACACATGTGAGGGTTCCTTTCAAGAACCTTAATGGTTAATTATGCGTTAGCTCTAATGAACTTGGTTCAGGAACACAGACACGTCCCATTTCTGTTGCTAAAAGCACTTTTTTTTTTCTTATTCCTCAACTTTCTCATCCCTCATCCCAACCAAAATCCTTTTCTTTGACTTTCCTCCTTGTCTACATGGAGCCACTAGGGGCCCCTTACCCAGAGTGACAATGATACGGTTTCTCCACCCAGAGTCTCGACCCCCTCGACCAACCAAGTCTCCTACATCCATCGTACCTAATCCGACTCAAATCCTCGGGTCTCTTCACGCCATAACAGCACCGTCTCACGCCAGGTCAGCATCCTCTCTGCTTCCAACCCCGACCACAAGATTTACCTTCATATGCCTTCATCCCTCCTTCATCCTACAGTTTCACTGCGCAGAAATATCTTCTCTTGTCATCAGTAATAATATTCTATTCTACATCCATTTTCAAATATAGGCACAGAGGAAAATGCGTTATTTATTTCAGTGATGGTTTAAAGTACTGAGTTTTTATCTAAGGTCAATTCAAACATCCCAACAATCTCCTCTGACCACTCTGAAACATGCAGGAAATTTAAAATGTGAGTCCTGTTAGACAGTATCAAAGGATAGTTCCTCTGCCACGGCCCGGTGTGTGTACTGTATCTAATCCTATTTTTAGACCATAATGTGCCACAAAACATAACAGCAGCATGCATCACCTTACAAACGGTTTATCCATCCGCCCCCTCCCCCGACAAACACGGCGTTCAGCATTTAGACGAGCACAGCAACAGCGTGGAACATTAATTAAGCCCGAGCATATGCACCGCAGGCCGCTGTTAATGTAAATACACAGTATGACAGAGGTATGTGTGGGCGTGGCTGCTGATGTGAGCGTGGGTGGGGAGCCGATATGTGATGGTGGGCTCTGTGTTTAGAGCCATGAAATGACCCGTGGAACATAAAAACACACTTTGGCTGTGTCTAAAATCCAACTCCATTCAGTTCATAATGAAAACACTATTTATAAAAGTGTTTGAATTCTGAGGAAATACGGTTAGACCCTCGATAGGACAATCACTGTATCCACGATACCATACCATCACGCATCCTTTTTACCTTTATTTAAAAAGACTAGAACAGTGGTTAGCTTTGGAAGAAAGTTAGCGAAAGTTAACTGAGGATTTTAGCTCATGAGGCCATACAGAGTCCTCTTAGATATCCTCATCCAGATTCTACCATTGCTAGTCTTAACAGTGCATGCAAACATACTGGCTGTCAGATTGTCAGAGACATGCAGAGGAATCTCAACTTCTCTTCATTGTACTCAGTGACCTCTGGACTCCAATGCCCCGCCTCCTTCCTCTCTGCGCGTCTATCAGCCAGCTCGGCGCATCTTTCCCTGTGTTTTACACTCATAATAAAATGCTCCATCCCGCTCCTACACACTCCTCCTCCCCCTTCCACACGTTCCCCTAATGAGATAAATTAGCGCCTTGCAACAGATGCATGGAATATACACTAATGGCCACCATCTGTCACTCATCTCCGGGAGACGGAGTGAGAACGCCGCTCTAAATCCGATCACAAGCCCCTGGCAGAGCCCCACCGTGGCGAGGAGGAGGGAGAGAGAGAGAGAGGAAGACAAAGAGGGAGAGATGAAGAGTACAGTGGAGAGCCAGGAGGGGGTGGCAGGGTGGCAGTGTGGGGGCCCGGTGCAGACCGGACCGAGGTGAGATACAGTAAGTGGTGGAGAGGCGGTACAGCGTCGGTGCAGCAGGTTAGACCTGCTGGTGAATCAGCCAGCACGGGATTTAAAGGGGGTCTGCTGGTCTGCCTCTGGCCCTGAGAACAAAGACGGTGGAGACGTTTTTATACTAGTGGTGGAGTTTACTTTTAACAGATATTCTGCAGGTAAACGTAGGAAGATTTGCCCTGAGAATGCGCAGGAGCGTGGCGAGCCTCGGAGCTATAGGAGGCTGCAGAAGAGATCTCTGATTCAAGGCACATTTCTGCAACAGTTGGACTTAAATTCAGCATTAATTTTCTAGATTTGTCTGCTTCTGTTCCAGTATTTTCTGCAAATAAGAGCATGTGTACTCTCAAACTAGTAGCACTGTCTGATGTCTTTGAGATTGTGCCCAAGTTCAAAGGTCATCAGGAAGGCAGGTAAAGGAATGTTAGCTCAAACAGAAGCCACTTTAAGGAGACAGTGTTTTTAGGATATTAATTATACGATGAATTTTTAAAATAAAGTACAGTTTGAGAAGAGTATGCACAAACAGAGGCCATCAATAAAAGGTCAACACATTGGCAAACTTTGAATAAAAGTCTGAACTGGTCTAAAATATCTCATTATTGAGCTGAGATCACAGAGTAAAGCCAAAATTCCCATCACTCCTCAGCAGCTTCACTCTCTAACTTCTCCAATACCCTAAATGGTTCAAACAGTAGTAAACTTTTAATCAGAGCTAAGCAGAGACACTTTTCTGGGCTGACTTGCATCGATTGTCAGTAAAAATTCAGAATCAATTCTGAATAAACTTGCTGCTGTTTTCAAAGCATCGAACAGATTATCTCCTGAATACATTACTGATCTGTTAATTCCACCATCTGACCTTGGGTCACTCAAGTCTTCTTCACTTACACCCCCTCAAAGTTCATTAATTTTACTCCAAAAGTTAAAAGAGCAGGCTTTTATTGGGTTCATGCATCGCGTCCTGTTTAACTGGCAATTTTAAAAACAAACCAAGAAGCTGATATTAACCCTTTATTTTGGTAGATTGAGCTTGTTGTTATGTGTTGATTCTTGTGTTAATCTGTTATGTTAATGACCTTTCCCAACATATTTTCATCCAGTACTGTAAAATGAAAATAAACATTTACTAAGGGATGCAAATTAGCATTGCTCAGCAAGGAAGGAAATGGATATCCTTCATCTTCTATGTGCAAAAACATACAGAGATCATGAAATGTCTGCGCAAGAAAATGTCCAAAAGTGGCCGAGGTGGATTTACAGGAAGTTCTCTGCTGCTGGAGGGTGTTTTCACATTCTGCATGATTGCTTATACTGTACACGAGCACGGTAGCAGCTCCTTTCCTCTGCAAACTCTGATATAGGAGCAGCATGCAAGAAGTAAGACGTTCAAAATTGCTGCACATCAGAAAAGAAATACAGTCTTATGTTGCATCAGTCATGTTTGCACACTGATGTAAAATCTTTTGTCTCCACTGTTTTTTTTTTTTTTTTTTTCATTCACAAGTCATCTGAATGGACGCCTGACTGCAGAACTGCAGCTCCCGTTCTCCCTCTCGCTCTTAAAACCTCCTTAAATTTCCTTCAGGGTCTATAACGTGTCTATCTGATCAAACTTTTCTAATCTTTGGCTGTGAAACTTCATTTTAATCACCAAGCTTTGTATTAAGCTGTTATTAATCCTTGAATATCAGAGTCAAAGGCCAACAGTGGTACCCACAGCCACAACAAAGAGGCTCAATGCAAAAGTTGTGCTTTCTCTCTAATTTGGCCCTGCGCCATGACGCACCAGCTTGCACAAACAACCAAAATGCATATAAAGGTCTCTGTCAGGATGAGCGCTTTCATTTTATTGCTTCCTTTGAGACCATTTCACCTGGTTTTGCAAACTTTTGTGATAGAAAAATAACCACAACGGACTTAGTGAGCAAGGCTTAAGTACATGACTTTTTTATGATCTAGTAATGGATCTAAAAAACTTCTGAAAATAACAGACTCATTGTGCACAGACCTTTAGTCTAGTTTACTGCAAAGCTAAGAAACAAAACAACCACCATCAACTAGAAAGGAAGACATGGAACTGATCCATGTATGCATCCTGCCGACCACGCCAAATATGAAGAGAAAGAGCCCAGTGTAGATGTTCTCCACTGCTCTGCAGGTTTAAAGATGAAATGTGTCATCACAGAGCAAATAGCCTCTCTTTTTCTAGAACAATCAGAATTTACTGGATGGTTCCAGAAAAACAGCACTGTTTACCATAGCTACAGAGTCCTGTTACTATGTCCGACCCCCCTTTGGAGGTCTTTAGCAGTCATCCTATGTCCTCTGACCATCAGCTCTAAGTGCTCCTGGAAACACTTGTTCTAGAAGAGCCTGTGTGCCCATTCAAGTGTTATTAGCAAAAGCACAGACAGCTAAATAACCAGCATCAAAACAAAATAGTATTAAGGGTATTATTTTTAAGCTAAAAAAGCAAACCTCAAAACAAACCTAGACACTTAAAGTTAGTGTTAAAGGCTGGATGAAAAATACATGCAATCTGGATATATTTCACAATATTAACACAATGTTTCATTAAATAAACCAAATTACAAATTTTATTTAACTGCATCAGAAATTCTGGCCCTACAGCATCTAACTTGTGCAAATGCAAGAATCCTGTTAAAAGTTTACTTGATATTGCATTAAAAAAGTGCATGTAAATGCAAAAAATCAGATGATGACCATGGCATGATTATTCCCACCTATCAGATTAATGCAATCATGTAAACATGCTCATTGCTATCTCCTGCAGATTTAGTTTAGTTGCAGAGTTTCTCACTAAAGATGAACTTTTAATGAGACTTTATATGTGACTTATGGACCCTTAAAGTTAAGGTCAGGTTAAATATAAATGCAAGTTTGAATATGCATACATTCAAACTAATGAATTGATGACTTTTTAATTGCATTCCCAGATATTAGCAGCAGCAACAGATCAGATGATTAAATTATTGGTTGGAGACAGTAACGACTTTCACAGGAACCCTTAAATAATGCAAACGGCCTTTCCTGAGTGTGCAAGTTGCTTGGAGCAGCAGGGCTTTGCACTTCAGTTCAATGTCAGAATGAACGGAGAGGAAATTGTGTGCGAGAGAAGACTTAAGCACCTCTGCTTGAGGCTTAAGTAGCAGTCTGAATTGCACCATTTATGCATAAGGTACCTAAAAAAAAACGAGCCTCAACGTCAACTCTCACTCTGGGATCCATCACAGATATTCTAATAGAGCTTCCCCGTGACGGCCGGTAATTCCCTCAGCAGCGTTCCGCCGTCAGAGCGGCGAGCTGCCGCAGAGCAGACGGACATTCTGACATGCTGCTGCGGGTGTACCTGCGCCGAAAAGTCAGCTTTTCATATCGAATGTCGCCGTGACACTTCCTCTGTGCAAATAGCCACAAATCCATTTATAGAATGTAATCAGAAAATGATATATTCCTGCCGCTACCTCGGCCGCACTGTACATTAGCATGCAGCTTATGATGAAAGTGAAGGGGAACAATGAGAAACAAAAAAGAGGTGATGAAAAGGCAGACGAGCTACGTATCTCTGCAACCAGGAGAAATGAATCACCCGGGGAGCTCCCCTCTACAGCTTCCATGAGAACAAATGGACTAAAGCCAGCAACAATTAATCACTATTTGCATGGTGCTGGCTATAATTCTTTTTTAAACTGGTTTAACTAATGACAACATGTGGAAATTAATTACTTGTTGTAGAAAAGGAGGAGTCGGGGCGAGTGAGGAGGGAGAAATAAGGGAGATAAAGCGAAATAATGAAACTAAGACGGAAATATTTGTCTGTTACCACAGCAGGAGTTTAATCCTTCACAAATTAATTTCAGTTGAGGTTTTAAAAAACAAGCGGAGTCTTTGATGTTTCTCTTTTTTGCTCTAACAGACGCCGCGTATATCGGACGGAAGCACTCATCCCTATAAACTTCAGCAATCATACCGCATCAACATTTCCACTGAAGGCCTCACATAAAAAGTAACTGGCCTCATAAAAGCGATGTCAAATACGGCCAACCTCTCATAAAAGCGCTGATGAAATTCTCAGACAAAACTATAAATGGCATCTGTAGAGAAAAATATAATACAGCACTTTATAGAGGCGAGCCGGGCTGCTTTAGTGCACTTTTACAATCAGATATGTAGACCCTATGACATGCATTTGACCACTAATAGCAGCAGCAATAATCGCTGCAGCCTTGACGCCCAAAATCAAACCCATCCATCTTTACTGTACCGTCAGGAACTTTCAACTTTGACTCCTGTTTAGAATCTGCATTTCTCTAAGACCTCCAGACTGAACCATTAGACATAAATCAACCACTTAGTTTACATTTGAAGCTCCATTATCGCTTTTTTGCAGTCATGGCTTTTTCTCCCTCCCTACATGTAACACAGAAGAATCTAGGGGGGTAAGGAGGAGTCGAAAAGCCACCAATACTGCAGTGGTGTCTCAATATAACCAGCAATTTCCACATAATTCCCATGCACAGCAGCCTTTCTTGTCAATCTTTGGTTTTCTATATCTACTGGAGGAATCGCCGGCATGCATCAGCCCAGAGAGACCTGGTCGACCTGAACAGTAGGGCTGACACCAGAAAGAATGAAGTATCCAGGCAGTTGCATAATAAAACAGCATGTGCATACTGCAGAGCATTTATCTGATCTCTATATCAACATGATGTGAAAACAGGAACGCCGATCGAACAGGTGCAGACAAAGAAACATGCTGTTAGACCAGGGGTGTCAAACTCAATCTCAGAAGGGTCCGGATCCTGAATGAAGGTCTAACCTGAGGGCCTAACAGGGTCCACATTCAACCAAACTGTCAACCTCATTTTTCGCCAGTAATACTTTATGGTGAAAATAATGGGCAATTATGATAAAAGATTTTGAGATTAAAAAGTCAAAATGATAAGTTTAGCCTCAAAATCTGAGATTAAAAGTCAAACTTATTAGTTCAAAAATTCAAACACGAAATCAGATGTTAAAATAATGCTTTTAAAAGGCAATTTTATAAAAAAGAAACTCAACATCTTGTTTTTCAGGCAGAAATATGACTTAGAATTTAAAATGGTGCACCTGAAAGGTCAAAATATGATATAAAGCTTGAAATATTATATTGGAAAGGTCAATATTTGAAATAAAAGTTAAAATAATAAAATGACAAAGTGAAAATATGAGATAAAAAGTCAAAATAAAGAATTCAAAATGGTCAAAATATGAAATAAAATTTGAAATAATAGACTGAAGTCATAATTGTTAAATGCAAAATTAGAAATATGACATGAAAACACAGATTAATTTGTTTTCCCACATTAGTTTTTAAGTTATTTTTTGTTTTTTTAACTCTTTATTTTGTTCACATTTTTATGACTTAAGGCCTTCTCCATAATAGACTAAAGCTCCACCTCCTCCACCCCAGCCTCCTCCTTTATAGACTAAAGCTCCACCTCCTCCACCCCAGCTTCCTGCTTTATAGACTAAAGCTCCACCTCCTCCACCCCAGCTTCCTGCTTTATAGACTAAAGCTCCACCTCCTCCACCCCAGCTTCCTGCTTTATAGACTAAAGCTCCACCTCCTCCACCCCAGCCTCCTCCTTCATAGACTAAAGCTCCACCTCCTCCACCCCAGCCTCCTCCTTTATAGACTAAAGCTCCACCTCCTCCACCCCAGCCTCCTCCTTTATAGACTAAAGCTCCACCTCCTCCACCCCAGCCTCCTCCTTTATAGACTAAAGCTCCACCTCCTCCACCCCAGCCTCCTCCTTCATAGACTAAAGCTCCACCTCCTCCACCCCAGCCTCCTCCTTTATAGACTAAAGCTCCACCTCCTCCACCCCAGCCTCCTCCTTTATAGACTAAAGCTCCACCTCCTCCACCCCAGCCTCCTCCTTTATAGACTAAAGCTCCACCTCCTCCACCCCAGCCTCCTCCTTCATAGACTAAAGCTCCACCTCCTCCACCCCAGCCTCCTCCTTTATAGACTAAAGCTCCACCTCCTCCACCCCAGCCTCCTCCTTTATAGACTAAAGCTCCACCTCCTCCACCCCAGCCTCCTCCTTTATAGACTAAAGCTCCACCTCCTCCACCCCAGCCTCCTCCTTTATAGACTAAAGCTCCACCTCCTCCACCCCAGCCTCCTCCTTTATAGACTAAAGCTCCACCTCCACCACTCCAGCCTCCTCCTTATAGACTAAAGCTCCACCTCCTCCACCCCAGCCTCCTCCTTTATAGACTAAAGCTCCACCTCCTCCACCCCAGCCTCCTCCTTTATAGACTAAAGCTCCACCTCCTCCACCCCAGCCTCCTCCTTCATAGACTAAAGCTTGTTGCACCCTTGTATTCGGATTCATGCTACTATGGATTAATTGCTTTTGAACAAAATTGATGAAATTCAATATGCATTGTCATAAATGCATTGTCCATATGAAGTTTTTTTTTTTTTTTTTTGGGGGGGGGGGGTAAATCAGATTTAAGATTGTTTAAGGCTGTCCGTGAACAACAAAACCAGATTGTTTTAACAGCTTGATTGGCATTGTTCCAACTTTGAAAGATATTTTTGCAAATCTGGCAAAGCGCCTCCTAAGCGTTGCTTGTCCTCACCATGCTAAAGCATAAAAGATGACTTTCTAAGTTATATAATGAACTTAAGTTTTAAAAATATAAGTCAAGATTAAACAGGAAGCCTGTGTGGTTTTATTTCATCATTTTGAATTCATGCAAAAAAGAAAAATTATATTTTATAATTGTCATCTCTGTATCAACCACACTAACCTTGATTGTGATTTTCACTGGATATTCAGAGACTGCCTTGCTTTGATTCTGCAGCATTTGCCGAACCTTCACTCCAATAACAACCCCCCCTTCTCATCCAAATATAATTTCTTCAGGCTTAAGGAATCCAGCATGGTTGCAACAACAAAAGGCACTCAACATAATGGTAACCAAATGAATGATTACATTTTCTATTGGCTGGCTGTAATTATTCCCGGAGCCCATTTTTTTGGTACAAAGTGTCTGATTTGGTGCTTCTTGTTAAAATGTAGCAGCACTCCCATGCTTCACCTTGTCAACACTTGAATTTTAACGAGTCTAAAGTGATAATACGTGAGCAATCATTGGGCGTACATTAATGGAATAAATTGGCCCTGCAGAGGAGTGTGCAGCTATTTTATCCAGCAGATTTTCCTGGGCTTAATAAAGCATCGGCGCGTCTTTTTCTCAGCTGATTAGAAAGATTGGTGAGCAGCCACGTCCTTCCAACACACTGTTTCATTTTGTTTTGTGATTGGCTGCTGATTAGTTGGATGTAATTGGATTTTTTTTAAATTCGTCTCTTGCTCCCGTCTGTCTTTCCTTTCCTTTTTCCCCCTTTGCCTTTAAAGACCTTTGAGACCTCTCAGTGATAAAGAGCTATGGAGATAAATGTCCTTGAACTTTAACTTGAACTTTGTCTGCCTCTCTGTCTTCTTCCCCTCCACCTCGCGCTCCATCTTGCTCAGCCTCATTTACATGGCCTGGGCTGCAGAGCTCTAACAATCCATTAGCTCTGCGAGGATGTTGAGGGGATCCATGCAAATAAGTGTGAAATTACACTCTAATCAGTCATGTAAATCGCTCTGGTTCTCAATCTGGGCATCATCATTGCTTTGTACTTGTTTAGGAAATGGTGTGCGGGCGCTGGGTGAGCTTTAGGGGGAGAGAGAGAGGGAGAAAAAGACAATAACACCAGAGTTTGACAAGGAGGAGGAGAGGAAAAACACTCAAGAAAGCTTCAATTTCTCATTCACCCTGGAATCATTTCTCTTCTTGGATTCAGATTTTAAAATTCAAACCATGATCCAAATTGTTCAGCAATGCGCACTTCTAAGCACAAAGGCTTTGTGCCCCGTCTTTGATG
Organism: Cheilinus undulatus; assembly: GCF_018320785.1. Taxonomy (NCBI): domain Eukaryota; kingdom Metazoa; phylum Chordata; class Actinopteri; order Labriformes; family Labridae; genus Cheilinus; species Cheilinus undulatus. Next base: position 1,175,876 of record NC_054885.1, on the reverse strand, counting down.
AGGAATAAGGAGCCGAGGAAGACATGAACCAGGATAATTGTAAAAGTTTGGGTAGAGACAGAGCATTTGAAGCTACTTCATGTTTTACTGGGAAGCAAAGAGGAATTTTAAGTCGAATTTCATTGCGTTAAAATTGGTCGCCATCCTGGTCGACATTTGTGCACTTGTCATTTGTTAACATCCAAAAACTAATTTCCATCACCATCCAAAAAGGATTACATGAAAGATGCAAGTCTGGAGACTCACTAGAGCAGGGGTTCTCAACCTCGTCAGCCCACGACCCCAAAAATAAAGAGACGGGGGACCCCCACCGTACCTGAAAGTGGTTAACCCTCGCTCCCTCGTAATTTTGAGCTCCATCTGTCCTTGGTTGTCCAGAAATCGGACATGCAGCTAAGTGTTAATAAAACACTTTTCTTTTTCTTCTTTTTACTTTCACTGCTTCAAATCTCTTCAACAACTTCAACCCTGGCCACTACAAAAATAAATAAATAAATAAATAAATGTTACACCCTTTTTATGCCAGTTGTTGTACATCATGTCACTGGTATTTTCATAGTAAAAAAAAAAAATAATAAAATAAAAGTTACACCTTTTTAATGCCAGTTATTGTCCACTATGCCTCTGACTGTGATTCAGTGAGATAGCGTCCATGCTGAACAGATGAGTCTATCAGAGCCAAAAACACGCCAGTTTTACCCTCCTTTTCTCAGCCTCCTCCTCTACCAAATCAGATGAGAGTGAATGCATTTGTTCATGTTAGGTTTATTTTATGTACAGGCATAAAAAATCAGAGGAAATATGTAGGATATGAATCACCAACACACGCATTTCCACCTCTAACCAAAATGTGACCATGATTATGCTCATTACGTGCATATATAAATTTACTACATATTTGAGATATGATATATTCTCTCCTATTGATGGAAAGGACCCGTGCATCCTCATGCATGTCCATCCACTTGCTATGAAGTGAGGGCAAAGTTGAAATTGTCCAAATGTCCCCCTTTCTTAGTCTCAGACTGCAGAACACAGAAACTGCATTATCGACTGTAAACACTCCACTTACAGCATGTCCGGCTGTAAACACAGATGCAGATTAGCACCCTAGCACACACATAGGAGCACACACACTTTTCCTTACACATGTAACCCACTCTCAGACATCCATATCTAGTGGCTCCAATCGTTTCATTTAATTCTGATGTTGTTTAGTGGGTGAAATAGCGCTTCAAACACTCTGAGTCCATGGAAGAAGTCCTGCATGTGCATTGCTGAAGGGGTTAAAATGGTGTGCTGGCACTATCAGCTGGATCACTGTGGAATGGTGAAATTTAGAGCCCTAGTGATCGAGTGACTGCATAGAAAAGGTTGCTGTATGTTGTTTTGGTGCCATAGACACACAGTCAGAAAACCTGTTTTTAATGGAAGTCTATTGTCCAGATTTCAGACAAACAAGGATGGATGGAGATATTTGGCATCAATAGAGTTCATGGGCAACACTTTCTTTTTTTTTTTTTAATATGAAGAAAAATAATAACTTTGGCCAAATTTGATGCCTCAATCTATAAAAATGTGACTATCAACTCAAAACAATGATGATAAAAATGATGAAAGTCCTCAAAACGGACATAGTAGGATCTGAGGGTTAAAGACAGCCACGAACAGTCAAGAATAGTCATGTGCAGACAAGGCCGCCATGAGGTGGTGAAAATGGGAGAGCTTTCTGGGGCCCAACCAAACAAAATCATGGTCCATTGTAGGGCTGGGCAATTACAGCAACAATCAAATTCACTATTAATTTAACTTTTTACCTTGATTATGATTAATGAACGATTACTCCACCCCAACCTCTGACTCTGTTTGGTCTGTGAATATTTGAATAATTTTAAAACAAACAACTGAAAAGAACAGGCACAGATTAACAATTAACCTCCTGAGACCTGAGCTTGTGTTTGGAAGGAATTTTGACTTTTTCCTAATTATTTGGGACAAGGAGGATCTGATCAGTGAAACCATCAAGCTGGTTTTTGAACAGGATTTTCTTGGAAAAATTTTCCTCTCCAAACACCTCCATAAATTCATGCCCATTTTCAAGAAAATTCCCCAAATATCAAAAAACATTTACCCTAAAATTTTCTTGCAAATTATGAAAAAAAAAATTACCAACGCATTGTCCAAAATTCTATGAAAATTTAAAAAAAATTCAAAAAACAACCTTTAACTCCAAACTCCTGATTCCTAAAAATGTTTGAATAAATCTCCCAGTTTCCCATGAAAATGCCCCAAAACAATCAAACTGATTTGCCCAAATTCCTCCTGTGAAACTCTGCAAAATTTACCAACAAATCCGTTAATTTTTCATGAAAATACTTGATAATTTCCAAGCAAATTCTCCAAAATATCCAAATAGCAATGTATCCCAGCATTTCAAGCCAATTACCTACACTTAAAGGGATATTCTGGACAAAAATCTGAAAAATGTTAATAGCAGAAATGATTACTTTGTTGTAGGGAAGCCAACATGTAACGTCCTCATATGTGCATGCTGGGTCTTAGGGGGGTAATGTTTATCTATTGTTTGAAATCAAAACACACATCAGCTGGAATGAAAATGTTTTTCATAAAAAGTCAAAGTTTTCCAAGAAAAAGGGGAAAATTTGGAAAAATTGAAGTAATTGACATGGCAGGTTTTCTTTGGTTAGAGGCTCTAAATGTCCGTTTGGATTATTTTTCGATTGATGGCCCAGCTCTAGTCCATTGTAAAGTTAAACTGTGGTATTTTATATTTAACCTGAATAATAACCACTCATCAAAGAAACACATTTTAATTTATTTTTTTTAAGAGGGCTACTGTAGTAAGTAGCCCTCTTAAAAAAAGTAAAAAAAAAAAAAAAAAATAGTTAAAATGGGTTAATAATGGCCAATAATGATAGGAAAGGTGGTGAAATTAGATTTTAAAAGCAACAGAAATGGTTAGAAATGCCAAAAATTTGAAAAAAGTGGCAAAAAAATGGGTTAAAGTAGTTAAAAAATGTGCATATTAAGAGTAAAAGGGATTCAAAAGTAGCTGAAATGGTTTGAAGTTTGCAAAAATAGGTGAAAAATTGATCTTAACTGGCAAAAAAGGGTTAGCTGATACAGAAAAAGTCAGAAACTGGCAAAAATTGACATTTCAAACTGTAAAATGTGGCATAAAAAGTAGAAAAGAGAGGTTAAAGTGGCAATAACGTGTCAGCAGTGCCAACAATAGGGAGACAGTGGCAAGATTTGTTTTAGAAGTGGCAAAAACAGGCAGAAAAAAAGGGGTGAAAAGGGTTTAAAATGATAAAAATTGGTTGTAAGTTGCAAAAATGTGTCAAGATTTGGCAAAATTGGTGTAAAGTGGCACCAGTGTAATTCAGAAGTGTTCTTAGTTTTTTAACACTTCCCAGGACCCCCTCTCAGTGACTCCAGAGATGTCTCGACCCCAACGATGGGAACCCCTGCACTAGAGGACCAGTGGTGAACCAGAGCACGTACACAAAAGCCCCGAGCGTGCACCTGACCTCTCCTGACCAATGCCAGTCCAGCGTACTACCTGGCTTCTCTCTAGCTGACTCATGTGTGTGAACGAGGTCATAAAGCTGTGTGCATGAGAGAACCGAGCCAAAGCTACATCCTGTTGAAAGCAGGTGGCCGGGACACCGTGGAAACGAGACGTACGCCATTCTCCCTGATGGAAGGGACTGTAAGCTGCAGCTCGGCTTTGAAATACTTGTTACTATATGCTGAACTACCGCCTACCTTTGTGACTGAGGTGTTGAAGCTAAAGGCCGATGTAGAGGTCCCTGAGCAGTAATAGGATGTTGTGACATCTGTTCATCCCTCAAACTCATGAGTCTGTTAAACACCACATGGCATGTGTCACAACATTTAACACCTATAGCACACAGACGTGGGAAATGTCTACGTAATAGAGCGGGGGATCATGATCTGAGGTTTTGCTTGGGTTGGGTATACACAGGGCTGTGAGCAGGACTTCTGGGCCCATATACAACTGTACAGCTATAACCTATAAAGTGGTCTTCACACTTTATTTGCCCAAGCCAAAATCTCAAGGCCCGCCATGTTCTTATCCATGCTAAATAGTCTCTAAAACACACCTTGCAGGATCTTTACTTGTTGTATAGCTGTAGTATGAAATGTGGTTGTAGAAATTACCACAGCACACCTAAAACTGCCCCGCTTGGCCTTGCCACACCATCTGAGAACCGCTGACCTACAGTGGTGGTGAGGGCATCTGATCAGGTTGCCTTCTAGTCACCTCCCTGTGAAGGTTTTTCAGGCAAGTCCAACTGGAGGAGACTCCGGAGTAGACCCAGGACTCGCTGGAGGGATTATATATCTCATCTGGCCTGGGAACGCCTCAGAATCTCCCAGGAGGAGCTGGAAACTGCATTTAAAAGAAGCAATGCCTTCTCTGTCACCCTGTATCTTCCAACATAGTCTGAAGTCATGCTGCAAACATATTTATTCCATATGAGGCTTTGGATTGGAGCTTTTGTACATTTAAGCTAAATTTCTCAATAATGAGAGTGAGGAGATTTATTTTTAGTTTCTATTGTAATGCATCATTCATCAATACCAGTGGATATGAACCTGGTACCATACTGCAGCTATCATTATAGCTATAAATAACTGGGATCTGTTTCAAAGTGTGATATAGACGCCTCTGTGATGTTTGGCCTTCTCTATGAATACCATCAAGATGCAAAAGAGGGGATGAAATGATCTCTGTGACACGTTTGAAGGTAATAAACGAGATGTTGCACCCGTGATCTCATGCTCCTGCAGCAGCATCCCTCCATGACAGACTTTTTACCAAAGGCACACCTAGGATCAAGCCAAAATTTTAAACCGAATCTATAAAATTAGCCTGTCACGTTACAGTAAATCTAGGCTGGCCACAGAGTCTAGCGCTGCCATGTATGTGAAATCAGCTGATCTTGCAAGCTGGTTCATTCGTTCAGCATGCTTTGCTTTGCTGCTCCTTGTGCAAGCCACTTTTCACAACCCTCCTCCACCCCAGCTCCTCCTTTATTCTGCCTCTGACTGTATTAGCCACTGTTGTCATGATGCCTGCTTTGCTTTTGTTTTTTTGCTGCTTCTCTTTCTGCCCCAGGCTTTCCCTGCAGGAGTTCCTGCATGATGCTTTCCATGTAGGCTAAATGAAGGGCAGGAGGATCTCAGAACAGACACATGCATAAGAGCAACAAATGCAGATTAAAACTGCTGATAAAGACATCTATTTATAGCCACATGTAAAGTGTGTTTCTTGACAAAACAGTTCTGGTTGAACTTAAAGGGGCTCTATGTAAAATTTTTGCTTAAAAACTTCCCACTTTTGAGTATATAATGGTGCACACTTTATCCTGATGTGAAGAATGAGGCTCTTCATGTCTTCCTTGTTTGCCTGTATAAGCCTGTGGAGTCATTTCTCTGTGAAGAATTCGGGCCAAATTTTTCACAAAATCTCAATGGAAGTGACATCGGGTACTACGTAATGCACGCACCGCCTTGCTCTGTTTATACCTGACAACGGCGTGTTGAATGGAGAAGGCTGCTTACACGAGTAAACGACCGGCTAGCTCAGCCCAAACACCCACACAAACTCTGCAAAAACATAAAAAAACTGAGATAGTTTTATCTGCTGAAGCCCATCAAGCTAAAAGAGAGTGAGACCGACGCAGGGGGAAATCCAGGATAAATATCGATGGAGCATTTGAGAAATGGAGGGAGCTTCGCTGGGGGTAAATACCGACCCGGAGATGGCCGTCTTTCTGTTGAAAAGGTAAGGCAAAATAAAAATCAAAATATGTAGGTTTTATGTTGTGCTAACTTCCAAAAAAAAGGAAATTTGTTTGCAAAAATTGTGAATAATGGTGTTTGTCTACATGTTTTCACGTGTGGCACGGTGAAGGCTTGGGGGGGCCTGATAGAAAAAGTCTGTGGGAACCACTGCCCTGATGGATGTGACACATCTACTCCTCTTGGTAGCCATATGAAAACCTCTACAGCTGGGATGATAGGATCGAATGGAAAAACTAGGCGTGAAAACATCCCTACCAGCCAGAGTCTGCTATAGCTCATGTCCTTGGTGCACAAAGCTCTTGAACCAACAAGCCACTCAATAACATTAGGGCAGATTTATTCATTAACCTTGACCAGCTGCTTCACATAAACAGGAAATGTTGAAATCCATGTCTAGTTTTACAGGCTTTGATTGGTACCCTCTGACTCCCATGTTGTCAGCACAGAAACCGAACAAAGCACAAGGCCATTGAACCACTTGAAGTGGGATTAAGAGTCCCGAACTGCAGTAAATATGTCCTCTAACAAAGAGGAATAACACTGACTTCACATGACAGCCAGCGGTTGAGTCTGACTGCGGATGAGGAGCCCAATCTGAGCGGGCTCACTGAAGTCATCACGCAGACCAGATTTATTGTGTCTCCTGTTGAATCCCACGAGCTTTAGCGCCTCGTGTGCTTGTATATACATGTGTGAGCGTGTCAGCATATGCATGTCGACAAGCCGGGGGAAGGAGCGAGAAAAGCGAAGCAGGAGAAGAGCAGCACGATGAGGGATCAGGATTTTGGCTCCAGTACAATCTGCGGAGGAGTCACTCAATGAGCTGACAGCCGTCAGTGAATCCTGGTGGGGAGAGGAGGGCTGAGCCACTGTGGTCAAACACACCAACACAAACACAGAGAGACTCCATCAGCGCCGGGGAGCTCAAACAGACAGATGGGCTAATTCGTGACTGACTGTGTGTTATGAAACATTATCTCTGTGTCAGTGAAATCAAAATAACATTTTGGGTGTAAACGCCGAGCTTGTAACTGCCAACAGAACACCACATGGCCGTGATGGATGCATATGGAGCGTGATGCATGGCCTCGGAAAAATGTTTTGTTGCTAAACTGCTGCAAACGCTGTTTATGGAGTCAGCCGGGGTGAGCTGCGTGCAGCCGTATACGTTTGCCAATCGCACCCCCACCTGCCAGTCGCCAAATTAAGCCATCGAATCAATTTCAAGAGTGTGCAGGAAAATGAAGCCCATTACAGGCTTTGAATTTTATTTGCTCTCTATTCAAAATTAAAGGCTATTGACGGCTTGTTTTGTTCTCTTTCAGCCACTCCACACTCAGAGTGGGGAGAGGTGGTTGCATTTTAATGGCCTGCCCCTTTAACGGCCGGCGTCGGAGCCTCTTGATAATCCCCCCCGCCTCCCCTCTCCCCGGGTGTTTGTGTATGCTGGGAGTGCGTGGTAGCTAACTGAACCTGGCTCGCTGCTCTCCGCGGATGTTTTGTTGTCAAATAATGGGAGAGTGATGGGGTCCTACCCTGCTGCGAGCCACCGCGAAGATTAGACAGATCTTCACACTGGACGATTGGTGAAATTTATCACTGTCACTGGGTGCCAATCCAGCCGGCTTCTCCCCAGCCCCCCCCCCCCACTTATACTGTTTGTGTTGGTTTCTCATTTGGAACCTGCAAACCAGTTGTCATGTGTACTTTCCACTCCGATAGTGATAGCTTTAAGCAGCGCCTCAAAAATCATCCTCTGCTTCATGCTCCTCTGCACAAATGCTCATCGCACTCTCTGTCTGGCATGCATGGGAAATTTATCGTAGATGTGTGTGCAAGAAACATTAAAAAACCCTTTCTTGTAAGGCCAGTATTAAAGCCATCAGCCTTACATGCATGCTTGTCCCTACACTTGCTACGCTGTATGTGACAAGGACGGCCTGACACTGCAGACCTGCAGGACTCTAACTGCTCCAACTACCAATATCAACCCTCCATCTATTATCATTACAACTATTAGAGTGAATCTAGGAGCTGCTCAGCTTTAATAGCCATAATTACCTCCCCATCTCATTACCATTATAGTTTCTATTATTAATATGATCAGTCAAGGGTGGCCGTAGCTCTATCTTAGGTTAGTTTTGCATCAGGGACCTGGACCACGAGCATGTTGAACCCTGGAACCGTGCCCATGTCCACTCAGAGAGGAGGCCTCAGGCTTCATGTGTACTCAAGATGTGGAGATGTGGACACCGCCATGTTCGAGTACGGGGTAATCGTCAGTGAAGAGAGTTTTAAAGTCAGTTCTAAACATCTGTGCAGCATGAAGAGAGCTGAACAGTAGAAGTGGAAGCAGGTAGAGTGTCACTGTTAGTGTCTTTAAAATGCACAACAACCCTAGTAGCAGGATGGACCCCATATTCTGCATAGAGCACAAAGAAACAAAGAAGAAAACTTCATTGAAACTGTATGCTCTACGACTACATTTGGTGTTGGCAGCCCAGAAGTAGTAGGCAAGATCCCAGTCTCAGCAGATATGTTTAGAATGTTCATTATTTTACTGCAGATGTGAAAGTTTCTGCAGATCAACTGTAAATATTGGCCTGAATAGGCTGAAAATATCGGCATATTCTGAGATTAAATATCAGCTGATATCAACTGTAAATGTCAGTCTTTATCAGTTGTGTAAATGTCGGCCTATACTGGCTAAATAGCAGCAGTGAGTTTCAGCCTTTATCAGCAGTTAATGTACTCCCATTAAGGCTAATATAAGCAGTTATTCCCTGCCTATGTGAGTCATAAATATCAGCCTAATTAACTGCAAATATGGCTGCTAACGTCAACCCATACTAGTCATAATTAACGTGCATACTGGCTGGTACTAATGGCCTATATCAGCTGTTGATATTGGCCAATTTTAGCTGAAAATATCTGCCTATATTGATAGTAAATATTATCAACATCAGTCTATATTTGATGTTAATATCTCTCTGTATCAGAGGTCAGTGTTTGCCTATATTGGCAGTAAACATCAGCCTATGCCAGCTGGAAATATTGTTCTATATTGGCATAAATTAGGTTTAATTTTGGACTTTATCAGCTGTTAATGTATGCCTATAAAGACCTTTGTTGGCAGGTAATATTAGCCTATATCGGCAGTTGTTATCTGCTTATATTGGTTATATAAATCAGCCTATGTCAGCTGTAAAAATCAGCCTATATTGGCTGCTAATGTCAACCCATACTAGCTGTAGATATCAGGCATATTAACTGGTAATATTGTCCTATATAGGCTGTTGATATCAGCCTTTATCAGTTATAAATATCAGCCTTATCAGCTGTGGATATCAACTAGAATTGATTATAAATATCAGCCCATAACAGCACTACATCTGCCCATGTTGATGGGTGATTTCAGCTGTAAATATTGGCTTATATTGGTTGTATACTGGCCTGTGTAAGCTGTAAACACTGGCCTATGTTGGCTACAAATATCCATCTTTGCAGGCTCTAACTATCAGCCTAAATCAGCTGCAAACATCAGCCTTATTGGCCGTTAATGTTGGCCCATAGACTGCAAAAACCTGGCTGTAAATTTCAAACGAGTGTGTGTTTTTTATGCAGGGCCAGCAGAACTTTATTAGCTGAAATCTTGATCTTTGTTGAACTTTAGTGGGTTTTAAGGACTTAAATTTTAACTCTGAGCGATGCTTAAACTGTAGGTTGGTATATAATGATATAAGCTAACATTAATGTGTTAATATGCAGGACATTTGTTCATCCTGCTGTCATGTGTTGTCAGTACATCTGCTCTAAATGTGCCAGTCATGACTCAAATTTAAAACTATGATCTCCAAATACACAAATGGTGCTGATAATATCCTGAAGGCCTAATTAGGGTTTTAATTGTAAATATTAAAGTGAAAACTATGGGGCATATCTGCTCTTTTTGAAGAGCATCTTGGGATAATATTTATTATGACTTGGCTGACGTATACATGAAGTTTGACTTGACTTCCTAATCCGATAGCAAATGGAATAAACAACGAAAACGCTGACTTATCATGTAAAATCCATAAATTTAGAATCAGTTCACTCACCTTTTATTCTGTCAAAGATTAGCTTTGCCTACAGAAGATGCATTTTGCATAATGCATGGTGTATGTATAATTATAAGACCACAAAAGAGTTACATCCAATCTTGTATTTCCAGCTTCAATCTCCATATCTATTTGGATCCAGCTGACGTAAAACTCCAGGGATCCCGGGCTCTCAAACACTTTATTGAAATGTTATTTAGCTTTGTGATAATATGCATATGTGTGCAGACCAGAAGCCGGCGAAGCATCAAGCAGGAAGCAAGGTTTTTTCCTCCTTTAGAGAGTCAAGAGGCCACATTTCTCAGCCTGCAGATTCTGATCCCTTTCCGAAGCGCTGCTCTGAATTAGCATGCAGAAGAGCGCTCTGAAAGGTGCTCTGGCCCTTAACTCAATCTCTCCCTCCCTCCTTCCCTCGCCATCGCTCCCCCTCTGCTCTTCCTCAGGTAAAAGTAATGGATTGTAGCTGGCTCTGGCCCTCCGTCCTGTCGCGTCACGCCTGCTAGCCAGCCCAGCCAGCCGGCCCGGGCGGGGAGGCCAAGAGCTGCAGGCTCTGTTATTTAGCGTCCATTCCTCCACAGTCACACTCGCTAACTCTGAGGCCAGCTGTCCAAGCACACCAGGCCTCCAGGATGGCAGCGCCGCCTTAACTGAGAGGTGACACCCCCCTCCACGTTCTTTAACAGATTGCCACCTCAGGCCAGCATATATCTGAATACCAATGAAGAAAAAAAAGCTCCTTACTGCAGCAGCAGACAGGAACATCGAGGTAAAGTAAAGAGACATATGTTACAACAAAAAGAAGACTATGGAGCCAAACTTTGTTATGGCAGGAGGTCAGGATATAAAGATATGTGTACTCATACCCACAATTAAGGCTCATTTCTCTTATTCCGGTAACTTTATTTATCAACTTACTCGCCTCACAAGTTTTAGCGACCTGAGATGAACTCTTTAGAAGTCTTCCTTCATCCAATGCTCCAAAAGTTCAGTTTTTAAGACAATGTTGTGTGATAAAGATTACAGTCAAGACCCTCTACCTTCGTAAAGCGACACCAAAAACTAACGTATGATCAACAACAAGCATATCTCTGTATCTGACTTAATCTTGGTGTCAGTTATTGGTCAGATTAACTTGTTTTAGATCACGTACGCAGTCATGTACGGGTGAATGCTTCACATCAAAACAGCCACTGAAGTTCTTTGCAAACCGAGGGAGATGTGGATAAACGGCACAAAGCTGCAGGCAAGTCTGCAGTGTTGTTCACACACTTCACTGGTAAACTGAGATCCTTTAGACACTAGGGCTGCACCATTTGGGAAAATAATCTAATTGCAATTATTTTTTCCAGTATTGCAACTGCGGTTGAATATGCGATTATTTTCTAGGCCCTTTGTCTCATGAATTTTTCTGCAAAAATGAGCAAAACATTATTGTACACTATGGCCAACACAATATGAGACAGGTTAAACTGGGGCTACAAGATTCTGAAAAATAAATGTAATTGAGATTGTCTTTATTCATATTGCATTTTTTTTTTTGATTGTTAAATCAAAGAAAATGATCATTTTCATACCATTCTCATTTTGACAGAGAAAAAAATGCAAAATAATGACAGCAGGATTTTTTGAAAACTATTAAAAAAAAAAAAAAACTTGACTATTTGGAGCATAACATCTTTGCTGCAAGAAAACAAATATTGCAGCTTCTGCAATGTGAAAATTGAACTGAACCAGATGGCACTGTACCTGTACACCCCTAACTGCCTTTATCGCCAACAACATCAGGAATTTTAGTGGTTTAAGTTTTCTTTTTTTTTTTTTTTTGTTACTTCCTGCTACAATTAAACCCTTAAAATATCCTGTTTGTTAATTTTTTTCTTTTTTTTTTTAATTATTTGAAGAGGGTTTGTTTTTATTTTGGAGATATTTATGTCCACATTTTTTTTTTTAAATACAGTGTTTTACTTTTGTTCTAAATGTCCAGGTTGCTGCAGTCGCTCTGCGCTGCTGTTTTACAGTGCAATGGAGTTTCAAATATTTAATTTTAAAAGATTATCTGTGTCGCTGCTTCCTGTTTCTCTGTGAAACCAGCACAAAGTTTGTGTAAAATTGTATGCATTTGAATTAGCATTTGTCTTTGAATAAAGAATAATGTTTGAGTGACTAGAGCTTACTTTCACCCAGTGATTTTTCAAACTTTTTTCGCCCAAGGCACACCTGAGGTTAAGCCAAAATCTCAAGGCACACCATATTTAAATCGATACAAAACAGACTTTTTGAATAATGTTACATCAAGTTGGCCTATAAGGGGAGATCAAAGGGAGAGCTTTCTGGGCCCAGCCAACTGGGGGATCACAGAGATGGCAAAAGTGGGCAAAAAGTGGCAAAAACAAAGTCAGAAATGTGTGAAAATTGGTAAAAAGTGGCCAAAAAATGAGTTGAAATTGGCAAAATAGTGGTAAAAATAGGTTAGAAGTGGCCTACAAGGATTAAATGCTGTAAAAAGGTGGTAAAAAATGGGTTAAAAGTAATAAAAAAAGGGTAAAAAATGGTCAAACTAAGGCAAAAGTGGGCAAAAATTGGCAAAACGGTAGCAAAATAGATCACAGGGTGCAGAAAAGTGGCAAAAAAAGGGTTAAAGTTGCTAGAAGGTGGTAAAAAAGGGGTCAAAAGTAATGGGAAAAATGGCAAAAATGGTCAAACAATAGTAAAATAGGGTAAAAAGTGGTGAAAAGGTAGCAAAAATTGGTTAAACGTGGCAAAAAGTTACAAAACGATGGCAAAAATGTGTCAAAAGTAGTAATAAGAAGTGGCAAAAAGGCTAAAAAAAAGCACCCAAATGGTATAAGTTGCCAAAATAAGTGTGAAAATAGGTAGAAAATTGGTTAACTTGCTTAAAAATAGCATGAATTAATAATTTAAACACCAATTTTCAAGCCAATAATAGCTTGCCGTGCTTTTCAGCTCTAAATGAGATAACTGTTAGCCCGGATGCTAGCACCAAACGCACTGATATCATCAATAAATCCCAACTGGGGAGGTCCCATTCTCAGGGGTCCAGGCTTGGTTACAGTACTTGCCATAACATTGTAGTAATAACATATGGTATAAATTCCCACGGCACACCTAGACTTGCCTTAAGGCACACTAGTGAGCCTGGCCACACCATTTGAGAACCAGTGCTTTAACCAAACCCATTAGAAACAGTCAGAATATTCATTTTGAATGATAATTATTAGTTTCATATGTGCTATTGGTATTTCATATGTATAGGAATCAGATTGGAACTGGAAAAACAAAGTGCATCGGCCCATCTCTAACTGTAATACATTAATATAAAAATAAGTGCAATATAAAATAGAATATAAAGACACAGAAAGTGTGCACAAAGTGCAATGTATATATAAATGTGCAAAAGATGAGCTATGTGCAGGTCTGTTAGTGACTGAACTGTGGTGCAGATAAACCAAAAGCCAGTGTCAAAAAGAAGGACAAAGTCTGATGTGCATTTATGCAAATGTATTTCTGCAGCCTTACTTTAAATACTCTGACTTATGTTGATATTTATTATTTATGTATTTAACTATCTTGTATCTTGTGGTCCTCCCCCCATCTCTGCCTGTCGTTCTGACTTGTTTCAGCTGGATGTTGTGGACATGGGTGAGCTGCAAATGAACTGCCCTTTTGGGATCAATAAAGTTGTCTAAGTCTGAATCTAGAAAACATGAGCTGCACCAGGACCCTCGAGGAAAAAAGAAGATAGAGCCCGCTGTCAAAAATCAACATGTTTTTACCAGTAAATTCCAAGCCAAATAGGCCTAGCCAGTTAATTTTACCAAAAGACCTTAGTTTAAACTATCCATTTAATGTTCATTAAGTCTCGTTTTGACAACCTCAAAGCAGACAAAGCCTCCTCTGAGAGCTTTGGGATCACCCCTAGGGGTCTCCGACCCAAGGTGTAGAACCACTAGGCTCCATAATCTCATATTAAAGACAAAAATAACTTAGCTTTGGATAGAAACAAATCATAATATCAAAACTTTAGGTGGTACTGAGAAGGAAGGGATTGCTTCTCTGCAGCGTCTGCCTGAAACTCTTTTATTGCACGCTAAAATGACCATTTTGATTGGTCAGATCAGTGCTTATTGTTAGTAAAACTTTGTAAAACAACCCGGTCCAGCGAAATAAAATATTCTGTCTGCAGACATCGTTGCTGATTTGAAAACATGCATCGAGTGGCTACAGGTTTGAAATGATGAATGCACAAAAAAGCCCTTCAGAGCGATAAAGGAGCTGGTCTAGAGTACTAGTAGCAGATCATTTCCTATACTATAATAAAAACGTACTTTCATACATAAACCTGCCCGTTCACACACAAAGACAGCAGAGGTGTGTGCCGTGTAATTGGTCCTGACAGTCAACCATCCCGTACAGTGCGGCGCCCCCCGCTGGCGTCTATGTAGATGTTGATGTGCGCAGGAATGTGCCGGTCGGAGTGAAAGTTGATGTGCAATCAGTGCAGGAGTGTCTCCCTGAACTGACAGCTGTCTGTGGATCCTCGTGAAAAGAAGACCGAGCCGGTGAGCTTAATGAACGTGAGCTGCCACGAGCGCCGAGTCTGCACCACAACACCCGAGAAAAGAGTGGAAAAAAAAAAAAAAAAAAAAAAACCACCCAGCATGAACTGTACTGCAACGTCAGCCAAAATGTTCGATATCAGCTAATTTAAAAGACTTCTTTGTGTTTCTTCATCACAATTACAAACAGTGCTGCAGTGGTGACTCATGTCAGGTTGAATGCCAATGAGCAGCAGCGTGTCATCGACAAAAGAAGTCTGGCAACCGGCACTTATGTGACTTTTCAAAGTAATATATCAGTTCCAAAGAGGACAAACCGACTGTGCCCACGGTGCAAGAGCTTCAAGTTAGCATAAAAAAAGAGAAATGATTCAATATCTCCTGGGGAATGAGAGTGGAAAATGTCCACCATATCTGAAATGTTAAAGAGCAGACATAAGCGAAGGCTTAAAGAGGGAGGGGGGGAACAGTTGATATATATACTAAACGACTTCTTTATTACGTATAAATATTCAATTAAGTCAGGCATCTAACCAGCCAATCACAAGGCAGCAACCAGTGCATTTAGATTTGCAGGCATGCTCAGGATGATGTGCTTCTACATCCCAAAAACTTTTACCCTTAATATAATCAACACAAGTGAGTCATTGTTTATCAGGTTGTAAAAATGTTGAGTCCTGCTCTTTAAATGTGCATTCTGCAAGGCAATCAGAAGGACTTCCTGGTCTTTGAGAGCCAACATAAAGTGTCAAAACTCAAGAAACACTAAAAACTGCAGGTTCACAAACACATGGCAGCAACCAACACATCGTGGCATGTAAATGCTGAAGGTTAAAGGGAGCATCAGAGCAGGGAGGAGTGACTGAGCCAGCCATGGCTGATGGCGCCAGGCGTTTCAGGCCTGGTCCACTCAAGTTTTCCTCCTTACTTTTCAAATATGAACAAGCATGAGCACGCAACATTCCCAAAAAAAACACCATAAAAACACCGTTACATGCTGCTGAGATCACACCATGTCAACAGTCGTCTGTCCTTCACGCTGCAAATGAAGCAGCTTACACCAACGATTTCCTAGACGTGAACATTTTCTTCATTTTCAAAGGTGTCCCTCTAACGTGATCCAGGACACGACCCGAACTGGCATTGTTGGGGGCGGGGTTTGTGGCCGAGGAGTTCTGTATGAAGCAGCAGTGGCCTCTGATATCATCCTTCAAAGCAAGGATGGTTCAAAAGGGGAAAATATCTTTTAAAGACAAGGATGGAATGTTTCATAAGCTTTTAACAATGACATCATCCTTCACAGTTACAGGATGGAATGTTTTATAAGCTTAATGGGATGATATAATCTTGACAGCACAGGATGTAACGTTTTATAGGCTTAAAAGGATGACATCATCTTCTAACGGCAGAGGACGGAATGTTTTAGAAGCTTTCAGAGGATGACATCACCTTAAAGGCCAAGGGTGGAATGTTTTATATGCTTTAAAGGATGACATAATCATTAAAGCAGAGGATGGAATGTTTGATATGCTCGGAAAGGTTGTATCATTTTTAGCTTTTTTAAGCTTTTAAATGATGACACCATCCTTCAACGATACAGGATGGAATATTTTATTGGCTTAAAATGATGACATCATCTTCAAAGGCCAAGGATGGAATGTTTTTATAATCTTTAAAA
The DNA here is from genome assembly GCF_018320785.1 of Cheilinus undulatus. Classification (NCBI taxonomy): domain Eukaryota; kingdom Metazoa; phylum Chordata; class Actinopteri; order Labriformes; family Labridae; genus Cheilinus; species Cheilinus undulatus. Next base: position 1,159,665 of record NC_054885.1, on the reverse strand, counting down.
GATTACATCATCTTCTAATGGCAGAGGATGGAATATTGGTGAAGCTGGGGATGTTGGGGCTGTTTTCCCTCCTTTTCTAAGCAGTAGGCCGCAGTTGGAGACGTGGAAAAGCGGATGAAACTGGCTCCCCAGTTACTCATCTGTTTATTTTTAGAGAAGGAATCACGGCCTGCAGATCTCCTGGTAACTTCCTGCCATCACAACCATCTCTAGTGTTTACAGAGACCGCTGAAAGAAGAGGAAATCTCCAGAGTGAGGCATGTCTCTGGGCTAAACTGCCCTGTTGATAGCAGAGGTTGGAGGTTGACCGGACTGGTAGGATCTGATAGAAAAGCAACAATAACTCCAATAAGCACTCGCTGCAACCAAGGTCTGCAGAAGCATGGCTGTAGAGGCCAGGACCTCGGTGTTTTTTCAGGGGTTTGAAGCTAAAAATAAATTTATATCCTGTGGAAAAGCAACCATTACAACGCCATGAGAAAACACATCTACTCTGACAACAATCATTGATTGAGTGGGTGATGAAGTGAACACTCTTGTTGTCTATAAGCAATCTTTGATAGACTCGTGTTCAGAGTTTCTGCTTAAGAATCAGCTAAGAGCGTTGTCTTTTTAATAGTTATTCCTGGGAATGTTTTCCACACTATCTGCCGTTATCCGGTATTCAGCCGCCACTGTCAAACAGTAGGGTCAGAATCTGGCGTGACAGTCTTCCATACTATCAACAACCACGGGCGTTCAATAAATCTTTCTTTGTCATTCTGATGCTCACGTTGACCCTCAGCACTCATCCTGACTATGTCTACATATTTAAATGCATCGTTCAGATGGACAGGTATACCTAATAAAGTGGTCGTGAGTCTATTGTTCTCTAAACTACTCTTTAATAAATGAAAATCTGCCCTGATCTTCATGTATAGAAGCATTTCTTCTTCTTCTGTTATCATACAGCTGCACAGCGGCGCGCCGACTAAAAAAGTGATTTAAATATGTTTCACAGCTGGAGCGCATTCAGAAAATACAAACAACCTGCACCGCTGTTTCCCTATAATGGCTCTCTATCTGGCTGTGAGCACCCTATAATATTAATATCTTTTATTCCAGAAGGTTCAGCCCCGACATGAAAACAATATTTAAGCTCTAAAGCAGATTTTTAACCACAACAGAGGCCCTTTATGGAGTTATACTTCCTGCATAAAGATGCTAACTGTATTTATAACTCTCAGCACCGCCCTGGTTGTTTATTAGTTTAATCTGTTGGCTCCTTGCTTTTTTTTTTTTTTTTTTTTTTGCTCTCCATGATTCACTTTCTCCTCGCCAAGTCATAACTTTGCTATTTCAGTTTTAGCAAACATCCAAATATGAAGTTGCACCAGGATTTATGCAGTCAAATTAATAATAAAATACCAGGAGACGAGGCACGATCCATCCTGGAGAGGTCTATCAACCCCGTCAGAGTAAAGACATGGGGACGTTTTAATGCTGTAGCTTTTTTCTTTAAATATGAAATGTAGGTATTACTTCATGTAGATATTACTCTAATTATGGTCGACCTCATTGGGCTGAACCTCTGACTCCTTAATGAGACATCACCACCCTGATTTTAAAATGTTTAACAGGACCAAACAGACATGTTTACTATCACTTCCTGTGGTAGTCGGTGCAGCTGATGGTGGATTAAAGGTGAGACAAAAAGAGGAAAAAAAAACAAAATAGTTATTGAAAATCAAAAGCAACACAGACATTAAGAGCATGATGTCTCCTTTTAAATCCTAAAACACAATAAAACCACGACACTAGACTAGCTATGCAACCCAGAGGAGGAGGACGTAATGGAGCCTGAGCAGAGCACTTAAGGTTGGAGCTGCTGTAGTTCTGCATGCCTGCTCAGAGCCTTTAAATGTTTAAAAAGCATTTTATGCATATATTATGTAGAATGCAGAGGGTAGGATGTTGTATAAGCCTGAAAGGATGACATCATCCTCCAAAGGCAGAGGAGGGAATGTTTGATAAGATTTAAAGGATGACTTTATCTTCAGTGGTAGAGGATGGAATGTTGTATAAGCCTGAAAGGATGACATCATCCTCCAAAGGAAGAGGAGGGAATGTTGTATGAGCTTTAAATGATGACATCATCCTCCAAAGGCAGAGGAGGGAATGTTGTATGAGCTTTAAATGATGACATCATCCTCCAAAGGCAGAGGATGGAATGTTTCTAAGGTTAAAAAGATGAAGTTATCTCCAGTGGCAGAGGATGGAATGTTTCTAAGGTTAAAAAGATGACTGTAACTCCAGTGGCAGAGGATGGAATGTTTCTAAGGTTAAAAAGATGAAGTTATCTCCATTGGCAGAGGATGGAATGTTTCTAAGGTTAAAAAGATGAAGTTATCTCCATTGGCAGAGGATGGAATGTTTGATAAGGTTAAAAAGATGACGTTATCTCCAGTGGCAGAGGATGGAATGTTTCTTAGGTTAAAAGGATGATGTTATCTCCAGTGGCAGAGGATGGAATGTTTCTAAGGTTAAAAGGATGATGTTATCTTCAGAGGATGGAATGTTTCTAAGGTTAAAAGGATGATGTTATCTCCAGTGGCAGAGGATGGAATGTTTCTAAGGTTAAAAGGATGATGTTATCTCCAGTGGCAGAGGATGGAATGTTTCTAAGGTTAAAAGGATGATGTTATCTCCAGTGGCAGAGGATGGAATGTTTCTAAGGTTAAAAGGATGATGTTATCTCCAGTGGCAGAGGATGGAATGTTTCTAAGGTTAAAAGGATGATGTTATCTCCAGTGGCAGAGGATGGAATGTTTCTAAGGTTAAAAAGATGAAGTTATCTCCATTGGCAGAGGATGGAATGTTTGATAAGGTTAAAAGGATGATGTTATCTTCAGAGGATGGAATGTTTCTAAGGTTAAAAGGATGATGTTATCTCCAGTGGCAGAGGATGGAATGTTTCTAAGGTTAAAAGGATGATGTTATCTTCAGAGGATGGAATGTTTCTAAGGTTAAAAGGATGACGTTATCTCCAGTGGCAGAGGATGGAATGTTTCTAAGGTTAAAAGGATGATGTTATCTCCAGTGGCAGAGGATGGAATGTTTCTTAGGTTAAAAGGATGACGTCATCTTCAGAGGATGGAATAGATGTAAAAGAAGAGATAGCTGAAGACATGACTGGTGCTAACACAGTTACAGGCTCTGTGCAGGTATGTAGAACTAGTTTTCACTGTTAATCCCATTTTAAAAATGTTATTAAGAGGTACTTCATATTTCTAGAACAGAAATTAATTCAGTTCATGTTGATGATAACGCTGAGGGACTTTTCAGCCGACTATTCTTTGCATTTCTTCTAATTTGCCTTCTGTTCTGTCCTACAACAGAAAGAAGAAAAACTAAAGTTATGACAGTCATTTAAGAAACGGGGCACAGTGCAGTTTTCAATGTTTGGTAATCTTATGCTAGGCTATTATGCTGTATTATCTTGTTGATAAATGCACCGAGAAATGTTGCAAATAGAGGAGGCTGCACAAAGAGAAAGGAGAGGTAAATGTGGAGAAGCCGATCTGGACTCTGCATTCTAGTGTGAATGCTGATATGTGCATGTGCAACACTAGGAATGGAAGCTATGTAAATATAAATAATCACTGACTTTATGTGATTTTTGATGGTGGGAAGGTCAAAAACATGGTCATGATTACAGTTTAATTGACTCTGCAAGCCTAACTGCAACATGCAACAACCTGGAGAAATCAAAAAACCTTCCTAAACCCTTGTTAAAAAGATTTGAATGCACATGAAATTAGGACCAAGAATTTGAAAGACCAGATTTACTCTTCACAGCACTGTAATTATATTTCTGCAGTAAAGGAACAAATGCAGCATCATGTGTAACAACAAATTTATCTGCAAGTGAGAAGAAAGTGTTGGAGAAAAACAGACATTTCTCTCTCAATCCAAGCCGGCAGATTCCTCCTATTTCCTCCAAATTTAACTCCAGTGTAGTGAAGTGAAACAGGAAACGTCTGCGCTCACTTAGAGTGCCAAACAAAAGCACAGTCCATTAGAAAGAACATGCAGAGACATACTGCAGCATTAACAAAGGTAATTGTGTTGAGCGGCACATGTATTTTTCATTTCTCCTTCCACTGCTCTATAAAAGGCCACAGTCACGCAGCAGCAATCATATCACAAGACAAAATGAATTTGAAGAGCCGGCTGTGAGTCTGTGCCTTAACTCCTGCTCGGCCTCCTCGCTGCTCGCCGCCGGGAAAATTAAACCGCAGTGTGTGGCAATGGCAAGAGTGAAAACAGTCCCCATTAAATGTGATAATAAGCTGCGCGTGACAATAAAACCATGTTCGGGGAAATTCACAATGCATGTGTCGTTCAACAAGATGTATTAGTTCAGGTAGCAATTTGCCCCTGCCAGCTGCTTTTAATGGAGATTTGGAGATTTTCCTGAAACGTGCGTTGAAGAGACATGACGACTCAGAAGTGGGACATTAGCGGGTTTGGATGTTTCCTGGGCAATAATGACGAGAGAGAAAAACAGAATGCATCGTCTCACAAACAACAGGAAGTGAGTAGTACATCCAGAGAAAGCTGGCTGCGGTTCATCTTAGCGTCGCTCATCCGTTTATTCTGTTTGTACAAAAACACATTGCAGATTGGCCTGTTTGCTAAACATGGGTGCTGTGTGCAGATTACTGGCATCGCCTTACAAGAGGCGTCTCTGCCAACATTCACAGTTTCTGCAGCATCAGTCCTCAGCTGTTATATGTGCTTGTTAGTCTGCTAGAACTGTTCATTAAAACGCAAACACAGTCCTTGATCGCAGGCTGAATTTCAAAAACGTGAAAAAAAAAATACTGAATGCAACTCCAGGGCCTGGTGACAAGTGGACCTGAAATGTTGTCTGGTGGCCTCGGAGTTGTTTATTTCTTTGTGGAATCATTTAGACTGAATAAGAAGTGATTCAAGAAGGACAGGGTATGCCATACTGAATTAAAATGATAAAATATTAAAATTAAATGCGTGTAATGTCATGTAAAAAGCCCAGTTTAAACCAGCAGCCCTTAGACTTTCTCTGCTCGGCCCCAGTTTGAGATGTGACCTGTCACCGAATTCTTTCTTTAGTTGTTTTGCCTCTGTTGTTTATGACCTGTTATCCATTTGTCCACATTTTGGACCAACTTTTGCCTCATTTTAGCCACTGTTTTTCCACTTTTCCACTGGTCCAAATGTGCACATTTTGGACCCATTTCCCCACTTTTCCCCACCAGTTTTTTGTAAATTTTGACACATTTTTGCCACTTTATCCCCATTTTTTCTCTGTTAAACCCTTTCCACCATTCTTTTCTGCCTGTTTTTGCCCGTTCTAGCAACCATAAACCCCTTTTTACACCCATTCTTGCCCATTTCAACCCCATTTCAACATTTGTTATGTAGATTCTTTCCTGTTTAACCCCTTCCTGCCACTTCCTGCCTATCCTTCTGCCTTAGTTAAACCTTTTTTGCCAGGTTAAACCACTTGTTTCCCACTTTTAATTCCCATTTCACCAAATTTTCCTCCCTTTTTGCAACTTTAAAACCCCTTTTACCACTTTGTATGCCAGTTTTTGCCACTTAAACCATTTTTGCCACTTTTATCTAATTTTTATTCAATTTCTGCTATTTTTAAAATCAAATTTCACCACCTTTTCCACCAATTTTTGCAATTTGTTACAAATTTGGAGCCATTTTTCACCCATTTTTATTCTATTTTCAGGAAAGGATTTACATTTTTTAGAATGCTATTTTCTACAGCAGCGGTTCTTAACGTTGGGGTCGGGACCCCATTTGGGGCTGCGAGACACCGAGAGGGGGTCACCAGATGCCTTAAAAAAACAAATAATATTTTTGAATCTACACTGTTGCCACTTTACACCAATTTTGACAGATTTCAACCAGTTATCATTTTTTTCCCACCATTTTTCCAACTGTAACACATTTTTGCCACTTCAAACCCCTTTTCTGTCAGCTTTAAACCCTTTTCAACACTTTTTTCTTCCTGTTTTTGACACTTCTAAACCAAATCTTGCCGCTCTCTGCCTATTGTTGGCTCTGTTGACACATTATTGCCTCTGCACCTGTTAATATGCCTATTTTTGCCAGAGTTACCTATTTCTGCCTATTCCTCCTTCACCTAACCCTTTTTGCCAGTTTGTATCAATTTTTCATCCCATTTCGATATGATACGGTACACTTTATTGTCCCCTTGGGGAAATTTGTCTTGGACTCCAAGAGCTGCACAGATGAAGCTGCCAATTAATAACACAGAAGTAATAGACGAACAAAGATACAATCACATAACCCACACATATTGCACAAGACTCTCATATAAATAGTTAAAAAGATAACAGCATGACGTTATTGAACAGTCTGGCTACATCCTCATTTCACAGAATTTCCACCTATTTTTGCCACTTTAACGTCATTTCTGCCACTGTTTAATCCCCTTTTACACTCAGAAATATTCAGGCCTAATGCATGTATCATTCCATCCATTTGAATGACTTAGATTTAACATAAACAGGCCAATAAACGTTATGTGCTGCATATTTGTCACTCAGATGTAAATGAAACAGTTAGGACTGAGATTTATGTAATAATACCAGTAAACCCAATGTGTTTTGAGTGGATGAGCATGGAAGCAAACCAATCTCACAACTCTGAAAGAAATGAATCTTGGTTGATCCACAGGCCGTCATATTTAAACTATATCATACCTTTTAACTGATTAAATTCAATTGTTTTTGCAATTGACAGATTTATGCTGATTTTCAGGGCTTTGAATAAATAAATTCTAAAAATTTAATAATATAAATAAAATCAAATAGATATAAATATTGAAAAATAAACTATGCCATGATTCATTTTTCCGAGTGTACCAATTAACATGCCTGTTTTTGATACTATAACCCATTTTTTGCCATTTTTGGGTTGTTTTTTTGCCACTTCTATCCAATTTTTGGCATCTCTAACCCATATGTGCTACTTTTAAAATCAAATTTCACCACCTGTTCCAGCATTTTCTGCCATTATTTACCCATTTTATCTTTCGTTGATGTACGTTAATTCTATTTTAAACAAAAAGATTTACATTTTTAAGAGGGCTGCTTACAATACAAATGAATTAAAACGTGTTTCTTTGATAAGAGCAGCTATGATACAGGTTAAATATAAAATACCACAGCTTAACTTTACAATGGACCAGGATTTTACTGGCTCCAAGTATGGCTGGGTTTGCAAATGTCCTTAAACATCTGCCTTTCCCTCTTTATTCAGTTATAATGCCATTAAAAAAAATACCCCTTTTTCATATTTTTTGGCCCATTTTACAACTTCTTTTTGCTTCTTTTACCCCGTTTTTTTCCACTTTTATCCCATTGTTGCCCTTTTTAACGTTTTTGCCCATTTAAGCTACCTTTCATCCAAGGATGCTGGGATAACCACACGGTGCTGACACATACCAAGCAGCCAAAGCTCCATTTTCAACAACAGCAACAGGTGACCAGAAAAGCTGGGACAAAGAGGGCTGTGGCAGCAGATATGGTGGAGGAAATGTTCCCTACTGACATGTCTATCTGTGAGCTGCTGTTTGGGTCTGACTTTCACCTTCTTGGTAGTAAAGAGCAGAAAGGAGAGGTCTTGTGTCTGTCATTATTAGAATAAAGATGTGTGCTAACTGCTGTTCTGTAGAATTATCAGGAGGTGGAGACTGTCTTTGGTTGACTTTATTATCATGACAGACTGAGACGTAATCTCCTGCAGACTAAAGCAGAAGGATGCATGCTCCTGCATGTTTGTTCAGAGATGGTGTGACTTCCAGAAAGGCCGCAGACACAGAGGTCACGAGAACTTAAACAGTCACATTTATGCTCTATTTGCATACAATAAAGAAAAAGAGAAGAGGATGTAAAGCAGCAGAAGCAGACAAAGAGGGTTTAAAGGACACGTCCCAGGGCCGCCGTGCCGTGACCCCCTCCATCTGGAACCAAACGCCGCAGCTTAAACTTTCCCATCCCTGGAAACCCGCCCCTCAGCCGTTCCAGCGCCAGTTTTCCCTTAAATTGCCCGATACGCAGGCGGCAATGACAGTCATCTCCGAATGTCATCTGAGCGAACAATTAACAGAGCAGCAAAAATGTGAGGTCAGATATAATTAACATATGTGCTGCTCAGCTATAATTGCTCAAGTCGAAAGCAAGTAATTAAATCATTCAGAGTGAGCCGTGCAGACAATGACTGACGGAGCTTCTCCACATCTGTGAGAGCGGGGAGCCGGGACGCTCTGCTCCTCTCCGTCGCACCACCCATGGGACCGCCGCCACGTATTCACAGCACATGTACGCTAAATAAAGGAGCCGTAGACGCAGACTCAGCTACCACAGAGGGGGATGCTGTGTACCTCGAAGGAGGAACGGCGTCCAATCCCACGAGCCGACTCAGATCCTTCATCTCTGCCTTTATCTGAGGAATCACAGAAGTTCAGTCACATGCTTAAGGTGCTCCTAATTGACGGTGCAGAGCTCATTATGATACATGCGCCGGGCCGGCCTGTCACAGCCGGAGAGGTGGAAGGGAGCGGCATTAAGCGAGTGGCAGGAGCATTATCAGTCTATATTTCACAGGTGTCAGCGGGGACTTGTCCCCGTTTCGTCCTCTGGGTGTCATTTATTAAATGAAGGAACGAAAGGGATGTTTAAGGCAGAAACACAGGCCAGCTTGGACCAGGGATTATGTATCGTTACAGCAGGAAAAACTGCATCTGAACCTCGGGTGCAAATCCAGGCTTCAGGGTTTTTCCATTAATTTACTGTCCTAGCAGCTAGTCGTGGTCACATACATCCGGAAAAAGAAGGACAAGTGTACATCCATCCGGCACGCTATAAAAAACACAGCAGGCTATAAAAAGAATAAACATACATCCAGGCGGATGTAGGACAAATATACATCCATCTAGAACACTATAAAAAGAATATGCATCCATCCAGCACGCTGTAAGAAATATCAACACACATGTAGAATGATGTAGGACAAATATACATCCATCTAGAACGCTATAAAAAGAATATGCATCCATCCAGCACGCTGTAAGAAATATAAACACACATGTAGAATGATGTAGGACAAATATACATCCATCTAGAACACTATAAAAAGAATATGCATCCATCCAGCACGCTGTAAGAAATATAAACACACATGTAGAATGATGTAGGACAAATATACATCCATCTAGAACACTATAAAAAGAATATGCATCCATCCAGCACGCTGTAAGAAATATCAACACACATGTAGAATGATGTAGGACAAATATACATCCATCTAGAACACTATAAAAAGAATATGCATCCATCCAGCACGCTGTAAGAAATATCAACACACATGTAGAATGATGTAGGACAAATATACATCCATCTAGAATACTATAAAAAGAATATGCATCCATCCAGCACGCTGTAAGAAATATAAACACACATGTAGAATGATGTAGGACATGCATGTGCATCCGGCACTCTAAAAGAAAATCACAGAACACTATAAAAAGAATGCACATACATCCTGGTGCACACACGCTGTAAACAAACATCCAGCTTCATAACCCCCCTGAGCCCTAATCTATGTTAACCATTTAGTCTCTCCTGGACTTTTTGTCTTAAAAAGCTGCGGTCCACATCAAGCTCTATACATCCTTTTCTTTAGAAAAATGTGGGCTTTAAGAAGTTGTGTGCTGCAGTAATGGCACTGCCATTTAAAGAAAAGTTACAGGACTATAAAGACAAAATAAATAACTAAATGGACATTAAAATTTAAAAAATGGTATGTATTAAACATGGTAAACAATAACAAGAAATACTTTTTCACACAAGCTTGTTCTTGAATCTCTTTGGGACTGAAATATGGGAAAATAATCGTTCTTTGACATAAGGTCTTCAAAACATTCAGTATTTGTTGGCTCTATCTGAGCATTATTTAAAGCACTTCCTGTCTGCAGAGACACAGAGGGCAGCATCGCAGACTCGCTGTCTCTATTATGAGCTTTCCAGGCCGTCTCCTGCATGATGGAAGTTTAAAGATGTGCATGACGTGGCAACAGAACAGCCTGCCACTGGTCGTCACAGGCCATTACAATGCATTGTGGGATACAAAATGAAGGATAGCATTAGCTGCTAGCAGCAGAAACGACTGAAATATTGATGATATTTTGAAAAAAAAGTCGTTCACTGTTGGGGTGGCTGGTGTAAACGCAGGTCTGCAAACGGAGAAAAAAGGAGGTGGCTACGGTTTATGGATCAAAACTTATTTAACTCTTTATAACCTCTTGTCATGTACGACAACGTCAGTCTAAGAGGGTTAAAAATACAGCCATACACCCATCACACTGTAAGAAGTATATCTAATGCTAAGTTTATTAGCACAGCCCTTTTAGATGCAGAGTTTTACTGAGTTTTGACAGTATTCAGAGGCATGCATAGAAACAAAGAAACACAACACCAAAAGCAAAAAGGCCTACAGCCAGAGAACCAAAGACAAATTCAACCAACAAAGCAAAAAACACAAGAACCCAAGAGACACTACAGGAACAAAAAAAAAATAAAAGTATAAAAAGTTTACGCATGCATCCTAATTCATTCATCTCTATCATGGTAAATACATTTAATATGTTCATGCATCCATCTAGCATTAGAGCTGTGCCTTTCACTGCTCTTATGATTCCATTTGATTCAATATCACAATGAATAATCACGCATCATGATTCATTATGTTGGTTATATCAAAGTTATAAACTTTAAATCATGCTAGAACTAAATTACATCATTTAATAAGGGTTGACTTTAGCTTTTTCTTGGGGGGTTGGGGGTTATTCTCCTCTCACTCACTCCTCTGTGTTTGCACAAGCCTGATCTAAATACAGGATTTTGAAGGATTTGAGTATTACCGTAAAGGTATGAAAAGCTGTGCCACTTAGATTAGACTACCGTAGAAAAGCAAAACTGGTGAATATTTGAGTATTTCTGATGAAACTGAAAATGTCTGAATGTGTTCCAACATTGCATCGATGCAGAATCGTCCACGTTTGCATCACGATGCATCGGAGAAAAGACGATCTTGAACGCCTCTTTCCAGCGTGCTATAGAAGAGTATAAATCCATCCTGCAACAGTGGGGTCAACTTTGGTAAATGGGATCATCTGTCCAAATTTGGTCCAAGTCAGCCCATGGGTCATGTTGGAGCTAGGCTAATTAGCTCAGTGGTATTTTGGAGAAAGGTAAACGTCAGTGTTTACCTACACAGCAGCTGTAATAATGACTAAAGGACCCAAGGAAAAATACAACAGTGAATCATTTTATCCTCTGAATCAGAAGAAAACAAAGGAGCTGAAGGTGTGAAAAGCTCCTATGTAAAGGAGAGAAGTGTTAAATATGACCATGAGCGGCTCCAGCCCTGTCTTTACATGAAAAAAGCTTTTATTCATCTCATCTTAACTCTGCTCGGCTGCTTCCTGCTGAGACCGAGCTCTAAAACAGAAACATTCATGAATTCAAAGAACGAGGACTCTCCAGTCCACCAAACCCGGCTATGTTTGGACCACGAGAGCAGACCAGAGCACCCAGGGGAGAGCCACACAGGCGAGGAGAGCGTGGAGCCTGCACACGGGGAGGGAGGGCCACCGAGCCCTTCCTGAGGATTTGTTTCTGTCAAATGAAGAAAGGCGCTGGCAACTTTTGACATTATGTTCTCAGCGGACCAGGGATGAGGTCAGGAGCAGTATTTCATCTTTTTTTCTCCTCTTTCTCTGGTAAAACTTGGCTACAGAGCGCCTGTGTCTTCTTTTCATAATAAACCAATATGCTTTCAACCTGTCTGACCTCGGACTGAGGCCTTCCTGAGCAAATTCAAAACACTTTGCGTGCGCTCTGTTCTTGACATTTAAAACCACATGAAAATGAAAATGGATCCCAATTAGAGCCGCAGGAAGCAGAAGACCCTCTCGGTTCTCTTAGTTACTAGCTGGTTTAAACATTTCCCCCCGTGAAATGCCTTGAAAATTGACCTTCTCGTTCTGAGAGCGGCGATAAAAGCAGCCTTGAGTGGCCTCAGATCAAGCTTTTTTGATCGTCGTCTGCTAGGATGAAAATGTGAGAGTAAAGAAAAAAAACAGGCTTTAAAAAGGGAGCGTAATCACAGAGCGCATTACTGCAGAGGTAGGGCCGTGCACTTAAACGTTCACATACTCTCAGTGAAGAAACATGACATTAACCACCGGGTATTAATGTAAATCACAGGAGCGCGAGACGCTAATAGCCACTTTAGGACAGGTGATTATTATTGAGGCCATTGACATTGTGTACTGAATAAAGTCTAAAAATAAAAGAAATAATGTGAGTCCATCCTGCAGAGCGCTGACATAAACATACAGCAGGAACAGGCGGAGGAAAGCAGACCTCTGCAGGGCCCGGATTTTACCAGAGAGCATGGAGGGAAGAGTTTGGAGCAGTGACACTCAACGCGTGGCTCTGAGACTCATGTGGCTGTTTTATGTCTTCATTTTTAATTCAGAAACACTTAGAAATGGAAACTTTCACCTCAGAAATCAGTTTGTTTCCCACACCTAAACAGTAGGTTTAAAGGTCAAAGTTCACTGTCAGCCTTTATTTTTCCCCGTATATTTCCAGTGCCCTTATTTGCAATTTTTTGTCCCTATTTTTTTTTTTTTACATTTTGTGCAACTTTAAATCCATTTCTGCTGCTTTTAGCCCATTTTTACCACCTCATGTAGCCATTTTCAACCATTATTACCACTTTTATCCCATTGTTGCCCTTTTTTGTCATTTTTAGCCACTTTTATCCTGCTTCTTTGCAATTTTTCACCTATCTCAGCTGCCTTTGCCATCAATGCCATGTCCCCCCATTTCCCCACCTTTTTATGGCTTTTTGCCCATTTGAGTCGCTTTTCACTCGTTTCTTGCCTCTTTCTGACCACCTGTAACTCCATTTTTTGTGATTTTACACCCATTTTTGCCACTATTCACCCAGTTTTCTCCATTGTATGCCTATGTTGCCCTTTATTCCTCAATTTTTTACACTTCTTTTTGACACTTTTTCCCAATTTTTGCCATTTCTAACCTTTTTTTTTTTCATTTTTCCCTTATTTTAACTACTTTTTGCCATCAAGTACCCCTTTTTTCCTCTTTTTTGCCCATTTTTGCAACTTATTTTAGCAACTTTTATCCCACTTTTGCACTTTCTTACCATTTTTTGCCCATGTAAGCTACCTTTTGCCATTAAATACCACTTGTTTCCTCTTTTTTGCCTATTTTTGCAACTTATTTTAGCAACTTTTATCCCACTTCTGTACTTTCTCATCATTTTTTTGCCCATTGAAGCTACCCTTTGCCATTAAATACCACTTATTTCCTCCTTTTTGCCCATTTTTGCCACTCTTGACTGCTTTTTGCCCATTTTAGTCACTTTCTTTCACTTTTGTCTCACATTTTTGCCACTTTTGGACCATTGTTGCCACCTATAACTTATTTTTATTGCTTCTTCAAACTGTTTTTGCCACTTTTCACCTCTTAGATTGTGGCTCTTGCAAAGGTCTTTTTCAACAGTTTGGTTCTTTGGTTGCGTAACACTGGTTTAAAAGTAATGAGTAAAATCTTAAAAATCCATTCTTAAAGTAACAGGAAGCTACTGTAAAGGCGCTGGGGGTGATGTGATGTCAGCTGTAAAAACTGTTAGGAGTCTAGCTCTTTCTGGACAAGATTTAAATGTTTGGCTAACATCGGAAAGAAGAGCGTTGCAATGATCCGGACGGGAAAGATGAGGGCATGGATGACTTTTCATGAGGGAGGGTTAGTTTTTCATTTGGAAATGCTGCATTAAAGACACATATATATGTCTTCAGTTCCTTCTCATGTGAAAATTAGTTCTCATTGAATAAATCTGACTGGTTCAAAATTGTCTTCCTCAGCAGGGAGTGGGTCCAGAGGGTAGACCTCTGCTGGGACGCCCCCTGTTGCAGAAACATCTTACAGTCCTTGCCCATTATGATGTCTAATAACAGATTAAACACACTTCTTCTTTAGATGTTTCTCTGCTTTATAATTCACAATTATCTTCTAATGCACTTCATTCATTTAATAAGAAAGTGTTTTAAATTTCCATCTCAACAATAAGGACGAGATAACTCTGGTCTACTTTAGAGGTCTCTAACGTTAAACTGGTTAAATCTGTCCTACTGTCTGCAGCCTCTGTTGTTTCTACAAACCAGTAAAGACTGGAGCGTCTCCTGCGTTTGCAGCCTTAATGTGAAGGCAGAGAGGAGGGGAAAAGAGAGTCTGCTATATTTAAACTCGAGGGTGCCGGGGCAGGGATGTCGCTTGGATCACCTGTTGAAGAGCATTCATTTCAACGCGGGGAACAAAGGTCAGCATCCGCGCTGGAGCTTTGATTGGCAGGCGGGGGAGCTGGGTGCCCGCAGCAGCGGCCCAGCGGAGCAGCCAACGGTGGCGTGTGGCTTGGCTGGGCCACATTTCTGACTCAGTGCTGACTAACTGAGTGTGTCTGCTGACAGTGTGTCTGACTGATAGGATCACCCCGGGAGGCTCTTCCAGGGCCTTTACAAAGTGTCTCTGATAGGCCAGGCCCGTAGCACTCGCCGCCAGGGCCCACCGACAAATTAAATTTAAGCCCTGCTAATGCAGAGCGTAATCATAGAGTGAGGTGGTGATAAATTTTTCAACGGGGTTACCATGGGTGCCGCTGCAGCGGCGTCGCCGTAGAATCCATGAGAGGAAGAGCCGAGTGTGACCTCAGAAAAAAATCTTGTACTCCAAAGCCAAGGACTCGTATGAAAGAACAACAATAACGCACCATTATGAGATGGAACCGTTTTTTTGTGACGACCCGCGTTTCCAGGGGGAAATCTGAAAGAAAAGCAATTTCACATTAAACTATCTGACACAATGCAGCGGCGTGGAGTGGAGGAGGAGGGGGGGGGCGAGTGTGAATGGTTGGAGGGGTGGCGGCGGAGGCGGTGGGGGTGTTCAGGAGCTTTCCTAACAGCCATTGGCCGACTGGAGCGAGACGCACACATTCCCCTCTGCAGAGTTAAAAGGATGGAGTGGATGAAATTTCAAAGCCTCCCCTGCAGACACACCACTCTGCTTTGCACACATCAGCACTGAGATGTTCAAATATTCAACTCTGTGGTTCCAGCGCCGGTTTCATCTCCTAATATCAGACATGCTTCTGCTGCCATTAATGAGACCACGCCCCCTGCTCTTCTAGAAAAACACGTCCATGCATGCACGCTCTTTCTCCTCGTTTCAGTGATGCTAAAGCTGCACCTCAATTAAAAACCTCACAGTCGTATATATTTCCCATGATTACTTGCTGCAGGCGCTAGAAGAAAGTGAAAGTCAGTGGCAGATAAGGAGGGAAGTGTCAGACGTTCACCTATTAAACTCACTCACTTATTACCACGGCGCTCTTATTGAGGGGACGCGCTGACATCGTTATGAGGCGCCGTAACAGAAAGAGACAAACTCGGCTGCCCTTGTGGAGACAATAGGGAGCCCTCAGAGCTGCAGCATGTTCAGCTCATCCCTCCTCCGCTTTTTATTCCCCTGACTTGACAGCCTTGATTTGACCACTTGCCTCCTCTTTCTTTACGAGCACCTCTCACACCGAACATCTGCACAGCCGACGCCTGAGCCGTAAAACAAACGCTCGCCAATTACATCCCTACGTACTAAATCAAGAGATAATCCTCAGCTCTCTCTTTTGGGTTGTTTTCTGTTTTCCTCTCTCTTTTTTTTTTTTTTTTTTTTTGCTTTTTATGTTGGCAACATCTTTGTTGCTAAGCAGTCGTTGCTGTGGTGATTTTGCGCTGCACTTCCCAGGGATCACAAGTCGGTCAAAAGAGTGTGGCCGGAGCGGTGACGTCTTCCGCGGCAAATTTTGGTGAAAGGGAACTTTGACTTCTCCTTTTTCTCTGTGACTTGAATGCTTCACACACTTGGTTTTTCATTCTATTCCCCCATGCACAGAAAGCATGGAGAAAGGATGGAAATTTGGGAAAAAGCTGTCCTCTTTGTGCTGGATTCAGAAAGGTAAGGATGCACGATGGTAGAAATACCCATAAATAGACGTTTCTGTATGTTTAGAAACAAGACAAACATCATTCAGTTCTACGGTATATGTCAACGTCAGCTTTATCCAAAACAGACGAGCAAAAGTCCACAAATTCATGCTCCACTTATAATAATGGTGCAGTCATGCATCCTGCAGACATGCACAGCCAACAACATCAGCAGGATTTCACAGATCTGCCTTAACCCTTGGACATTTTTCTCAACTTTTTTTTTTAATTTGTGATCATTTTGTTGGTTTTACAGTTTGTGGCATGAATTTTTACAGGAACTTTTCTTTCTAGTTAAATTTTTGAAATCCAAAATGTTTTATTCTTAAATGTCACTCTTAGTCTCTCAGTAAATTTTTAACCCTCTGGACACCTTCGAGGCAAAAATGTACACGAACAAAAAACTGCTATTAAATCAGCATACATCATATTTTTCCTACTTGTTTTCATAAATCTCTTTAACAACTTCAGACCTGCTCAAAACTACCAAACATTTAACAATTCTCAGAATTTTAACCCTTTCTATAAACAAACATTTTGACGAGAAAACTATTGATCATGTTGATTTGAGTTTTTTGCGACTAAATGAAGACAGCACTGTAAATGGAAAACATAGTGGCAACCAACATAGGAACAATATTTTTATTTATTATGCCCTGATGGATTAGGAAGGCTTAAACCAGTACTGATGATGGTTTAGGAGCAGACCCAGTAGTAGCCAGGGCCGACCAGGGCCTCCTGAAATCTGACTGGCCTCCCTAGAATCCTTAAGATGACTCTGGCTATTTGCCTTGTCAGCCATTAACTAGCCATTTAAGCAGACCCAGTAACAAAGCATATCCAAACCATCATAAGATTGGTTCTACTACCGTTACAACCCTCAGGATGAGGCGTGTGAAAGCAGCCCCACCATCCTCATATATTTTCATACGCGGCCCCCAGTGGAAAAGGTTGGACTCCCCTGATGTAAAGGATGGGAGTCTTCTCAAAGTGATTTTACCAAAAAAAGTTTGGAGCAAATTCTGCAGGATAAACTAAAGCAAACAGACGAGTTAAAAATGCTACAAGCGAGCAGCATTCAGGTTTGAACTTTTTAAGCAGTCGTCATTATCTGGAAATCTGTCTGCACAGACCAAGAACCATTATTGAACTATCACGAGTGTTTAAGGCTGGTCCAAAACCATTAAGAGCTCTGCAGACCAGTCCAACAGTCCAGCATCAGTCTGTAAAGATAGTGAAAGCCAACCCCGGTCAGCTAAAACGCTTTAGTTCAAAGTCTGACTCTAGTAAGTACTTTAGGTTTGACAACACAGAAAAGATCACTGAATATGACCAAAGCATGCAAAAGTTTTCAAGCATCTCATTGGGACAGGAATGTAAGAACCAAAACTATTAGGAGGAGCAAGGAATCATGGGAGCGCTCCACCAGCCCAACCCCAGAAAACAAACTCTGATAGGCTAGCTGAGACGAGTGGGTGGAGCTTTGGTTAAAAAATAAATAAAACATGATCAATGTTCATCAGAATATGGAGTAATTCTTCAATATCCTAAAATCTCAACCACCACATTTAAATTCTGTTTTCTTCTCATTACTTCAGTGTTTTTAAGACTAATATGGGTTAACAAGGTTCCATGTTTATTTGCATATGAAGCGAGAATTTTTGATTAATACATCCGCATTAATATTCAAAGATCTGCCTTTGACTTTCAAATTATTTATATGCTAAAAATAAAACCTACACAAAACACTGAAAAACTGTCGTTTCTATTTGATTTTAAATTACACCCAAGCTTCTGGAATCTTCTTTGACCTAAATGTAAAGAATGTAAAATTTCACCACCAGGGGGCTCTCAACCAAAACAATAACAAAAGATTGTGCCACTGGTAGCAGGGAATCATGGGAGTTATTCTCTGCTTCAGGGTCAAAATAAACTCCCAGTAGACCAAAGCTGATCAGGGCAAGCTTGGGTGAAAACGAGCGGTGAAGAACGGTCGACAAGCTCAAAGATGCAGCACATAAATGGTTAAATAAAGGTTAAACAAATAAAATAAATAAATGAGGGAATCTGATATGAAAAAAGTCTGCCGACCAGTCCAGGGTGTTCCCGCCTCTCGTCCAATGACAGCTGAGAGTGGAACTGGACAGATGGGTGGGAATCCACAGCACGGCCAGGATCTCATAGCAACCCTACTGCCAGCCCAAAAGGTACCCTAGGCCAGTGGTTCTCAACCCTGGGGTTGGGACCCCCTGGGGCTCGCTAGACGCTGAGGGGGGGTCACCAGATGCTTTAAAAAACTAAGAATATATTCAAATTACACTGTCGCCACTTCACACCAGTTTTACCCAATGTTAACCTTTATCATCACTTTTTAACACCAATATTAGCACATTTTTACCACTTAGAACCCATTTTCACCACTCCCTGCCTATCGTTACTTCTGTTGACCCATTATTGCTTCTATCAACCATTTTTTACACCCCTGTTGCTCATTTTACCACAGCTAACCCATGTTTGCAGGTTTATATCATTCTTTCATCCCATTCCACCAAATTTCCACCAATTTTTCGCACTTCAAAGCAATTTCAGCCACTTTTTAATCCTCCATTACCAATTGTGTGCCTGTTTTTGCCACTTGAACTCATTTGTGGTTATTTTTTTCCACTTTTAACCAATTTATGTTCTTTAAAAATCCAATTTCACCACCTTGTCCACCATTTTTTGCCATTATTAACCCTACTGAGTCTAAAAATGGCAATTCGGACATATTTTGTTATTGTGGCTGTAAAATAGTCAGCTTTTCCCAGGAGTACTTGTACTTGACTTTTCAACATCTGGTTAATGATTATTGCACATTATATGGAATTGTCAGCAGTTTAAAAGAAGAAAAACACAGAAACAGATTTGTTATTCATAAATATGGTTATTGCTCATGAAGTTTTGATTTGACATTTGAAATGTGAACCTATACATGTTTAGAACAATCAGCAGTCATTTTTGGAGTCTAGGACTCTGGGTGTGCAAAACACAGAGCAAAAGATAACTATATACATAGGCCACAATTAGTGCAAATAAAGGTGGAGAAATGCATTCTCAGCATTCTCAGTAACATATTGTTATTGCACATGACAGACACGCACAAATGCCACTATCTAACGCTATTTTAGAAAACTAAACACCACTCTCACTCGCTCTCCTTTTACTCTCTTCCTTCACTCTCCTTTCTCACTCATCTTCTGCCAAAGCTGACGTTTTCGCGGTGCTGTTCGTCATTACCGTAATATCCAGTGCTTAACAAACATATTTGACCACCTCGTATCTGTCCCAGAGACCATCCGGCATCATGAAGTGCTTTAATGCGGACTCTTTCATTTTCAGTCAGCTCTCCATGCTTTACCGTTTTGAACTGGAATGAGGAATTTCAAACTGAATTCCAAAATCTGAATTTCCTAAATTTAAGCCGGCTCACTGGGCTTCTCTGAGAAGTCAGAAATAATCAAGCATAACATTCAAGCACTAAAACTCATTTTCCTGTTCAGGAATGACAGTAAATAACTATAATTTGACATATTAATCAAGAAATAATAATGTGCTTTACTATTTTTTCAGTTTTTTTGGAAATCAGTAAATTTGAAAATTCATGGATAATGATAATAATTCTATTTTAGCATTAAAAATATCATTTGGGTTAAAGAGCTTCTACATATTGGTGTATTAACCATTGCAGAAACATAAAAATGATTTTGGTAATTACCAATGCTGTTAATTTAGGGCAGCTGTGGCAGAAACCTGACTTTGGTTAGGGTTAGGGTGGTCTAATACATTTGTTAAGCACTGTTTATACCACACATCATATATTGGTGTAAAGCACAGATTCTCAGCTCTCTGTCAGCATTGGAATTTTTTAGATTGAGCAAACTTTGGAGGAGTTACAGTGTTGAGAATCCGTGTAGCGGTCTCGCGGTACTTCTGGTGTTTTGCTATGAATGCCCAGGTCATGTGGTTGCGAGTACCGTAATGAACCATATATGTGCGCATGCCCACAATTCTCAGCTTTCCAACACATTGGAATTTTTCTGATTGGACAAACTTTGACAGAGTTACGGTAATAATACTCCACACATATAAAACACAGCACCAGCGCTGGCTCAGTAGGTAAAGGGTTAACCAATTTTAGCCATTTTAATCCATTTTAATTATTTTTTTAACCAAAAGTTATTTTCATTTAAAGAAGGCTATTTACTACATAAATGATGAGGAAAGAGAACTGTTTCTTTGATAACAGTGGTTATTATCCAGGTCTAATATAAATGTGGTTTTCACAGCTTAACTTCACGATGGACCATGGTTTTGCTGACCTCCATGGCCCCCCAGTTGGTCTGGGTCCCAGAAACCTCCCCCTTTAACCCTCCTAATGCACAGCATTGTCTCCACATGACTGTTCTTGAATGTTCCTGGCTGTTCAACCACCTTCAGGTCCAGTGGGGGTCCCCAGTCTCTGGGACCTCGCGGGCTGAAAAGGTTGAGATCCCGTGCCCTGGGCTGTGCCTGCTCACCACATCCACCCCTGACTTTTTCAACAGATTATCTTCCAATGCTTCTGATAATGAGCAAAGACATCCAGAGCATGACTGGGGTTGTGTAAATCCTCCTTTAGCCTCATTTTCTGGCCCAAACATGCCTACAAGTTCTGCACAGTCCTGCATATTTAACTCAACCTCAGATACGTGGAGAAAGATGGATGGACTGATGGATATAGGACAGGCCTTTTTTTTTTCTTAATTTACGTGAATCAGTAAAATAAAAAAGACGAATTGTACCTTTAAGAGGCCAACCGGCCATGATTGTGGACATTATATCATCATCCATGAGATGGATATGAGGAAATATCAGGACTCTGCTGACACACACTGAAGCCTTCATTCATCCTTTCCTGAGCGGCGATCTCTGACAGTAGAAGGAGTCAGGTTCACCTATCGACTGGTCTACCTCCCACCCCCATCCCCCCCTCTGTACCTCCAGAATCACTGTCGCTCCCTGTGAGTAATTACAGCGATTAATGCATGGCCGGAGCTCGCCTCTGGCTCTGGACACTCTATCAAGACGCGTGCGGTAATGGATGAAAGTAGATTCTTAATAGAGAATCCATAGCAGCGAAAGTGAAGAGAAAGAGAGGGGGAAGAAAACCTAAACATATACCTTTTTGATCAAGACTGACTTTACCCACAATCCTCTTGGGGGGGATCGTTTACAGAGAGAGAAAGCGGTCAGGTTCTTTTGCCCTTGTCGCTGCGCTGACCTCTAAAAATGGACAACAAAGATCATATCACGACACCAACCGCCTTTGCACAAATTGATTTAGCCACCCAGAAGTCAGTCCCATCTCAATGAGGTGGCAGGAAGCTGGCGGCATATATCACTGTCACACAAGCACCCTCTAGTGAAATGTGATTGTTATCTTTATGAGCCCCCCCCCCCTTCTTTTGGGTACAGCATGTAGCAGGCTCCTGATAAGTGATGAGGAATAAAAGCCCAGCATTACGCTAATACAGGTGCTCCCGGCGCATATGGGCGCTATCACACGTTGCTGCGGTCCTGTGCCGGCGTGGCGGTGGGGGGCCCCTGTGGTACACGGCTCATAGATCACTAACGTGTGGGTGAGAGTTGTCACCAGCCTGCGCCTGGCTGCGAAGCACAACATAGATTATGGCAACACGAGCGCTAGACGCGAGCATGAATCGTGGCCCAGGCAACAATGAGGAAAAGTGCACTAAAAATAGATGATAAGCTCTTTTTTTGTGCGCGCTCGCCCCAGAAACAATGGCTCCTTTTGATTTTTCATGTGTTCAAACTGCCGCACAAAGGAAGAGGAAGCTGCGTATGATGACTGAACGGGCCTGGAGTAAAAGATCCGGATAAATACAGCTCACCTGAAAGGCTCCCTCGCTAAAGGCTGCAAAGACACGATAAATGTTGCACTTTCAAGTGTCTTAATGCACTAAGATAGTCTCCCTTTTCCAACTGACAACCTCTGTTACACAGTTAATTACAGCCAACTGCAACACAGCGCTGTGTCAATTATCATGTGCTTTAGCTCTCTCTCCCAGTGGATATTTCCACTGCCTGCTAAAGTTTCTACCTCCTTTTATTGCTATTCTGCCCAGGTCTCCGAGCTGAATTACATTCGGCAGACAGAGCTGTAAAAACAGAAGGGATTTAAGGATTCAGATTGGTGGAGGGTAACCTAATCTTCCGTAATTGGGGGAATGGTTCTCATTTATATCAGCCTACTTTAGAAAGCAGGCTCATCGGCAGGCTGCGATCATCCCAGGCATTTTACTCCGACGATTCATTTTCATAAAGGCCGGGGAAAGGGAGGTCGGCGCGCCACGGCTACCGACACACATATTAAAGCTAATCATCATTAATCAGAGCGCTACTCTTACTTTGCAGGTCGCAGGAATCAACATACACTACATAAACGCCGCGCAGAGATCCCTCACATGCCTGCGAGTGCTGCGGATAACACATTCTGGGCTTTCTCAAAATGGAACTGAAATGGTAATCCTCTGCCAGGCGAAAACGTCCTCGCCTCGCCAGATGCTTAGTTCTGAAATTTGCCTAATTGCCACGCTCAGATCAATCCCTTTAACTCTGCCAAATGAATCTGCCAAAGTGTGTTCTGAGCGGTTTTGTTGGCCCAATATGCTTTTTTTCCCCTCTGGTTTCTCCTGAGGGGATTTGTTTTGGTCCCCCATAGCCCTGCTGACCCGCGTGCCCATTAGTAACGGCGATGCAGAGGGTGCACCGGGCCTGTCCGTCTCTACCCACACGCTGAGCACGCCCACTCGTCATATGGCTCAGACACAGGCCGTGGGCGGACTAACTGCAGCCCTTTGATCAAAGGGCAGAGTGTGGGAACGGACACTGACTTACTGACCTCCTCTCTCACATGCATGCTCCCCAACACGCCGCAAACGTGACGATAAACTCAGGGAACATCACTGGTAATGCTAAAGTAAGGGGAAAAAGGAGTTTCAGGGTTTGCTGCTGCAGAAACGTTGATATGCTGCAAAACTGCATCAAAAACTGACTCGAAAAATGTGCATTTACTAACTTTTTTTCACAAAGAAGACCAGACGAAGGAAAGCTAAAAACAGATTTCAGTTTGTCAACTGACTAAAATTAGAGTAAAATAATAGTTAATAGTATTTATTTCTCCTCTGTGCATGTCAGTAGTTAGGCAGTTATAGTACAGATAGTGTATAAATGCAGGTGTCTTGCATTAATTGTTCAATCAGGCTGATTAAATTAGTCCAAAGACAAAAGTCATGATTAAAATAAAGACTTTTATCGATTTCAGAATTTTCATTTCTAGAATTGTTTTGAGTTTTCACCAACTAAAGTTTTAAAGGCTAAAATAACTTAAATGTGAATAAAAACTTTGCTTCTATAAGAATATGGGGTTTTGCACGTCCTCGTAATGACCTTTATCAGGTGACAGGTCACATGACACCTCCCTTATATTTAAACACCTGCTCCTTGTCCATCTATTAAGTCCTGATGAAGACTCTCTGTGAGTTGAAAAGTACAGACATCCCTGGTTAGTAAAAGTTTTTTAATTGCCTCAGAGTTCCTCAGATCTTCAGCTTTGACTTCCCTTTCTACCACGGACTACACACAAATAATCTGGCGAGGATTACTTTACTAGAAAGGTAAATTAAAATCATGCAGGTAAAGCACAACGCCCTGCTTCTTTGCAGCTTCTCCCTTGTTTAATCCATACCAAGCTCCTTTTCCAATCTCGTAAGCTTGGATCTGCAGCTCTGGATCCAAACAGGAAGTCAGTAACCAAAGAAGAGAAAAATATCAAATGCTAAAATTATTTAGATGCAAAATAGAGGGTGTTTAAGATGTGGTAAAAAAGGAAGGGATTTTCATCCATCCTTTTTCTATACTGCTTATCCCTTTGGCGGCTTGACTGGAAATGGAGCCTATCTCAGCTGTCATTGGGCGGTGGGTCGCCAGTCAATCACAGGACTGACAACCAGGCACGCTCACACTCTCACCTTCAGGCAATTTAGGCCCTGTTCACACGGAAACGAATTAAGGCGTATACGCAGAAGTTTTATGTCGGATCTGCATTTCATCCACACGGAAACGACGTTTTGTGTGACTGGAAACGATACTTTTTGAATATGGGTCCCAGAGTGCATAAATCCGTAAACGACTACTGTTTGGTCTCCGTGTGGACGGCTATCTGCATTTTTTTTGAAACGAGTACGTCACACACAGTGTAGCTCTCTTATGACGCCTGCCCGGATCCGACCAAAACAACAATGGCGGACACAGGGTTGTGCTGCAGAAGCTACTGAGCTTGTTATGGATTTTATTGCAAAATCTGATGCTCCAATACCACCACCGGGAAATGCTCACACCATATGTTCTTAAATCCAACGCAGAGAACAACCAGAAGGACAACTAGAAGAAAGTTTGTGTCAGTTTTCTGTGATCTTCTTCTCTCGTTTGGCGGATGTCCATGGCACCGTTACAGCGCCAAGCACAGGCTTGGCATATGCACTACAGCGTTTTCAGCAGTTCCATGCTTACGCAGGTATTTCCTGAAATGATTCCGTCTTTACGGAAAACTTTTTCAATACGAAACGGCAATACATCGTTTTCGGTGTGGACGGGGCCTTAGAGTCACCAATTAACCTAACGAGCATGTCTTTGCATGGGGGGAACAAGCAAACTCTGCACAGAAAGGCTCTGACTCTTGCTGTGAGGCAACAGCATTAACCCCTGCACCGCCGTGCAGCCCACATTATTTTCACAACTGGAATTTTCTCCAAAAAATTTTTTTTTTTCTATGAATATGCTGAGGAAATCCCAGAACACCTAGCCAGTTTTCTTCTCTCCTTTTCAATCCATAGCAGGCTCCTTTTTCTGTCATTAGAATAGTCTTCAGTCTACGTATATGCAAACAGGAGGCCAGGCAGTCTTAGTTAAAGACAGTAGAAAAATCCAAAACGATGCAAAACAGGTTATAACGCAATGTAGCAGAATTTTAAGATGGATAAAGGATGCAAACCATGAAAACGTTGATCTGTCAGAGCCCTGGTTGTGACTTAAAGTAGTCTCCACTTATATACTTTTTTTTTTTTTTTTTTTTTTTTTTTTTATTGGTTCAATATGGATAAAATAAAAAAAAAATTAGGGATGCATGATATTGGATTTTTGCTGCTATCTGATATGGCGATATTTATAAATGCATTGTTTGCCATCACTGATATCGACACCTGAATGTAGTTCAGACCAAAACCTTCAGTCCTTAAACTCATTTTAAAGTTTAAGGATGAATAAAGAAGCTAATTTCACACTTTAAAGCAGACTTTAAAGTTTGATGAAGTTCTGTCGGTTCTGCCTCACACTCATGCCTACATACGGCTTTTATTTACAGCTGATGTCTGCTGGTGCCAGCTCCATGCTGATTCTATTGTGCCCCCCTTTTAAAAAACACTATAATGTGGCTAAAACAGCAACAAAAAGACATTTTAATCTATAGACTAAATTTTTAGAAAGTAGTCTTTGGTGCATCTTTACTAGAGGAACTCAGCCAGTCTGCTAAAAATGCCACAATCTCAGATAAATCCAACAATCGTGTCTTTAATAAAGGCCTGAGTGCAGAAAACAGCAGCTATCATCGCTGCTACTGACATGACTGATCCACAGAGCAAAACCAGACTCCTGCAAACAAACACACTCACTGCAAACACTCACATATGTGGGCACAAATGTTGATAGAAAAACGCTCATTTGTTCAGCTGCCGCTCAACTCATTAAAACTAAAGACACATTATGAATGGCATGTGCATATGCTTAGGCGTAGGTAAGACAAACATCCCTCCACCACTCATCTCCCATCTGCACAGGATGCAGCATCGTGAGAGCTGACTGTTTAACAGAAGCGGCGTCCTGAGCGGCGTCAGTTAAAAACAGGACAGAAGACAGAGGAGAGGTGCCCGCCGCCGCCGCCGTGTGAGTAAATATAGAAAGTGACGGATGAATCAGAAGTTTAGTCAACAGAGAAAACCTCGGTTCCAGCTGCCCGGCTGTCTGATGAGCCACTCCATGCTTGTCAACAACATCGCCTATCATTCTCGCACAACTATCTACTCACAAAACCAAGACCCGCCCCCAATTCCTCCATCCTCGGAGAGAAACACCTCCGAAAGAGCAGAGCGGGATGAAGCAGCGGCAGCATGAACAGCAGCAGCGGTAATCTCTCCTCTCTCCTTCTGTTCCCCCCTCATCGCTTCTCTCTCTGTTTCCCTGCATCCTTCCTTTTTGTCTCCACTTCTTTTCCTTACATGCCCGCGCTGCTGCCACCGCCGCGTTCGCCGCCGTGGATGCACACATAAAAGAGGCAAAAGCATATGAGGGAGAAAAAAAGGAAGACGGAGACAAACCGAACGCTCGAAGGAAAGGCTGGAGAAGACAAATTAGCATGAGAATACTCACAGTTGTTGTTGTTGAAGGAGCGTGGGGATGGGGAGCGCGGCAACCGGTCCCTCCGTCAGATACAACCTGCACACACGAGATTGAAGAGGGAGAAAAAAAAGAAAACTAGGCTGTGAGAGCGGCAAAGAGGGGAGAGGAGGAGGAGGAGGAGGAGAGAAGAAGAAGAAGAGGAGGAGGAGGGAGCGGAGCATCCAATGCACAGAGCCCAAATAAAGAAATAAAGGATTCCTGGAGGAATGTGAGCGTTTGGGCAGTGATGCTGCGTGTTGTTATGGGTGGGGAGGGGGCGATCAGGAGGAGGGGGCGATCAGGAGGTAGGCTGTCTTTGGGAAATATAAAACACTCACATGCGGGGTTGCACTTCGGTGCGCAATCACATCTGACAGGTCTGATCTGCGGTCCACCTACCTCCTTATCGCTCCCTCTCTCTCTCTCTCTCTCTCTCTCTCTCTCTGTTGCTCACACTGATGCTGGAGATTCAGCCGCTACAGGGGAGCTATATCGCCCTCTTCGCTGTGTGTTACAGAAAAAGAGGGGAGGGCACCGGTGGAACTCCCTGGCCGCCCACGCCACCCGGCCCAACGTCCAACCCAACCCCCCCTCACCGACCGTACAACCACGATGCGAGCACGCTTTCCCACCTCCAAATGAACACAGAAGCGAACGCTTCAATTGAATGAGAGCAATCCCAGCGGCATTGAGGCAATTATAGCGGCTGCTGGCGCTGTTTTCTGCCTTTTTCCGTCCCCCCCGCCCGTCCTCTCTCGGGCCGGTGGAGGGCTCTATTTTCACTCGCTTTCACTTTCTCGGTGCCTCCGACATGTGCCACTATTAATGGGGCTTCTGTCAGTCGGGCTGTTTTGTTGTGTCTCTGCTGTCCACCTCTCTTACCTGATGTTTGGCTGCACATTTAAGTTCATACCATGGAGGCAGAAATATGCGATGTAGGACTGTTATTCTCGAAGCCTCATGGCTGTACTTCAGGACTTCTTGGCCTCATTGATGAGTCTGTCTTTGTCTCTTAGAGGTCTTAAATGATCTGTTTTTTCTGCCAATAAACTCCACCATGTTTACCCCTTTAACCCCGGGTAAAAATCCTGTTTTGTTTGTCTAAATCCCTTTAATTCCCATAGCTTAAATATCCTGACACTGTAGTTTCCTTTTTAATCAGTCCCTAATATCATACATGCATGCACTTACCCAATAAACAGATTTTGCAAGCAAAGTTAGGGGGTCATTTCTCTTTAAATGCCACTTGCAACAGGATAATTGTTGGCAATGCAAACAGGAGCGATGCAATGTGGCCCTCAGGCATTTGCTCTTTGCACCCAACCAGCTTGGAGAACATGAGCAATCCATCCACAGAAAGGTAGGCAACCTTTTCACTTTTTCTTCCTGCAAAGCACTGATGTAGCGAAGGTTTACGGAGTATTTTCAGGCTCAAAGAGTAGACCCACTTCAAAATCCCATCCTTCAGGATAGCAAAGGCAACTAGAAAGCAATCTGAGTACGCTTGTGTGTTCTCGTTAACCCTTACACTGCTGTGGGATAAAGAATAGTCAACTCAAAGAGCATGCTCGTGTTAGCAGGAGGCTAACGGTGATTTCATAATGATCCGTTCTGAAGCAGCACAAAAATGACAGAAGGCAAAAACTAAAGGACCATCTTTAGGTGGACTAAAGCATGCAAGACCACGCAAGATACTCCAACATGATTATGAAACAGGATGGCTTTCATTATCTGCATGGGCTGCTTAAATATGTGGGGGTTAAACGAAAAGTAAGGCCAATTCTGCAGGCGCCAGGAGCCACCTTTAAACGTACAGCAGTGTTAGTTTTGTGGACTAATTATTTTTGTTATAGTTTTCGTTAATAGCCTTTTTTCTCCTGATGAAAACGAGACAGTGCATGTGGACAAAAACTAAAACAAAATTAATTGACACTTTAGTCAACAAATAAAAACGAGACGAAAATGTTTGACAGAGACTTTATCAGACCTGATTTCATCATGTAGGAAGTAGGGGCAAGTTAGGCACATATCCAATCACAGCTACTCTGGCTGTGTGGTGGCGGGGTAAGTTGGGGAGAGATCCAATCAGTCCACTAAAGTTACTGTAAATTTCGTCGACTAAAACTAAAACATTTTAGATGACTAAATCATGACTAAAACTGAAAGATATTTTTGGCAAAAGACTAAAACTAAATTAAAAAGTGCTGTCAAAATTAACACTGGCATACAGAGTGGGAATTCTGCCACCAAGGGGCTTTTGCTCTAAACACTAACAAATAGACGTGCTGCCCAGCTGCTCAGGTCCTCTGCTCCTGGTTTCTCATTTTTAAAAACTGCCTTCTTTAAGCTCTATTTACTAAACAGTGATGAAATTCACATAATGAGGGAGAAAAGCAGTTAAAAGTGGCCTTCCTGAGAAATATTGTGGGCTCACAAAGCACAAACAAAAGGAAGTGCAAATCAGCAAGGCCCCTTTGAACCGCTTTTCTCCCACATTATAAGAAACTTATCCATGAAACCAAAACAGTGCTTTCCTGTTCAGTAAGAAAACCTTATGATGCAACATTTTAGTGAACGGAGTCCTCACCTTCCCCTGCAGTGTACTTGCTTTATTTGAATTGCGGGGTCTTTTCAACCTACATGCAAAATACTTCAGGAGTTCAGAGCAGTGTGGGCATCTTTTCACTTCATAAATGAAATTCATCCACCTAAATGGAAGGATTTACTGTTTGGGACCTAAACCTTATGGACAAAAAGATAGGAGGTGGGTGGAGCAGGATGCTCTGTAGGATTGCTGCCAGGATGTGTCCAGATGGGCCGCTCCCTTATGGAGGAGATCTTGTAGAGAATAATCGTGGTCCATTACAGGAAAGCAGTGCATGTAATGTAACTTTGGCTGCCTCATGTAGTCTCTTTCACTGGCACCCCCCACAGTGGCTTTGCTGTAGAGCCTGCCAGGGTGTCAACAATCTCGGGGTCATGTATGGAGATACACAGACATGGGGAAACGATAGGGCTAGGAAGGTGTCGACTTTGCTGCATATGTAAATACAGTGGGCCAGTTCCTGACTAGGTGTGAAACCTGGGGCCCACCACTGAATCAAAAGGTCCTTTTGTATTTTAAATTGTGATGTCCAGACCGCCTGGAAACAAAGCCTGGTCTTGGTGAAGACATCCCCACAACAGACAGAGGGGGCAGGAAGTATATCTTAGGGGTGTTTCCTTCTGTATAAAATGTTTAAGCCTCCCCATGTTTGGGCTCTCTCTCTCTCTCTCTCTCTCTCTCTCTCAGTCATTCTGCATACTGACCACTCAGGTGTGTATTGATTTGACCTCTTTGCAGAGAAATAAAAGCAGAAATCTAGTATTTCATTTCTCATTGGCAACAGGAAAATTTCCATAACATGCAGAATGAATGAGATACAGCAACAGAACAGCAGCTTCCTGTGGTAATTCATGCTTCATTGTGTCGCAGTCGTTGATGCAACAAGTCGTGTCAGTCACGGCGACTCCGTCACAACAGCCACTGTCATACAGGATGTCCCATTAAACTATAAAAGTGAGGAATTTCAGTCACAGCTAAAAACATTTGCAGCAAACAATCTTCATTTTATTTTATTTAACCTTTATTTAACCAGGCTAGTCCCGCTGAGATCAAAGATCTCTTTTTCAAGGGAGACCTGACCAAGAATGGCAGCGATGCAGTTTCAAAATCAAACACACTCAGACTGGCACAGTTCATCATAAACAATGGGTACAGTGATAATAAATACATCAGCTAAAACAGTGGCATACAGACGAGTTGGTTTCAAGAGTTTTCACTAAAGATTTAAAAACTGAGAGACACCAGTTTAAAGTCAGTCTGCAGATTATTCCACGCAAAAGGAGCAGAGAACCTAAAAGCCTTCCCAGCTCAGTTTGGACTTTTGGAACAACAAACTGCACAAAGTCAAACACAAGTTGTGCAATCCATCCTACAAGATCAACAGAGAGGAAAGGTAGTCTGGTATTTTGCCAGGAATGGCTTTAAAAATGAAGACACACCAATGTCCAAGACAACATGTACGCAGAGAAGTTGGTTTGTAGTTGACTTTAGATCAGTGGTACTCAACCCACGGCTCTCAAGCCGCATGTGGCTCTTTAGTGACCAGTTGCGGCTCTTTTAAGGCTTACTTGAAAAGAAAAAACTTTACCTAAAAACCTTTATGAAGGTAAACACTGTCATCAGTAAAGATTCATGGTAGGTTACATTAATAAATCTGTTACCTGCACAAAGAAGACAGGCTTTAACTTCCAAATTTAAAGGTTTATTATTTTAAATCCGTATATTTTTACCGTCTGATGTGCTCATCGGAGGAGAGAAGAGAAGAGAGCAGAGGAAGTCCAGCGGTGCTGCGTCTCTTCAGTAAGCTCATTCATAGAGCTGTGCTGTCTTGTGTTCAAATTTAAGCTTCCCATTTCCTCGTTTTAACTTTTTCTCCAGCCACTTCCTGCCGATGCTCTCTCACACCCAGCTCTCATGACAATAATGCTGATGTGCGTCATCAACGAGTATAACACACACGGATCACATGTGGAGATAACGTAATATCTAATATCTAGTGAAAGTTGTCCAAATGTGGGTGTTTGATTTGATCTTTAATGCACTAATGATCATAAATACTGTCTGAAGAGCAGAAATATGAAACCAAAGACCAGAATGAGGCAGGGTGAAGGGTGGAGGCCCAGGGCAAAGACCAATATGAGGCCCCTCTGCCTTTAACTAAAGAATTATTGATGAGTGGAAAAAAATTAGAAAGCATCTTTTATGTTAATAAAGCCACAGAACTCCAGTAAATGCCCCAGCATGAGATATAAATACCTAAATATCAACCATAATTCATCATTTTCTTTGAAAAGTATCTCAGAGCTCTAACTCAGCACATTCTAATATCTTAAAAAGTCTTTAGGCCAGGTGAACTTTCATAATCCTGGTGTTTGGGCCAAAGACTGGTATCTCCAAAATAACCACTTTTCAGGGAATGGAAAATTTATAATCTATAAAAATGATATAAATATGATTTATAAACACAAATTAAAATCATGAAAAATTGAGATACAAGGTTTTAGCCTGACGTCTGTGATAAATAAAATAAATATCTGCTCATTATCAGTGACATATTGGTTCTTCTGACTCTATACAGACATTTGCATCCATTTAACCTCATAATTATCCACCAATCCATTGTTTTATTTCATTTCAGCTACAGATTAACTGATCTGTTATCTATCTTACATTCCAGGTTGTTGCTCTGGGAAAGTACTTTTTAGACAACGTGGCTCTTTGGTAGAATAAGGTTGAGTTCCACTGCTTTAGAATCTAAAGAACAGTGGTAAGAAATTCACAGAGCTCCATGATAAACACCGTCCAGCATGTGAAGACTGAGTAGAAGCGTTCAAAAGGATGCCTTTCTTTATCTACATGCAGTCAGAGTGATGGGAATTGATGCTCTTTTTTGAGAGATGGATTCTTTCAGATCCTAAACCGCTCTTCTTTTGGTTCCATTTTGCATTTTTTTTTTTAGATCCTTTCACAACAACAAATAAAAGAGGGAAACTGCAGCTCACAGGAACCAGCTGTTTGAACGGGTTCGTCTGTGAACGACACATCACTACCCTTTACATGTTTTCTTGAATTTAAGTTTTTGTCTAACCGGTACCTCAAAAGATTTTTTTCACTAAATAGTTTATCAGTTTTTGAGGCCTCACTAGCGTCTTAGCTGGTGGCTAATTGGGCCCCATTCATTCTTATCAGCATACCAAGCCATGGTCAGAGAGCCACAGAGATGATGTCAGACTAAGAGGAGGGGCAGTGAGTTCCTGTATCAGGGCAGCAGGTAAGCCCACTGTCATTGCATGGCTATATATCTTAACTTGAGTTAAATCTCCAAGATGCAGCTCAGTGTCTCTGTGTTTTTAATGCAAAATTAAACTTAGATGCTTTTTAGTCAGTTTCAATTGAGAAATCCTGCAGCACATGCAGTTTATTAGCTTAAGAAACAACTAAAGCTACTGGCTTCAAGGTAAAACTGAGTAGAATTAAAGCTCTGCATACAGGGCTTTAACACATCATGGACTTTTTGCCTCGTTTTTGTTCCAAGCTCACATTTGTGACCCACCAAAATCATTTCTGCGACCTTGTCTTCCTCATTTCATGCAGCGATATTAGATGGGTCAAATGCACGTGCTCAAGCATCTTTGAAAGTCAGAGTTTGTCGCGGCTGACAGGCTAAAACATGAATTACAGAGCGACCCAGTTTGTAGGTCGGGTTGCGGCTACATTAGTACAAAGAGTGGATGTAAACACAGCCCACCACGTCTTAAAGAAAGCTCCGAGAGCTCGACTCCTGACTCCACCTCGCACATCCTGACAGCACCATTCAGCTCCAGCAGCTACTGAGAGGTAAAATATATTAATCCTCCCGGCCTTATCGGGCCTTGCAAGGCTAGTGCGGCGCGGCACGGCACGGCGGCGAACAACAGAAATGATTCAGGAGGAACTTTAATAACTGTCTTCTAGGTCTGCCTTTTTGATGCACGCTGCTCCCGTATTTTCTTTCTTCCTCTTTGAAAAGCTAGCAGTACATATATCACCAAAAAGAGGAGCTGTAAGTCAAACACCTCTAATCAGGTAGCCCTCCCTCCTTCCCCTCCTCCCCCGCACGCCGCATCCCTCCAGCCACTACTGCACTTTATCTCCCCTCAATTAACATCTTCTGAGCGAGCCTCTATTATCTTAACCACACAGAGCGGAGAGGTCCTCCGAGGAGACGCCGTGGAGGACGGCTGAGCTGTGGACAGAGGGCTCCCAGCCCCTGCTGCCGCCGCTTCAATTCGCAGGCCTAATTAAAGCCCGAGTCAGACATGACAAACTGCGAGCGGAGGTGCTACAGAAACAAACACCGACAGGAGCGCTGCATGCCTGCGCGGGTGCATGTAGCCCCGAGGATTCTCTTTGTGAGGATTATCTGGCAGAAAACAGGCACGTTCACGTCAACGTCATGACAACATCATCTAAATCTCCTTTGACTGTTTGCTCGGTTTGATCGTGTTTATTTTCTACCCTGTGTATCGGCATCACCAGTGTCACTGCCTCCTCTATAAATCATCCTTTATGTGCGAGGGAGGGAGCGCCGCCGCCGCCACGTTTAAGCCCAAGGATTCCTATAAAATCTTTAAGTGATACTATTGGTTCACGCCATTGTCAGGTCAAAGCTCAGATTTGTGGTCTAGTGTGGATCTATAAGAAAACATTACAGTTGATTTAAAAAATGTGGAGAGGGAGCGCCTGTAGCCTAGAAGGCACTTCTGAGCATCCCATAATCAAACACTGTTGTTCTTGGAGTTTCAGCTCCTTTTCTGCAGGTTTTTCCCCTCCCCTCTCTCTCTTTACGGTGTCCAGTTTCTGACCTGGATTAAAGGCATTAAAGCCCAAATATGCATGTGAAGAAAAACGTAATAATTCTGTGACAAAAAGTCTCCAAAATATTCACATATTTTCAAACAAAAATCCTTGAGCTTTTTTATATTGGCCATTTTTGTGCCATTATTCAAAGCAGTTCCTCATACTCTGAGGGCCACATCACAGACTTTAAGGGCCACATCACAGACACTGAGGGCCACATCACTGACTCTGCAGACCACATCACAGACTCTGAGGGCCACATCACATACTCTGAGGGCCACATCACAGACACTGAGGTCCACATCACAGACTCTGCAGACCACATCACAGACTCTAAGGGCCACATCCCAGACTCTGAGGGCCACATCACAGACTCTGAGGGCCACATCCCAGACTCTAAGGGCCACATCACAGACTCTGAGGGCCACATCACAGACTCTGAGGACCACATCACAGACTCTGAGGGCCACATCACAGACTTTAAGGGCCACATCACAGACTCTCAGGGCCACATCCCAGACTCTGAGGACCACATCACATACTCTGAGGGCCACATCACAGACTCTGAGGACCACATCACAGACTCTGAGGGCCACATCACAGACTTTAAGGGCCACATCACAGACTCTGAGGACCACATCACATACTCTGAGGGCCACATCACAGACTCTGAGGGCCACATCACAGACACTGAGGGCCACATCACTGACTCTGCAGACCACATCACAGACTCTGAGGGCCACATCACAGACTCTGAGGGCCACATCACAGACTCTAAGGGCCACATCACAGACTCTGAGGGCCACATCACAGACTCTAAGGGCCACATCACAGACTCTGAGGGCCACATCCCAGACTCTAAGGGCCACATCACAGACTCTGAGGGCCACATCCCAGACTCTAAGGGCCACATCACAGACTCTGAGGGCCACATCACAGACTCTGAGGGCCACATCCCAGACTCTCAGGGCCACATCCCAGACTCTGAGGACCACATCACATACTCTGAGGGCCACATCACAGACTCTGAGGACCACATCACAGACTCTGAGGGCCACATCACAGACTTTAAGGGCCACATCACAGACTCTCAGGGCCACATCCCAGACTCTGAGGACCACATCACAGACTCTGAGGGCCACATCACAGACTCTGCAGACCACATCACAGACTCTGAGGGCCACATCACAGACTCTGAGGGCCACATCACAGACACTGAGGGCCACATCACAGACTCTGCAGACCACATCACAGACTCTGAGGACCACATCACAGACTCTGAGGACCACATCACATACTCTGAGGGCCACATCACAGACTCTGAGGGCCACATCACAGACTCTGAGGACCACATCACAGACTCTGAGGGCCACATCACAGACTTTAAGGGCCACATCACAGACTCTCAGGGCCACATCACAGACTCTGAGGACCACATCACATACTCTGAGGGCCACATCACAGACTCTGAGGGCCACATCACAGACTCTGAGGGCCACATCACAGACACTGAGGGCCACATCACAGACTCTGCAGACCACATCACAGACTCCAGGGACCACTTCCCAGACTCTCAGGGCCACATCACTGACTCTGCAGACCACATCACATACTCTGAGGGCCACATCACAGACTGTGAGGGCCACATCACAGACTGTGAGGGCCACATCACAGACTCTGAGGGCCACATCACAGACTCCAGGGACCACTTCCCAGACTCTCAGGGCCACATCACAGACTCTCAGGGCCACATCACTGACTCTGCAGACCACATCACAGATTCTGAGGACCACATCACAGACACTGTCAAAGCCAATTGTAGGAAAACAAAATGGTGGCTAAAGCCAAGTTAGCAGCAGAAACAATCAAAAACTAATGAAAATGGATTAAAAATATGCTCTGTGTCAGAGTTACCGGTGTGTATCTATCCATTAAAGAAGCAGGAAGCTCAGCCAAGGTCCAGACTTGCTGAAAACGCTACCATGAAGGCTACGACGGCACGGATAGCGTCATTGGAACGGCAGAACAGCAGGTTGCAGGAGAGGCACAGGTCGGTGCAAATACAATAAAAATGTCAATGCTAAACATCTGAGTGGTTGTTCTAGAAGCTGTATTACAGCAAATTTATGCACAAAGATTATATTAAATAAAGCAATGATGTTTGGAGTCTTTGTTTGCTTCATGTGTGCTTTCCACCCCTCCATTACTAATGGTTTCACCTTAACTGGCTAATGAAGTTAATAAAGCTACATAAGTGGAACTTTCTGAACTAAATCTTTTAGAATAAAAGCAGAACAAATGTATGCAAACATCTAACTGTTAGAGGAGTCATTCCCTTTATAATGGGTTATGAGCTGACATCTATAAGGCTAATCTCTGTGTGGTATAATGCCCTCTATGCCCAGTTTCATTTGTTTGGTTTGCCCTTTCAATTTCACCCTATGAAGCCATCAAACCACCCATTAAGCCATCACACTGCCCTCTTTGTCCTTGCTCCCCCGTCTGACAACAACAGCGAGAGCCGGTGTCCACCCCTGCACTCCGGCGCTGAGGTATCCTGGCTGTTTGGCCGGCCCCGCCACCCACTTTGGCGGGAGCGAGACCATTAAGACTATTCTATTACTGTTGGGTTAACCTGTCACGCTTGGCTGTGGCTCTCTTTATTGTGTGGTCGCTCTGAAAGGGCAGGGGATAAAACTCCATCAGCGGGACAAACAACCACGCACGCCGACATTCATCAGGCGCCCGGGGTGTCCCCCCCGCGGACGCTGGTCACTGCGACTTTACTGACGCCCGCAAGGGTGGAGGCTCTGCCTGAAAATGTGGGTACCCAGGGGCCAATCCATACCGCCGAGGAAGATTGTAGGGTTGGGCAATACAGACCAGAGATCCGATCTTTATATATTTAGAAATTAAATTATAGTGACATGTTTAATACCACTGAAAAAAAAAAAAAAACGTTATGCATGCATCATATTGCATGCAATATGCAATACATGCAATTTAATGATTTAATTCATGAAAAATTGCAGGTATGCTCCTGTGCATGGTCTAAGCTGCAGAAAATAAGTTGAAAACCATTGGAATTCTTTAGCTGAAAGGAGATACGTGATATATGTCTGGATATTTTATATGTGACAAAATGACAAACAGTCGGCAAATACCAGAATAATTAACTAAAAAATAAACAAATAAATAAATAAAAAAATCAAAAACTACACTGATACCTGTCTAAAATCATGGCAACAAAAATAGAAGCTCTACACATCTAATGCTGGGTACGTTTACGTTTTTAAACATCAAAAACTTGAAGGAAAACTCCTGCAGGTTTCTTAATAAGTGTTTTTTTTTTTTTTTTTTTTTTTTTTTTTACTGGGATAGCGTTAAGATGTGCAGACTCTAAGTTCTAGAAGTCCAAGACACCCAAATATTGTGCAATTTATTCGTTTTCATGATCAAAAACAACAGCTAACTTCTGCACACTGTCTAAAACACCAGCCACATTTCCACTAGGGTTGTCTAAATGTTCAGTCCCTTTGATTCTCATATTGTTTTCATTATTTTAATCCTCACTCCTTCGTAATTTTAAGCATGGTTGAGGCCAGTTTGTCCAGAAATCGGACATGCAGATAAAGCATTAATAAAATAATCATTTTTCAACTTTTTTTTTTTTTTTTTACTTTCACTGCTTCAAATCTCTTTCACAACTTCAACACTGACCACTAAAAAAAAATAAATAAAATAAATGTCACACCCTTTTTTATTCCAGTTATTGTCCACTATGCCTATGACTGTGATTCAGTGAGAACAGATGAGTCTATCAGAGCCAAAAATGCGCCAGTTTTACCATCCTTTTCTCAGCCTCCTCCTCTACCAATCAGATGAGAGCGAATGCATTTGTTCATGTTAGGTTTATTTTATGTACAGGCATAAAAAATCAGAGGAAATATGTAGGATATGAATCACCAACACACGCATTTCCACCTCTAACCAAAATAGGACCGTGATTACGCTCATTACGCGCAGATATAAAGTTACTGCATCTTTGAGATATGATATATTCTCTCCTATTGATCGAGAGGACCCGAGCATCCTCATGCATGTCCATCCACTTGCTATGAAGTGAGGGTAAAGTTGAAATTGTCCAAATGTCCCCCTTTCTTAGTCCCAGTCTGCAGAACTCAGAGGTAACATTTCTGACTGTAAACACTCCACTTACAGCATGTCCGGTTGTAAACATAGACACAGATTCACACCCGAGCACACACGTAGGAGCACACACACTTTTCCTTACACATGTAGCCCACTCTCAGACATCCATATCTAGTGGCACCAATTGTTTCATTTAATTCTGATGATGTTTAGTGGGTGAAATAGCGCTTCAAACACTCTGAGTCCATGGAAGAAGTCCTGCATGTGCGTTGCTGAAGGGGTTAAAATGGTGTGCTGGCACTATCTGCTGGATCACTGTGGAATGGTGAAATTTAGAGCCCTGGTGATCGAGTGACTGCATAGAAAAGGTTGCTGTATGTTGTTTTGGTGCCATAGACACACAGTCAGAAAACCTGTTTTTAATGGAAGTCTATTGTCCAGATTTCAGACAAACAAGGATGGATGGAGATATTTGGCGTCAGTAGAGTTCATGGGCAACACTTTTTTTTTTTTTTTAAATATGAAGAAAAAAAAAACTGGCCAAATTTGATGCCTCAATCTATAAACATGTAACTCTCAACTCAAAACAATGATGATAAAAATGATCAATGTCCTCAAAATGGACATACTAGGATCTGAGGGTTAAAGTGTATCTTCATTTGTCTGCAATTTTTAATAATCAAAATCAATAAAATGCTCAATATTTGGTGTCGAGGACTTCTATTTTAGTTGCTGTGGTATCAAACATGTTTGAAAATGGTTTGATTTTTACTGATTTAAAGGCTTGTGGAAAAAAAAAAAAAATATAGTAATAATAATAGTGTTACTGGCCTGCCATCTTTTTTTCCCAGAACAATTTATTCAGCATTGCACTCACCAAAGACAACATGAAGTCAGATTTTAAACTGATGATGTCTTTATCCATGGTCTAGTTTGAAAATTCGCTTCCAAATCCTAAAATCTTGACGTGTTGCCCAGCCCTGCTCAGACGGATTGGCATCTTCAGTCACGTGACATTTTCGCCTTAAATCACGACCCTGGGAGCAGCCGCTCCGTCAGGGCTGAAGGCTCTAACGTATCGACTGAGATCAGGTAGTGCGGCGGGCGGAGCGGGGAAGTGATTAAGAAAGCAGACTAGTGATCAGCGGATGACAGAGGTCAATCCCCGGTTGGCCAATTGGGTAGTGGCCTTGGGCGAGATACTTAGCCCCCAACACACCAGTGAGACACTCCACTGTGAGAGTGGATAAAATGTCAAATTCAACTTCACCCTTTGCAAAAGGTTCAAAGCAAGGAGATGACAGCGAACGCTTTGGTTATTAAAAAATTCATATCGTAATGAAACAGCCGTGTTCCATCTTCACACATCCCCCTCCAGCAAACACGCCGCTCCTTTTTTCATGGGATCCATCAAGGGAGGGCCACAATTAAGTGACTAATTTGATTAGGAGATAATGTGAGTCCCACTTAATGGAAAGGACAGACTTCACAACACAGGCAGATTAGTTTGGTGGATGCCTGCTTATTAATTAAGACAGCCCTCCGTGCCCATATTAAGTCAAACGCACAGATGCAGCTTTAATGGGTCAGTGTCTGCACAAGGAAGACGCATGTGCAGAAAACAGGAGGCTGAGGATGACCACAGACTCTCCATTCACTGTAAATACTGGGTTTACATTATCCACTCCGTCATTATGTAACAGGAAGCTAAAAAATACCCGACTGGCCCTCATCTCTACTCTCTCTGCGCTGCAGCCGTGCTTCCACTGTGTGTCATTGCACACCATAGCAACAGCGAGCCGCTCTTTTCCTCCAAACAACACCGCTCTGACTGTCATTCAGCCTTTCCCTCCGTTTCTACATCAGCCCTTCATTTAGGATTTCATCTGAACGCTCCGCCACGGCGACAACTAGTCCTCAGAAGTTTGGCTCCAAGCACACGCTGAATAATTTATTCATAAACTAGTTTCATGTTTGAGCAAAAAGAAAATAAATGGGACAATTTTCTCTTCTGTAAACCCTGATTAGGCCTGAATTCCAGCATTTACTCACAGATTAAAGGGTAATTCTGCCATTTATTTCACATATACCCGTCTCCTTCCATGTTAAAGGACACAGACACTTTTGATTGGCACCTGTAATGTCTTTAGGAAGGTGGAACACATCGTAGAATAATCTTTATTATTCATGCATGGCCTTTATGTGGGGCAATAACCAGGCAGCCTGATTCACATCTACATGGCATGGGAAACATTTCACCTCCTGGGCAACATCATATAGACCAGAGGTTCTCAATGTTGGGGTTGGGACCCCATTAGGGGGTCGCGAGACACTGAGGGGGTCTCCAGATGTCTTAAAAAACTAAGCACATTTTTGAATTACACTGTTTCCACTTTGCACCAATTTTGCCAAATTTTATCCTGTTTTCATCACTTTTTCCCACCAATTTTAAAACATTTTTGCAACTTAAAAACCATTTTGTCAATTTTAAACCCTTTTCACCACTGTTTTCCTGCCTGTTTTGCCACTTCTAAACCAAATCTTGCAACTCTCTGCCTATTGTTGGCTCTGTTGACCCATTTTTGCCACTTTTAACCCCTTTAACCTCTTTTTAAGTCACATTTCATAATTTGATATGCCCGTTTTTGCCAGTTTCTGACTACTTTGGCTTCCACTAACCCTTTTTGTGCCAGTTTATATCAAATTTCATCCCTTTTCACCAAATTTCCACCTATTGTTGCCACTTCTACATCATTTCAGCCATTTTTGAACCCCTTTTTACCATTTTATATGCCCATTTTTGCCACTTTAATTAACTGTCAGTGGAAATGTTGATATATCATGCAAACATCATAGAGACAGAGGATTTATTGTCACTGTTACAGTGAGGCATCATTGGTCCAGTCATGTTTGACTCGACGTGAATGGGCAAAAAAGTGGCAAAAAATGGGTTGAATTTGTATATAGAAAAAAACAGAAAAAAAGTAGCCAAAACTGGATACCAGTGTCAGAAATGGGCGAAAAATGGCAAAAAAATAGTTTTAAAATGGCATTAAAATTAGTTAAAGGTGTTAAAAATGGTGAAAAAGCATGAGAAACATTAGAAACATGAGAAACATTAGAAACATGAGAAACATTAGAAAAAAGTGGCATTCACTGGCAAAGGGCAGCTCGAATGGGCAAAAAAGAAGCAAAAAAGGGGGTGAATTTGCATTGTGTCAAAAATGGGTGAAAAATGGCAAAAATGGATTTAAAGTGGCAAAAAATGATTTGACTAAAATTGGCAAAAAGCAGCTGAAAAGGTGAGGGGAATGGGCAAAAATTAGAAGAAGTGGCACTTAATGGCAAAAGGCAGCTTAACTGGGCGAAAAGTGGCAAAGATGGCAAAAAAGGGGGAAAGGACTGCAAATAGCAAAGAGCAGGATAAAAATGTCAAAAACTGGTTTAAAAAGGGCAAAAACTGGATAAAAGTGACACAAAAGTGCAAATAAGGGCAATGAAAATGTACTAACAAAAAAGAAGTTAACAGTTGTGTTTGACATTCTAAGCCGACTGTAACAGTGCTGAAACAAATGGATTAATGTGACATGTGATAGATCATTTCTGAGGTCAAAGGTTACTTTTTAAAAGCTTTTCTGGGGGCATAAAAGAGCCACACGCTGAACATCACTGGACCAGACTAAACCAGTATTTTTAGTACGACATGGGCGTTACCCGTCTACCCCGCCCTGCTGGTGGGTTTGCATGGATCTGTGACTTTTCCAGGGTTACTGAACACCACAGCTCCACAATCAGCCTCTTCAAGGATGCAGTGCAGCAGCACGCTGATACCTCACATGGTAAGAAAACCATGATTTGTTCATTGAAAAGGCCCTTCTCTGAATGCATCTTCAATGTTCTGCCCTAAAAATCATCTTTAGTGCTTTAAAACAAATCCAGTACAATATGTTTGTACTGGATATAAAATGATAGTTCAGCCTTTGCAGTCGACTCTGCAGCTTCCGCTGTCCTGAGTGAATCAAAAGTTTTAGCACTATTCGTCATTTAGACCCAAAAATGTGTCAAAAACAGGGCTGAGAAAAGCCATTTCAAACACAAACAATGACATTTGTGGACGACAGGGTTCCTGAGAGAACAACTTGTGCACCATAGTTATTTCCTTCCTGCCATCTCATGTGATATATCTTTTCTGATGTCCGGGAGATTTTGTTTGTGGCTTATGTGCTGCACACCCCGACGG
Source organism: Cheilinus undulatus (assembly GCF_018320785.1). Lineage (NCBI taxonomy): Eukaryota > Metazoa > Chordata > Actinopteri > Labriformes > Labridae > Cheilinus > Cheilinus undulatus. The sequence goes on along the minus strand of NC_054885.1, from coordinate 1,117,107 downwards.
CTGCCCACTGTACATTGACAATCAGCCAGACGGATCTCAAGTGCGACCATTTCAGAGTCCCCCCCTAGGAAAAGGTTAAAACCGCAGCCGAAAGCATGAGAGATTACTGTGTTTGCGGCCAGTCCTTGAGGTTGTGCTCGGCGTCTGGCCGGCGTGCTCGGCGGCCGCGGTGCTCTGTCATTCCGTGCACATTGCACATTCCCAAGCGCTCTATTTACGGTGGCCGAATCCCTGCCGCGTGGAGCAGGAAGGGTATAATCTCCCAGCGGTATTCAGGGTGGTGGATCTGCCGCCGTTGTCTGTGCATACCAATGGCAACCTCACCTCTGTGTGAGGAGTTATGATGTATAAAGGCAGTCCATGATGCGTCAAGATATTGCGGGGAAATGGAAGTGTCTGGAAACCCCCAGCGGAGAGGTACATCCACATCACTCCCATCAACACTAGCAGTGCCAGTGTTACCTCTTACTCCTACCACCTGCCTCTGTGCTTTCACACTGTGCCGGATTCAATCAAGCATCCATGTAAAACAGCCACATCCATGTCGTGTTAATGCACGCCGCCACCTGCAGACACGTGGCTCATTCCAAGGGCTATGATGGTCTCGCTCTACAACAACGTGATGGAATTTCATTTGACAAGTGGAACATTTCAGCAAAACGAGAGGTTATGGAGGTTTAGGTTAAACTCCTATGAGACCTTTTGTTTTTGGATTACACCGAGACGAATAAACTCCCTGGAGAGAATAAACAGGGCTCTGGAAAAGTGGCACGCCACATGCATGTATTTCCGTTCTACATGCATGGTATGAGAAAGCCCCGGAGCAAAGGAGCATAATGAAGCCAAGCGAGGGGCTACTGTCTGTAGAGCGAGGTGTCAGGTGACTTCCCTCCTGGCTATATGTGCGTCTCATTGGTATGTGCGACACGCCGAGGCCTTGGCTCTCTTCTGATTATGATGTCTGCTGAGAGCCGGGCCAGCCCAGGGTGAGAGCCAAACCGACAAGGCTGAGATGGAGGGAAGATTCAGAGAGCCTCTGTTCTCTCACCGGGGGATCCCCCACATCATTTAGCGCCTCATGCAGATCGCTGCTAGTGGCAACACAGCCCTCTGGGCCCGGGGAATTAATGTACCAAGCAATGGCAGAAGTGATTTATTAAAATAACACACCCTGATGAGAGAGAAGAGCCAGGGCTGCTCTTTCCCGGTTGTCCCCGAACGCCTCAGAGGGAGGAAATGGAATCATATAGGTGCTACGGAGAAGCAGCAGAGGGGAGATTGAGAGAAAGTGGACGGCCACTACACAAATTGTGCACCAGTCCTCGCTGTCATTGCTTATTTATTTACCCTCTTTCCATTTGAGTCAGGCCTTGTATTAAATTGATCCCTCCTGCCGCGTTTTGCCTTGTTGAACAAGCGCAAAGCCCCGTTAAGTGTCTGTGAAAGGCTGCTGATTGTGTTTGCGGCGCCCCCGGGTGCGCCGCAGCCGTCCGCTCCCTTCTATCTCCCCCGGACAGACGGGATTAGAAGCTGGAAGAGGGGCTGAATGACCCTCTGGAGGGGACGGGAGACAGGCAGGCAGCGAGCAGCTTGATTCGGAGGGCTCACACACAAACACCAACAAATACAAGGCTCTGCATGCTCCTGCACACATTCTCGTAGAAACACGCGCTGCGAGTGTTTAAGGTTAAGCTTAGCTCGCTCCCCGGACGGATGCACGGACGTTCCGAGGCTCGGACACGTGCAGAGGTAGACGCGCGTTAATCCAGCGACTGTTGCAAGCAAAGAGCTTCTCTGCTGCTCATATCACAGATCCTGGCTCCCATCATTTATCACTTTCTTTCATGAAACCAATCAGCGTTAGCATGAATAACCTCTGACATCAGCTCTGAATGCTACCGCAGAGTGGCTGTGGAGAGATTCAGAGCAGCGGAATGAAAGGAGCTGATACTAGAGCTGCTGATAGCTATGCAAAGTCAGACATGGAGTTGTACACAGGAGGTCTCACATTTACATACATTTACATGTTAGACATTTAGCTGACACTCCCATCCAGAGTGGCTCACCATACATACCAGAGTGGGCTCATTCCTAATGGCTTCAAACAGCCCATGGTTAGAAGAGTGCAGGTTACAATAACAGCTGCTGGAGGATGCGTGAATGGAAAATACCAATAGAACTGAAAGTGAGAGGGCCAGACCGATCATTAAACTAAAAGGTAAGCATACATTGGACTGTATGGTGGCTGAGAAGGATCACGACACATGCAAACCCCACAACACTTGTATATGCAGGAAACACCTGCAAACTCAGAAAACACCCGCAAACTCAGAAAACACCCGCAAACTCAGAAAACACACGCAAACTCAGAAAACACCTGCAAACTCAGAAAACACCTGCAAACTCAGAAAACACCTGCAAACTCAGAAAACAACCGCAAACTCAGAAAACAACCGCAAACTCAGAAAACACCTGCAAACTCAGAAAACAACCGCAAACTCAGAAAACACCCGCAAACTCAGAAAACACACGCAAACTCAGAAAACACACGCAAACTCAGAAAACAACCGCAAACTCAGAAAACACACGCAAACTCAGAAAACAACCGCAAACTCAGAAAACACCCGAAAACTCACAAAACACACGCAAACTCAGAAAACAACCGCAAACTCAGAAAACACCCGAAAACTCACAAAACAACCGCAAACTCAGAAAACACACGCAAACTCAGAAAACAACCGCAAACTCAGAAAACACCCGCAAACTCAGAAAACACCCGAAAACTCAGAAAACACACGCAAACTCAGAAAACACATGCAAAGGAAGTACTTTTCTAGAGGGGTGACTTGCACAGCCATTAAAATTGGTAGACATGGGTGCAGTGGAAACATGATATGTTTTTTTTCTTTTTTGGATGCCTTAAGTGGTGTGGTAGTAGCGCACAGTGGTGTCACCAAAATAACAAGAAAAATATCCTGGCAGCACATTTATCCTGCATGGTTAGACAACCCCATATAAATAAATACTTTTATGACAGTGCTTACTGATTACAGTGAAATTAGTTCAAAAGCAATTAATCCATAGTAGCATGAATCTGAATGTTAGGAAGCAACAGTGTTGGTCTATAAAGGAGGAGGCTGGGGTGGAGGAGGTGGAGCTTTAGTCTATAGAGGAGGAGGCTGGGGTGGAGGAGGTGGAGCTTTAGTCTATAAAGGAGGAGGCTGGGGTGGAGGAGGTGGAGCTTTAGTCTATAAAGGAAGAGGCTAGGGTGGAGGAGGTGGAGCTTTAGTCTATAAATGAAGAGGCTGGGGTGGAGGAGGTGAAGCTTTAGTCTATAAAGGAGGAGGCTGGGGTGGAGGAGGTGGAGCTTTAGTCTATAAAGGAAGAGGCTGGGGTGGAGGAGGTGAAGCTTTAGTCTATAGAGGAGGAGGCTGGGGTGGAGGAGGTGGAGCTTTAGTCTATAGAGGAGGAGGCTGGGGTGGAGGAGGTGGAGCTTAAGTCTATAAAGGAGGAGGCTGGGGTGGAGGAGGTGGAGCTTTAGTCTATTGAGGAGGAGGCTAGGGTGGAGGAGGTGGAGCTTTAGTCTATAAATGAAGAGGCTGGGGTGGAGGAGGTGAAGCTTTAGTCTATAGAGGAGGAGGCTGGGGTGGAGGAGGTGGAGCTTTAGTCTATAGAGGAGGAGGCTGGGGTGGAGGAGGTGGAGCTGTAGTCTATAAAGGAAGAGGCTAGGGTGGAGGAGGTGGAGCTTTAGTCTATAAATGAAGAGGCTGGGGTGGAGGAGGTGGAGCTTTAGTCTATAAAGGAGGAGGCTGGGGTGGAGGAGGTGGAGCTTTAGTCTATAGAGGAGGAGGCTGGGGTGGAGGAGGTGGAGCTTTAGTCTATAGAGGAGGAGGCTGGGGTGGAGGAGGTGGAGCTTTAGTCTATAAAGGAGGAGGCTGGGGTGGAGGAGGTGAAGCTTTAGTCTATAAAGGAAGAGGCTGGGGTGGAGGAGGTGGAGCTTTAGTCTATAAAGGAGGAGGCTGGGGTGGAGGAGGTGGAGCTTTAGTCTATAAAGGAAGAGGCTGGGGTGGAGGAGGTGGAGCTTTAGTCTATAAAGGAGGAGGCTGGGGTGGAGGAGGTGGAGCTTTAGTCTATAAAGGAAGAGGCTGGGGTGGAGGAGGTGGAGCTTTAGTCTATAAAGGAGGAGGCTGGGGTGGAGGAGGTGAAGCTAGCTCGCTCCATCAGTGTGCTCCATCAGCATTAATGCAAGCAGGGACTGTTGAGAAGTATGTCATATTTCAATAGACCGAGAGAAAGAGCTGTGATTGGCTGTGAGGGCTAGTAGGCAATGATTGTGATCAGCTGGCCATCAGCTAATCGTGGTTGATGAACTCCTGCTGAGCCTTCTAAATTTTCAGGTTTTATCATGACTGTATGCATCAAAAAGCCTTGAAGAGCCACATCATAAACCCAACAGAGAGTCAGTTATTTTAAGTTGCAGCAGTCATAACTGTTTTAACTCTGCCAAGAAGATGTTCAGATCAGGTGTTTATGTAAAAAGCTGCTGTGACATTTTGACAAAATTTGAAGTCTGGTCATTGCAAGAACAGTGGTTGGCCCTCAGCATTCATAACGAGACTATAAAAATTAATGTAGAAGTATCATGATTATTATTTTTTGCAGCCTAAACCACTTTCATCCTCTAAATTTTATGATTTTTGAAATATGAAGTCAAGCTGTGCCTTTGTGAAGTCTTTTTGTGTAAAGAGGATCTCGAGCTGAGCTGATTTCTGGGGAGAAGTCGGGTACAAATGCAGTATGAAGGAAGCGTGAGCCTGGGATGTGAAGTGCTCCTCCTCGAAGAAAAACGGACGCTGAGTAAAAAAATAACTGTATTCTGCAGCTGTGATTCTTGAGAGGGGTGCAGCAGACATCTCCCATCCCTCTCCATCTGATCCACGAGCCCCCGGGGATGTTACTGTACCGCTCCCCCCAGCCAAAGCAATGGAGCAGCACTCATTCACATAAAAGGAGCACGCTTTGAATCTATTCAGATCAGATGATTACGATGCCGGGCACCTTCCTCGGCGGGGCAGATAAGTGGAGGGGCTCCATTCGACATTTACATCTCATACACCTCATCAAACACCGGCTCTTTGTAGTCGGCTGTTACATTTGAATAAAGCAAAGTTAGAATTTTTAAGCAGCGTGAAAATTCATCAAACCTTCCCGGCCGGTGAGGCCCTTGTCTCTCCTGGCAAATAACTCTTGGTTACCTTATTCAAACTGAAAGTGGCAGGGCTCAAATCAAATCAAGTCAAATCAAATTGTGCTCAGATGAAAAAGTGAGGGGTGGGGGTAAAGGAGAGAAAAAGGGCTTGAAACCAGTCAAATTTTCTCAGGGAGTTCACGTCCCTTCTAACCTTTAATAGCGCAGAACAGCAATTTACTTAATAATGTGGCTGAATTGGTGAAAAAGAAACAGCTTCCCGAGGAGAGTGCATTGAAAAGAAAGGTAAGAGAGAACACAAAGATCAGTGAAAGCCTTGCAGAGAGATATACAATGAGTCCTGAATATTGTGACCTTTAGGCTGTCTGATAGAAGAAATATGGAAGCAAATGTTCATCCAGAGGCCTGAGACTTATGCTCAGGATACACAGAAAGTGCTAGAAAGTGCATGTTTCAATGACATGCTAGGGTGTTATGTAAGAGTTTCAATGCACAGATCGAGACAGACCAAGATGATGAGGGAGGCAGACGTGTGACAAGGTCAGACTACATCTTATTAGCACCATTGTAGTCAGTCTAAGGGGTTTAGAGACCTGCTGGACCAGGACACTGATGGTTTTACCCCCTGTGGAGTGGAGTAGTGGTCCACAATAACGCTCACACCTGTGTCGGCCCCCGACCTCTTCATATGCATGTTTGACTTTTCTTCCTGCCTTCTACAACTCGTTCTAAGTAAAGCTGAAACACACTGGAAAGGGAGGCAAGGATGGAATGTTTGGTGAGCTGAAAAAGACGAAAACGTTAAAGACAGAGAATGGCATGTTTTTTAGCTTTAAAGGATGACATCATCTTCATAGACAAAGGAAATAGGGTTTAATAGACTCTGAAAAATGACATCATCTTGAATGGTCAAGGATGGAATGTTTTATTAGCTTTAAAGGATGTCATCTTCAAAGGTAGAGCATGGAATGATGGAGAAGCTTTGAAGGAAGACGTCATCTTCAAAGAGACAGGATGGAATGTTGTAGACTTTGAAAGATGACATCATCTTCAAAGGTAGAGGATGGAATATGTCATTGAATTTTAAGGATGACATCATCTTTAATGGTAGAGGATGGAATGTATTGTAGACTTCAATGAAGGAAACAAATTTAATCATGAAAAATGGAGATAAAAGGTTTTAGCCTGATGTCATTGATATACTAGAAAAGCACTCGGAGAGCGCAGACCTCTGCCATTAGCCCCATCTCCTAATAGTGAAGAATCCTTTAAAAACATTCCTGCCCCCCCCCCCAACACGGCACTTGCTGATTACTCCCTCTCCGATGGGGTGGAAACACGGTGAGGCAAAGCATTGGCTTCGCTACAGGTGGACTGTCATGGTGGAAGCATTGCCTGCCGGTGCCAACAGATGCACTGACAGTCTCACCCATGGTCTCCCTGGGCGACTGGAAGTCATGTCAGAGGGTGAATATTCCTCTACTCCTCCCTGCATTGTGAGTATTCTCGCTACAATTCGCTGTCTTTCTCTCTGTTACGCTCGACTGGGCGTGCGTCTTTCAAACTCTATAAACTCCAAAACTTTGAATAGAAACACACCCAAAAATCCGTCCATAACTTTTTTAGTTATGTTGCTAACAAACTAACAAACCCTGCTGATCACATAATCTCCTTGGTGGAGGTAATAAAATAAATATATGGTCATTATCACTGACAGATTGTTTCTTCTGACTTGACCTCATAATTATCCACCAATCCACTGTGTTATTTCATTTCAACTACAGATTTAAGCCGGTTACACACCGCTGCGGTAACTACCCTGAAAACCACCTCCCTGCCGGAGGAGTCCCCTGAAATGCCAAGCGTTTTTTAAAGCCGCTGCGGTACGAGGCAGCAATGACGTAGAGGTGAACGTAACAGAAGAGCCCGCCCACAACTCCATCACACCACCCCCCCAAAAAACACGTAGAGTATCTCACAATCTCTGTATTAACATGTATAATGTACTATAAATGAAGGGGAAAAATACGGTTCCGTCATCAAAATAATCCCCCTTAAAAAATCTGTTTCAATGGTTGGTTCCACAGTTTCTCTCCTGGTTGTCTTCGTACGACGGCAGAGCCGTGTTGTAGAGCTCAGGATATTCTGACACCAACGTTATGAGCTCCTCCACTGTTTGCTCTGACCCGTGAAGCCTGCTATTTCCGGGTTCTCTCCCTCCTTCGATGTGATTGGCTGCTGCCAGGCGGCTGCCGCCAGAAAGTTCAACTTGCTGGACTCAGAGCGTTTGGACAAAATCTGTGCGCGTTCACGTGGGCGGCAACCGCTTCTGGGCCCTACTGCCGCGGTTAAAACCGCTTCCCTTCTACTGCCCTTCCCTCATTAAAATGACTGGAGGCGGCGAGTTGCCGTGCGGCGGTGTGAAAAGGGCTTAACTGATCTATTATCTACCTTACATTCCAGGTTTGGACTGTGGCTCTTGCTAAAGTCCTTTTTTAGACAATGTGGCTCTTTGGTAGAATGAGGTTGAGTTCAGCTGCGTTAGTGTATCGCTCACCATAACGTCTGAGAGACAAATACCACCGTAGGAAAAGATCACGGCGTCTGACGTCGGCACAGGGTTCAACAGCGCCAAACAGCAATTTCCTGAACAATGTGGGTGAACTGGTGAATAGAAGCAGCTTTTTTAGGGACGTATGCTGAAAAGAAAGTTAAGAGACGATCTAAAGGTCACCGAAACACTTGCAGTATTAAAGATGGAATGTGTTTTATTGTATCACAGGTTTTCTGATGTGAGAGAAATATTTATCTAAACACCAGAGACTTAATCTGAAGATCCACATAAAGGCCACGTCTGGATAATAACACTGTTCAATGACACGCCATTGTTATATAAGAGTCTCCTTTACGATGGAGGCAGAAATGAGGCGAATGCAGACAAAGCCGGATGAGGGAGTCAGACGTAGAGAGCCTCGATTCAGACCGGCTCCTTCTGCCTTCGGCTTGAACTTTTGTGGCAAAGATGAAATAAAATAACAATGGGTTACCATAGCAATAACAGTGGAGCACATAACTAAGTAGTATGAGAGATGGGGCGCTTCTCAGAGAGGAGGGGAGGGAGGGGGCATCCAGCTTTTATCTGTCAGCCGCAATCCTCCATCATCAAAGCTCTTCTCCACTCTCAGTGCCAAAACTGAAAGACACCAGTGGATCATTAGTCTCCAGTGAAGAAGACAGTCATTTATCCAATGTGTTTTTTCTCTTTTTTTCCTAAAAAGTTAAGAGTGAAGGAGCTTTTTGAGTTAGAAGGAGAATGGAAGAAAAAGGAAGAAAGAAAGCAAGAGCAAGTCAATTTCTCTGGGCACTAACCGAGCTCCCTTTGGGCTACCTGTGCAGGTACCAAGCCCGGGGTCTGACGGGCTCCTCTCTCTGTGAAGCCGCGGCCCTTTGCAGCACATCAATACGCTGAACTTTTCCTGCCGAGTACCTGAGCTCTCCTGCATGACCCGCTCCTTCCTTTATCTATTCTGTTTAAAGATAGCGGTTTGCGGGGAGAGAAGGAGCTTGATTACCTCCTGGGACAACCCCGCTCCTCTTTAAGTTTGCCAAGTGAGAGAGTCTTCAGAAGTTTGTTGACAGATCTCTGTGGCGGCGGGAGGGAGGGGAGAGTTGGACATGGTAACCTTGGCTCTCCAAAGGACAAACGGAGAGTTTTGAAAAGATCAAGCAGGTGGGGTTTTGTTTATGGAGGAGATGGACAGGAACAGAGCGGTGCAGGAACATGGCTGTGCGAGGGGAATATCCTATAGAGTCCCACACACGGAGCTTTCTAGGACTCACATCAGGGGCCGCTCATAGTCATTAAGAGGCCCCAGGTAAACACAGATCAATCATAGTCATTAAACCATACATGTATGACCAGGTACCAAAGCCAGAGGACTACAGGACATACCTGAATGGTAAGCTCTAAGAAGAACATCAGAACTCAAACACCTGCTTATGCAGAGCTGGTATTCTTCTTTAAAGTAAAAACAGGTGAGGAGTTGAAAATATTAAGCATCTCTATCGTCATTGGAACTCAGATATACCAACATCCTTACTTTATGTTGACTGTCCTGTGTTGGCACTGTTAGGAAAGTGGGCTGAATTTCAACGATGGCCCTACTATTTCACAGAAATGTAAGGAAAAAGCACCCAACATCACTGGCTTCACAAACATTTCATCCTCTGCCTGTGAAGATGAAGGATGTCTCTGTGGTTAAAAACACTGATTTTGCTACTAGAGATCAGGGGGCTCTTGGGCGTGGTCCTTAACCCTATGAACACCTTTTTAGCTCTCAGGGAGACAATGTTTAATGTTTATAAAACATTCCATCCTTAACCCTATGAACACCTTTTTACCTCTCAGGGAGACAGTGTTTAATGTTTATAAAACATTCCATCCTTAACCCTATGAACACCTTTTTACCTCTCAGGGAGACAGTGTTTAATGTTTATAAAACATTCCATCCTTAACCCTATGAACACCTTTTTAGCTCTCAGGTGGAAAATGTTTTGGATATAGTGTCCAATTAAATTAGATTTGTACATTGTACGAAATACTTTGAGGTCCATGAAACATTCCATCCTCTACCTTTAAAGGTGATGTCATCGTTTTATGTTTATAAAACATTCTGTCCTCTACCTTTAAAGGTGATGTCATCGTTTTATGTTTATAAAACATTCCGTCCTCTACCTTTGAAGGTGATGTCATCATTTAATGTTTATGGAACATTCCATCCTATACCTTTGAAGATGATGTCATCATTTAATGTTTATAAAAATTCCATCTTCTACCTTTAATGGTGATATCATCATTTAATGTTTATGGAACATTCCATCCTCTATTGTTGAAGGTGATGTCATCATTTAATGTTTATTAAACATTCCATCCTCCACCTTTGAAGATGACGTCATCATTTAATGTTTATGGAACATTCCATCCTCTACCGTTGAAGGTGATGTCATCGTTGAATGTTTATAAAACATTCAGTTCTCTACCTTTGAAGGTGATGTCATCATTTAATGTTTACAGAACATTCCATCCTCCACCTTTGAAGATGATGTCATCATTTAAAGCTAATCAAACATTCCATTCATGTTCTTTTCTTCAATCTTAAAAAAAGAGGTATAAAAAAATCATCCTTCTTTATCCCTTTAAGGAACAGAACGTGTAAACACCAGCAATCTTTACCCTAAGTTGACTGTCCTTTGTTGGCGACTGTTTGTTAAAGAGGTCTGAACCGTCTAGGAGTCAGAGAAAACCCTTCAATCAAAGCCTATTCGTCTAAATAGTCCTGTTTTTGATACTTGTTGTGCATCCCCTATAATTCTTTGCTCATGAAATCTGAATGTCTGAGACTTTAATATTCAGGTTTAGGTGCAAACATAAAATGTATCAAAAGTTTGAACATGCACATTGAAAGTGCTTGAATTTGGCCTTGACAACGATGCACAAAACCCTGACTTTGCCCACACAAGTTTCTGTGAGATCCCATGTTTGTTGAATCACCGAGAATGAATTTAAGGAATCAAGGCCAGGGTGGCTGAAGCTCGCTCTGAAGCAGTAAAATAATCATATTGGAAGCATTCACAAGGTTTATTTGGACAGATTGGCTGCACCAAGCCTTGAGTTGGGACATTTATTGTATTATAAAGCCCATTATTCATCCTCTAGCTTTCATAGACTACACAGAACATCTTCCTACAGTCAAACTGGATAATACAGCAGAGGTTTTGACTAATGTGAAGGCTGTGTTTATAAATCTCCCATCAATATTTTTCTAAAGCAGAGCAAAGAAGATGTTAGCGAGGTGTTCAGATATACCTGGAATTCAGCATCGATGCTGCTGTGAAAATAAAAACATTCCTGTTATAAATCCTCAGACTTGATTTCCAAGAGCAGAAACAACGTTGCTTTTTACAGCGTTAGAAATTAAACATTGGAGTAACTTTGCATGCTGGGAATTCTTGGAACGGTTGAATAGGAATGCTTTTTACAAACCATGCATCCGGAAAAACCTCACTTAATATTTCCAGAGAGGAATGCAAAAAAAAAGCATGGAGAGCAGCTCTTAGCTGGTTATCAAACAGTCCCTATACAGCACCTCTGTCTTTGTTTGACCCACAAATGCAAACCATGACCTGATCATGAATGAGGATCATGTAGGGGGGCTGCTAAGACAGGACGCTGCTTTAGAAAGGTTTTAAAGAGACCTGGCCACTTATGGACCCCAAAACTAACAGTCTATGTTTGACATGGACATCACCAGAGAATAGTCCTGACTAAGAGATTGGACCCTGATAAACCCAAGAGAATGGACTCCTGATAAACCAGAGAATGGATGATACCAGAGAATGGACATATAAATGGACCTGAGAATGGACCCTGATAAACCCAGAGACTGGACCCTGATAAACCCAGAGAATGGACCCTGATAAACCCAGAGAATGGACCCTGATAAACCCAGAGAATGGACCCTGATAAACCCTGAGAATGGACCCTGATAAACCCAGAGAATGGACCCTGATAAACCCTGAGAATGGACCCTGATAAACCCAGAGAATGGACCCTGATAAACCCAGAGAATGGACCCTGATAAACCCAGAGAATGGACCCTGATAAACCCAGAGAATGGACCCTGATAAACCCAGAGAATGGACCCTGATAAACCCAGAGAATGGACCCTGATAAACCCAGAGAATGGACCCTGATAAACCCTGAGAATGGACCCTGATAAACCCAGAGAATGGACCCTGATGAACCCAGAGAATGGACCATGATAAACCCAGAGAGTGGATCCTGATAAACCCAGAGACTGGACCCTGATAAACCCAGAGAATGGACCCTGATAAACCCAGAGAATGGACCCTGATAAACCCAGAGAATGGACCCTGATAAACCCAGAGAATGGACCCTGATAAACCCAGAGAATGGACCCTGATAAACCCTGAGAATGGACCCTGATAAACCCAGAGAATGGACCCTGATAAACCCAGAGAATGGACCCTGATAAACCCTGAGAATGGACCCTGATAAACCCAGAGAATGGACCCTGATAAACCCAGAGAATGGACCCTGATAAACCCTGAGAATGGACCCTGATAAACCCAGAGAATGGACCCTGATAAACCCAGAGAATGGACCCTGATAAACCCTGAGAATGGACCCTGATAAACCCTGAGAATGGACCCTGATAAACCCAGAGAATGGACCCTGATAAACCCAGAGAATGGACCCTGATAAACCCAGAGAATGGACCCTGATAAACCCAGAGAATGGACCCTGATAAACCCAGAGAATGGACCCTGATAAACCCTGAGAATGGACCCTGATAAACCCTGAGAATGGACCATGATAAACCCTGAGAATGGACCCTGATAAACCCAGAGAATGGACCCTGATAAACCCAGAGAATGGACCATGATATTCCCTGAGAATGGACCCTGATAAACCCAGAGAATGGACCCTGATAAACCCTGAGAATGGACCCTGATAAACCCTGAGAATAGACCCTGATAAACCCTGAGAATGGACCATGATAAACCCTGAGAATGGACCATGATAAACCCTGAGAATGGACCATGATAAACCCTGAGAATGGACCATGATAAACCCTGAGAATGGACCATGATAAACCCTGAGAATGGACCCTGATAAACCCAGAGAATGGACCCTGATAAACCCTGAGAATGGACCATGATAAACCCTGAGAATGGACCATGATAAACCCTGAGAATGGACCATGATAAACCCTGAGAATGGACCCTGATAAACCCTGAGAATAGACCCTGATAAACCCAGAGAATGGACCCTGTAAAACTCAGAGAATCCCCCCACCCCGCCCAGGGATTTATAGATAATGTTAATTTATGTGTTAGATAATTAGCATTGGTATTAGCAGCCTGGCTAACAGTTATGTCATTTCCCTTTTTTCCCTGTTTCTGCCTCTTTTTTTTCCCAAAAATCTTCCCAAATGTTTCCACTTTTATCCCATTTTAAACACTTTTAACCCACTTTTTACATTTTCCCACCTACTTACATCCCATCTGTTTTCCTTTCTATTCCATTTTTTCCTCTTTTATCCAATTTTTGCCGTAGTCTGACTGCTTTTCACAATTTTCACACTCTTTTCAGTCTGTTTCGGTGCCTTTCTTGATCCATTTTGGTACTTTTTAACCACTTTTCACCACTGTCCTTACTATTTGGCTCCTTTTTGCTTTTCTTTTTCCTATTTTTCCACTTTAATCCATTTTTTACAGCTATGTAATGGCTTTTACCAATTTCCCACCAATTCCTTCCCTCTATTGTGTCTTTTCTTACCCAATTTTGACCACTTTTCACCATTTTACCACCTATTTTGCACCTTTTTGCCTTTCTATTGCAATTTTTTAAAAAATGTCAACCTATTTGTGCAATTTTTAACCACTTTCAACCACTTTTCCCCTTCTACTTTGGCCCTTTTTGCTTTTATTTACCTATTTGTCCACTTTTATCCAATTTTTGCCACTTTTTAACCACTTTTCACCATTTCCCCACCTATACTTTGGCTCTTTTGTGGCTTCCTTTCCCAAGTTTGGTCACTTTTTAACCACTTTTCACCATTTTCCCACCTATTTCAGCCCCCTTTTGCCTTTCTATACCTTTTTTTGACTATTTTAAAACTATTTCCCCACTTTTTATTCACTTTTCACCCCACCCATTTTTTAATAGGAGTGTTTATAATTCAGGTCATAATTAAATATGATTATCACAGCTTTACTTTAAAGTGGACCATGATTTTCCTGTCCTCCATGGGCCCCCAGTTTGGCTGAACACACCCCCCCCCCATCCCCCCACCCATGGGCAGCCCTGCCTTTAAAGGTCAGAAATGAGCTTGTTAGAAGAAAGAGGAAGCAGCAATGACACAAAAAGAGGCTTTTTTGGCTCTGCTACCAGGTTACGCAGCTGCAGAATATATTCGAAGAGCATCCTGGCACCGATTGCATTAGTTCTAAAAGTTGAATCAGTTTTATAATCCTCTCTGTGTTGTTTGCTAAACGCTTTTGTCCATGAGGGTTCTTCTCAGAGTAAAAAGCTTGGGTTTGAGCCGTGAACGACTCTGCATTCAGGCGGTTGCGCGCTGAGCCCGGCGTGTGCGTCTGGACACAATGATGAATATACCATACATCTAGTCAGGCCTGGATAATGGATCCATGTGTCAGGGAGTGACTTGGAGGTGTTTCCTGAGGAGCGCTGCGTGTCTCCTGGCCTTTATGAACGCCGTTTGCCGGTGTAAGTGTATGTGTGCGTGCGGCGTTGGAGCTGCTGGGCTCCACAGGTACACAGGCCATCGATCACACGCCGCGGCCATTATACACAGGCAGGGGTGGAGGTGGATAATGCTCCCACCGCTGCCACCGCCGGGGCCTCGACCGCTCGCGGGTCAAGCGTTCGGCTGGCCAACGGTAATCAAGCTAACAGCGGGCCGCCTGTCTGCGTGACAGATAACGTCACTGACACTCATCTGTACACACCGCCACGCAAATGCACACCCACACAAAGTTCACCGGAGAGCCGCTGTGGAGTTAAAGTTAAGGAATAATCCACGGAAGTTTGGGTCAGACCAGGACAAGAGCTGGCTCTGATTCTCAGGGTCAGGATTGGTCAGGATTATCTGGCATCAGTCATCTTTGTCCTGAGTCCTCCTGTCAGGAATGATTACTGATGTAGATCTATGTAAGAGGAAAACCAGCATCATCCAGGTCATGAACTGACAGCCTTTGCAGCCCACGGATCACTGCGACCACCAGGAGCCAACCAGAAGTATGAAGGGTTTTATAGGTAGGGATTTTTGGGGCCCAGTCAAACTGGGGAGGTCAGCAAAATTATCATCCATTGTTAAGTTAAGCTGTGATAACTGTGCTTTATTTTCAACCTGAGTAATCAGAACCAGAGTGGCCTTTTTTAGGTAGTGATAACAGGAACGCTGTCCTAAACCATGAGGGGAGTCATGTCAGATATCAGGATGGCAGAAAATAAAGTAGAAGAAACTGTGACGACTTTAGTGGAAAAAAAAAAAAAAAAAAAGATAATCGCAAAATGAGGCAAAAAAAAAGGTTAAAAGTCACGAATATTATTAAAAAAAAGGTAAAAAGTTGGGAATATATCGTAAAAAGACGTTTGCATTGGCAAACAATTGCTAGAGAAATTGCAAAAATATAATTTAAGTGGCGTTAAGTTGCAAAAAAGATATTGAGCAGAACAATTGATTGGACATAGCAGAAAAAAAGGGGAAAATGGGTTAAAAAGTTTTGACTAAAAGTGGCAAAAAAGGTAAGGACCAGTTAAAAATGGGAGAAATGTGTAATAAATGGCAAAACATTGGCTAAAATTGGTTTTGAAGAGGCAAAAATATGAAAAATTGGCAAATCTTGTGATAATTTAATAGAACCAGGTTAGTCCCATTGAGATCAACGATCTCTTTTTCAAGGTAGACCTGACAAAGAATGGCAGCAACACAAAGTTTCATCAGACAAACACTCAGACTCACACAACAAACACAACATGATAGAAAACAATTATAGATCATTAGTTCAAACATAACAGACAGTTTGGGTTTATCAGGGTCCAGTCTCTGGGTTTATCAGGGTCCATTCTCTGGGTTTATCAGGGTCCATCTGGGTTTATCAGGGTCCATTCTCTGGGTTTATCAGGGTCCATCTGGGTTTATCAGGGTCCATTCTCTGGGTCTATCAGGGTCCATTCTCTGGGTTTATCAGGGTCCATTCTCTGGGTTTATCAGGGTCCATTCTCTGGGTCTATCAGGGTCCATTCTCTGGGTTTATCAGGGTCCATTCTCTGGGTTTATCAGGGTCCATTCTCTGGGTTTATCAGGGTCCAGTCTCTGGGTTTATCAGGGTCCATTCTCTGGGTTTATCAGGGTCCATCTGGGTTTATCAGGGTCCATTCTCTGGGTTTATCAGGGTCCATTCTCTGGGTTTATCAGGGTCCATTCTCTGGGTTTATCAGGGTCCATCTGGGTTTATCAGGGTCCATCCTCTGGGTTTATCAGGGTCCATCCTCTGGGTTTATCAGGGTCCATCCTCTGGGTTTATCAGGGTCCATTCTCTGGGTTTATCAGGGTCCAGTCTCTGGGTTTATCAGGGTCCATCTGGGTTTATCAGGGTCCATCTGGGTTTATCAGGGTCCATCCTCTGGGTTTATCAGGGTCCATCCTCTGGGTTTATCAGGGTCCATTCTCTGGGTTTATCAGGGTCCATTCTCTGGGTTTATCAGGGTCCATTCTCTGGGTTTATCAGGGTCCATTCTCTGGGTTTATCAGGGTCCATTCTCTGGGTTTATCAGGGTCCAGTCTCTGGGTTTATCAGGGTCCAGTCTCTGGGTTTATCAGGGTCCAGTCTCTGGGTTTATCAGGGTCCATCCTCTGGGTTTATCAGGGTCCATTCCCCTGGTTTTTCAGGGCCCAATAAAATTACTGACAGCTGACTGTTGAATTTCTAGCAGGGATGAATTTCAAAGGTGCCATCACCACAGAACCACACTGGCAGTCTCTGAACTCTCCAGAACAACCTGTTCAGGACCACAGGTGTTTGCAAGTGTGGATAAATACTTTTGTCCATATAGTGCACTCATCTTGGAGGTAGAGATGTAGACGTGGAAAAATGTCCAAATCTCTGCAGTGATTGGGTGTATGCAGTGTGCAGAGACTTAATAGATAAATATGAATGAAGTGAAAACGCTGGTACTCTAATGATGGGACATTCATGAGCAGGGATGTAATGTGCACAATTAAAAGAGTGTTGGCTTTGTCCATGAAGAAAGGTTTTGATAAAAACACTTGTTAATAGTTTTAGTCACATCTACATCCATGCAGACAGCAGGATAAAGTCTGTGCTGGTGTGGCTTTATTTGGGGGTTTGTTTGTTAATAATAATAATAAAAAGCAGATTCTGTAACACCCGCGTTTTCTGTTAAAGTTTTTCTTTTATGAGATATTTCTGCAATCACACACTAACCTCATTAACTGCAAACAGGAAATGAGGCAGAAACAAAGACGGGTGTTCTGCTCCTCGTTATGAGACGAGCTGAGGAGGGAAGAGCCAAACAGACGAGTTAAATATAAAACATATTCAAATAAAAACCGTCTCTTTAACAGTGGAGCGATCCTTCAGAACAGCTGATGGCTCTACCTGTTAGGAAAACTCCACCCTCTCTGCTCAGAGCGGCATGAAGAAGACAGGACAGAGTTTGTTATGGCGTCTAAAGATCACTTTCACTCAGCTTTTTTCAGCCTTTTAATGAGCGTGCAGAACTAGATGCAATGAAAATGATCGCTGAATAAATTGCAAGTGAATGCAATGCTTTGTTTTGCAACTATATTTCCCAAAAAGTTGGGACATTTGCCATTTTTTCCTTCCTTTAATTGCCCTTTCTATTCCATAAAGCAGGAATCATCAAGTTCACCTGCACCAGGGCCAGATTTAGTCCCGACAGAAAGTCTGGGGGCCGGACTTTCAAACACACCAAAACTAAAGACGTATTTTATTCTGATTCAAAAATATCGTTGTAGTATTTTCTTTCAAAACGAAGGACATTTCTAGTCATTAGCAGTGAGATCTATCCCTGTCATCTGTAATGCAGCAGGGATGACAACAGAACTGGCTGGACCTCTGAAAGTCCCAGAGAAGGGGCCCTCCAAAACTGTGATTTAGTACCAGTACTCCTTTTTACCCCTTTTTGATACTTCAACCCAAGTTTTGCAAGATTGTAACTCATTTAAACCACTTTTCCTGCATGTTTTACCCCCTTTTGTGCCACTCTTATCCATTTTATGCCAGTTTTCTTCCACTTTTGCCACTTTTTAACCACTTTTCATTACTTTTCTTCAACATTTTTTGCAACTTTAAAACCATTTTTTGCCACTTTTTCACCCATTTTGATAATTGTTGCCTTTTTAACCCATTTTAATCGCTTCTCCTGCATGTTTTATCTCCTTTGTGCCACTCTTATCCATTTTTTTACTTTTCTTCTATTTTTGCCACTTTTAACCCCTTTTATCACATTTTTCTCAACTTTTTTTGCAACTTTAAAAGAAAACATTTTTTGCAGCTTTAAACCCATTTTGATACTTTTTGCCTCTTTAACCCATTTGAACCACCTTTACTGTATATTTTATCCACTTTTTGCCACTCTTTTAACAATTTTTGTTACTTTTATTCCCCTATTTTTTACTTTTATTCTTCTATTTTGACCACTTATCAACCCCTTTTCATTACTTTTCTTCAACTTTTTTTTTGTCATTTGTAACCAATTTTTGATATTTTTGCCTGTTTTTTCCTCTTTTACCAGTTTTTGCCACATTTTAACCTCTTTTTTGCAGCTTTTTCTGCCATTGTTCTGCCATTCCACAACCCATTTTGCCACTTAATCACCCATTTTTGCCACTCTCTAACTCTATTCCAGCTTTTTCTGGTCATTTTTGCAGCACTTCTGCCAACCTTAACCTTTTTTTAAACATCTACTAATTCTGATGGTAAAATTCAATAAAAACAATTCAAATGTTTGTCATTCTAAAACTTTTTTAATATTAATTGTTTGTGGAATGGATTTAACAGACATTTAACGCCAAAGGATACTCTGAAAACCTCAACATCTCCTTTTCCTCCTTTTCTGAATTTAATGATCTTTCAGGGGCTGAACAGGAAGCTGTAGGGGGCCTGATATGGCCCCCGGGCCGCCAGTTGATGATCAGTGCCATAAAGCAATACTTCCTCTTTTGCACATTAAAGGTAACCAGCTAAAGGCTGAAACTGCATCCCGTTTTTGCAATGATCTTGCAGTCATGCAATGCTTGCAATGCTACGCATCTTCAACATTTGCGCAGCACTGGGATGTTTTCTGGGTACCAGTGATGTTTGTCAATTTAAATCAAAATTAAGAGCAATTAACCTCAAGAAGTGGAAAGCGAGTATCTTCATGTTGCTTCCTTTTCTGCACATAAACACTGCTCATGTCTTCACTGCTCATGCAGCCTGACAATAGTGAAAAAGAAAGTTGTAGTGTGTCACACACAGAAAGAACGGCCGCTGTACTCACTAAAGATTTGATTTAAGATGCATTTAAGCAGGATGATGCAGACATTTCATCCCCAGTTCGCCTTCGTCATAGAATTAATTTTATTTTAAAATGTGCTAAACTAGTCCACATCCATGCTCATGCCACTGTCTTCTCAACGTTAAAGAAAAAAAAAACATCTGCTGTTTGAGCTCGCCAAATGGCAGGTGGAAGGCCGAGCGGAAGGAAGGAAGCAGGTGAGACAGACGGGGGAAGGAGACAGGGAGAGAAGGAGACAGAAATAGAGGAGAGCAGATAAAGAGAGGGGAGAGGATGTGGTGAGGAAGCGGAGCGTAGTAGAGCCGGCCGCTGGGACTGTGAGGAATGAGCTGGCTGTGCTATAGGAGGCCTTAATGAGCATTCTCTCTAAACCCTGGAGAGTCTCTCTGCGGCTCTCACCCAATCTCTGTCTTTTCTCACAGCCAACAAGGTACAGGCACAAAAAAAGATGGCTGCACGGGGCCGTGTGTGCACAATCTCACACAATGTAAAGACTCAGAGCTGCAGGAGAACACAACGGCAGGGGAGAGTCGATTAAATCTGACTCATTATCGCTGTAATACGGTACAAAACTGTCACCGTGGCATCACATTTTCTTCAGCTGAATGTTATATTTAATATCCGTAAGAGCGCTTAATGGGACTCATCATTCTGCAAAGGAAGGCGGCACAGAAACCAGGGCCAGAAAATGAGGATAATTGTTAAAAAAGTGTTTTTTTTCTCTTGTAGCAGAGCTGTCCACACGGTTTTCCTCGTGAATGTGCTCATCATCAGCAGGCTGAGTTTTAAATGTTATGCACACAAGTTCTGCAAATGCAAACATTATTTTCCCTTTAAACTTGTTCAATTTTCTCTGAGGGAGTGGAAGTTAAACCCCGCTAACATGGGGTCTATTTCCAACGGGCAGTCCGGTTTGGTTCAGGACTAGAGCATCACAGTAGGCTTCATGAGTGGATCACTGCACAGGAGGAGTATGTGGAAACTGAAGGTTCAACAGAGAGAGGGAGAGAGGCGGGATCTGCAGCTGCTGATCTGAAGTTAATCACCCATTTAGGGGATAAAAGTCTCTGTGCCAGTCTGCAAACACGATAAACACAACAAAGGATTCTGTTTCTTTTTTAACATTCCTCAGATGAGAGAAATAACCAGACTGTTTCATACATCCATTGCATGCATTTATTTCAGATTCATCTGGGAAAGCTCCCCTAAGAAGTAGAAAAAAATATCAGAGAGTGATTGGATGAATGCTCTATCTGTCACAGTCATTGCGGGCCAATCAGAGCAACGAGACGTCATGAGGTTGTCGCATGCACAGCTGCAGTATCAGCCTGAGCTGGACAGGCAGATGATGTTCTAGTTCAGTGTTTCTCAACCTTGGGGTCGGGACACCCTTGGGGGTCGTGAGATACTGAGAGGGGGTCGCCAGATCCCTTAAAAAAACTACGAATATTTTTCAAAATTACACTGTTGCCACTTTACTCCAATTTTACCAAATGTTAACCCTTTTTCATCACTTTTTAACACCAATTTTGCCCATTCTAGCACATTTTGTCCACTTAAAACCCGTTTTTGTCCGTTTGAAACCCTTTCCATCACCTTTTCTGCCTGTTTTTGTCACTTCTAAACCAATTCTTGGCACTGTCTGCCTGTTGTTGCCTCTGTTCACCCATTATTGCCTCTATCAACCAATTTTTTCCACCCTTTTGCCCATTTTAACCACAGTTAACCTATTTTTGCCTGTTTATAACAATTTTTCATCCCGTTCTACCTCTTTTCCAACATTTTTTTTGCACTTTAAAGCCATTTCAGCCACTTTTTAATCGCCTTTTACCACTTTTGTTCCAATTTTTGCCACTTTAACCCATTTTTGGTCATTTTTGCTACTTTGATCTAAATTTACCACTTTTAACCCATTTATATTCTTTAAAAATCCAATTTCACCACCTTTTTAATCATTTTTAGCCATTATGAACACATTTTAGCAATTTTTAACCCGTTTAAATTTTGTTTTTAACTATAATAAAGAAGGCTGAATGAATAAATAAATATATTTGTTTCTTTGATAAGAGTGGTTACTATTATGGTCAAATATAAAATAAGGTTTTCACAGCCTAACGTCACAATGGACCATGGTTTTGCTGACCTCCATGGGCCGCTAGTTCGGCTGGGTCCCAGAAACCTCCCCCTTTATCCCTCCTCGTGGACGGCCTTGTCTGCATGCGACTATTCTTGAATGTTCCTGGCTGTTCAACCACCTTCAGGTCCAGTGGGGGTCCCCGGACTCTGGGACCTTTATTTTGGGGGTCGTGGGCTGAAAAGGTTGGGAACTACTGTTCCAGTTAACCCTCTGGGGGCTCCGGGACCCAACTAGGTCCTCTTGTATACATTAAATATTTCAGAAATGAATGAAAACTTTAGAGTTATGATTAGGACTGAAGCTAATTAAAAGATTTAAGCTTAGAAAGAGGAAAAAAATGTTAGTTCATGTGATTTTTTGGCACTTTTTCTGCAGGGACCGGTTTGGGTACCTAGGATCCTGAGTGTGAGTTTTTGATATAAACCTGTACTGCAAAAAACAAACAAACAAACAAACAAACAAACAAACAAACAAACAAACAAACAAACAAACAAACAAACCAAAACAAAACAAACAAACAAAAGAACAAACAAACAAACAAAAAAACAAAACAAACAAACAAACAAAACAAACAAACAAACAAACAAACAAACAAACAAACAAACAAACAAACAATACAAAAGCAATAATGCAACCTAATCAGTCTTGTTATAATTTATTGACTTCACCCCAAATATTCCATTCTGCAATTCATAATTTATATTTCGCTTTTTTCTTGTTAATTTTTTTTACATAAAAATGTAAAATGAACCTAAAACATAAATTAAACATTAAAGTTCTGATCTAAGACAAAGTCTCGAGAAAGGATGCGAAGACCTAAAGCGCTACTCAGGGCTGTTCCCTAGCAACAATGGGACCATGGCAGTGCACACTTAATGAATAAGTAGCATGATGCATTGCTCTGAAATGCACATTCTGTAATTTGCATTTGATTTATTATTATTATTTTTTAGTTTGCCTCTTTATTAATCTACCACAGGATGTCAACTATCACAGGTAGTTCTACAGAAGCCTGGATGGAACAGTCAGCTGATCTACTGTCAGTATTAAGAAATCATTGAGGAAACCCCAAAACCAAGGAAAGAGTCAAACCAGTTCCCTCCTGTTAACGGGTACACCCATACTCATGGGCGTAGCACAGGGGGGAAGGGTACTGAGTACCCGGGCCCACAGTAGGGAGGAGCCTGCAATGAAAAGTGTGTTTTTACTATTTTTTCCTGGTAGTGTCATTGTTGAATCAAAAGCGACTGAATGAGTCGCTGAACAGTCTAAAGGCCGGCTCAGACTACGCGATTCTTTTGGCCGTTCACGACGGCACCACGTCAGACTATGCGACCAAAATCTTGTCCCGTCTTGGCCGACAGCCTGGCCACAGTACAAGAGTGGTCCTGACCGCTCAGCGTATGCTGACGTCACCACTGTCTCCATGACTAAGTGCGAGTTCACAGGTTGTCGGGGGGCGGGCCAAAGAGTGTCAATCACTCTGCAACAGAAGCGTTCTGTGTGATTGTAGCGGTCTTTAGCTCAGAAATCAGGAAAATAAGAAACAATTATAGATTGGATTATGGATAATAAGTGTGGATGTATCAAAAGGAGGACAACATGGACTGGCTCTCCTTCAGATAGAACTCAAGGTCTGCGTGTGATAACGTAAATAAAATTAAATAAAATATACACATTAGTTTTAGGGAATAAAAGGAGATAAAAGTGGTAACTCTTGTAAATGATGATGCAAAGATAAGGAGCGAATGTTCTCCTGTTATTAGACGTCAGGATTCACGTCGTCTACGTCAGGTCAGGGTGTCAAAGTAGACAACGATGTACGGAAAATTCTGACTCTAGTCTTGTTGAATCGAAGCTGTGAGGAATCGTAAGGAGTCTCGGATGCGTCGTTAATTATGTCACACTACAAGAAGGTTTGTCGAGTTTTGACAATGAGCTGCGACGTCGCAGTCGGGCTTGAATCTGGCTGAATTTGTGTAGTCTGAGCCGGCCTTTAGATTTGTATCAAATACAGTAAAACACGATACTGGGGGCCCTGCTCCTCCCTTAAAAATGTCCAAATGGTATAGCCCAACGCTGCAAAATAATGCAAGTAAATTTGATTTAACCATGATAAAAATATTGTTTAGAAATTATGCAAAAATACATCAAAATGCACAGATATTTGTAAAAATGATGAATCCCTAGCTACGCCCCTGCCCCTCGTCTGCCTCAGATGTTTCTAACCTCATCATCAGATGGACTCTTTCCAAAGATGAAGGAGATTCATCACTTCTAGAATAGTAGAGCTTTACAGAGGCGTATAATAAAGCTACAACAATGATGCGTTTGCCGTCTTTGGTAATTAGCCTGAGAAGGAGGCTGTGATAACGTTGACTCTGTCTTGTTTTTCTGAATGAGTCCAGCTTTAATTCACTGTCCTCTCTGCAGGGCTCACATCAAACTCTCTGTGTTTCATAATGAAACAACACTTCCAGGCTTCTGCTCCACGTGCTCCTGCAGACAGCACTAATATCCTCCTCTATTCCGATTCCATCACGTTAAATTGGTACAGTGCAGTCAGCGAGGATGCTAATAAACCAATAAACACCTCTGAACTGAGGGAAGTGTGGCCGCTGCTCTGATAATGGCCACTTTCTGCATTAGCCAAACACCTGTAGTAATAATGCTTCCTACTGTAGGACGCTTCTTTTTCTCTCTAATGCGCCCTGATTCACTCACTTATCGCTCCTCCCAGCTGCAGATAAGGATGGAGGGGACCCTTGTAAGCGTCTGTGTGTAAAAGCCTGAGCTTTCTCCTCCTCCTTTTACAAACAAGCCCTTCAGTTTTCCTCAGGAAGCGTCTGAATGACGCGGTATCTGCTGATCCTGAATTACGGCCTGACGCATGCGGGCCCTGAAAAATGGAAAAATGATGAACAACAGGACAAAAAAAAAAAACCAGAGAAGAAGTTGCAGAGGCGACGAGGACGGCTGTAAATCTGGTGGCGGGACAGGCCGGGAGATGAGGCGGGAGCACGTGGGCGTGTTTGTTTTCTGTTTTATTG
This sequence comes from Cheilinus undulatus, assembly GCF_018320785.1. Classification (NCBI taxonomy): domain Eukaryota; kingdom Metazoa; phylum Chordata; class Actinopteri; order Labriformes; family Labridae; genus Cheilinus; species Cheilinus undulatus. The sequence goes on along the minus strand of NC_054885.1, from coordinate 1,092,556 downwards.
CGTGCATCAGGATAAAGAGGAGGCCAGCTTTATTTAACAAAGTGATTAGACCTCTCCGCTGCCTCCGAGTGGCTATAAGGTTGCTGCCCCTGAGCCCAGCAGACCTTGGAAACCATCAAGATCCTCGGAACGTCTCGCTCTCATTAACTATTAACCAGCGACTCGGGCTTTAAATCATCTCGCCGATCCCCAGCCTGCTGACCCCGCTGTGGATGGCGGAGCGGCGTTTCATCAGAGCTAGCCCACCGGACACCCTGCTGATTTAATGGGCTACAATTACACCGCTTCTGACACAATATACGGCAAACATTTATAGATTTCCCACCCACCGACTCCACAGCCAGCGCCGCACCGATCCATTCCTCCTCTGCACCGGCCTGCCTGACGAGCAGAGTGGTCGTATGACTAAATTACATGTTGTGAATTCAGCTCTGCTCTGACCTAGAGGCCGCTACATATGGTAAACGCTGCATCGCCTGAGGCCACCTCTCCGTATATACAGCGGGCCATCCATACGCTCATGTGCAGCTGTTTATCATTTATCTTAAACCCGTCTAGGTGCACGTTCCTTAAAGAAGCGATGTAATGAGGATAGCCGTCACAGCAGAGCCATATGGCTGGCCTGCTATTTATGTATATCTGGTCTGATTAAGTCAGGTCTGGGGCCCAGGAGTACAGCAGTTAGTTGATGGTGACTGGAATGGGCTACTAGGACGCCACCGAGGCCCAATCAAGCTCCACGCAGACAAAAATTAGACGCCGGTCCCTGGAGGACCGCGCCTTGTTTTGTTGCTTCCTTCGTTAAAGAAGACATGCTAATTTGAGTCTAAGTAGAAGTGGATCACAGAGTGCAGCGAGCTCCGGGTCTTCATCAATCATACTGCGGATGTTTATTGATTCTGTCCTGACTCATTTTGACATCCCAGAGTCGCCTGGCTGCCAACATGTGTCCGGACGGTCCGTGTTGTAGGGGACCAGAGATGGAGGTGGAAGTTTTAAATGAAAGAGTCACAGTGGCTGATGGATACTTTAAAACCTCTCCTTATTTATCCAATTAATGCAAATGCATGGAGTGTTCAGGTATGATTACCATTTTAATTTTGTATGTAAAGACCTTAAAGACCAGGGTGTCCTTCTGTAGACCATTTATATTTGATCACTTAAATGTTTAACCAAAATCAAACCTTGTTATGATCCCTGATTTTAGTTTGACTCGTTACCTGGAGTCTGAGGTCCGGCACGGACCGGTAAGAGCTGCAGATGAGGTGACTTTTAAAAGGTGTCCCAGGTATTTTGTGCTTTGGTCAGCATCCTCAGAAGGAGGAGGTGAACGCCTCAGCGAGAGTGGTGTTTCCATTCAACAGCTAAAGGAGGAAAGTAAAGTATTGGCACCCCTGGTATTTTTCCAGAAAATACACAATTTCTCCCAGAAATTGTTGCAATTAAAAATATTTTTGGTAAAGGAGGCACCAAGAAATGGTTGGAGACAAAGCGCTGGAGAGTCCTGAAGTACTTGTCCTTATCCATTTTTTACCAAAAACTTCTGAAATTCTGCAGAGAAACTGTCCCCATCTGTTACTCTGTAGAGCCTAGCTCCTGGCCAGTACGACCAGAGTCCTTCTTAAAGGAGCAGTGCTAACTAAAATAACTGGCAGCTAAGGCTACTACCTCTACATACCTCATATAACTCAACCTCAGCTACACTGAGATATCCTTTTACATTTTAGGGTGCATTTTTGGACATGATTCCATGATCTAAATAACTGAATTATTTTTGCAGCTCTAATATATTTCTTCATCCCCTCCAGGCATGCTTATTTGCTGATCTTTTTTCTTTGCATCTTTTGTCCCTATGTGAATGAAAGTCTAAATCCTGACTAATGATGGCTATGCTTTCCTCCTGCCTCCACTTTGTCTTTTGCAGCATTTTTATGTACTAGAGTTGTTCCAGGACAAACAGGACCGGCTCACCTGATTTTGGCTGGGACAGTTCATGTCAAAGCTATAACTGGTTTCAATTCTTATAGCCTCCTATGTTCCATAGTTTGTAGAAAATTCTTGAGATATTTAACCCTCAGATCCTAGTATGTCTATTTTGAGGACATTCATCATTTTTATCATCATTATTTTTAGTTGATAGTCACATTTTTATAGAGTGAGGCATCAAATTTGGCCAAAGTGGTTTTTCTTCATATTTAAAAAAAAAAGTGTTGCCCATGAACTCTATTGACGCCAAATATCTCCATCCATCCTTGTTTGTCTGAAATCTGGACAACAGACTTCCATTAAAAACAGGTTTTTCTGACTGTGTGTCTATGGCACCAAAACAACATACAGCAACCTTTTCTATGCAGTCACTCGATCACCAGGGCTCTAAATTTCACCATTCCACGGTGATCCAGCAGATAGTGCCAGCGCACCATTTTAACCCCTTCAGCAACGCACATGCAGGACTTCTTCCATGGACTCAGAGTGTTTGAAGCGCTATTTCACCCACTAAACATCATCAGAATTAAATGAAACCATTCATGCCACTAGATATGGATGTCTGAGAGTGGGCTACATGTGTAAGGAAAAGTGTGTGTGCTCCTACGTGTGTGCTCGGGTGTGAATCTGTGTCTATGTTTACAACCGGACATGCTGTCAGTGGAGTGTTTACAGTCAGAAATGTTACCTCTGAGTTCTGCAGACTGGGACTAAGAAAGGGGGACATTTGGACAATTTCAACTTTACCCTCACTTCATAGCAAGTGGATGGACATGCATGAGGATGCTCGGGTCCTCTCCCCCCATAGGTAAGAATATATCATATCTCAAATCTGCAGTAAACTTATATCTGCTCATAATTGGCATATTTGTGGTCACATTTTGGTTAGAGGTGGAAGTGCGTGTGTTGGTGATTCATATCCTACATATTTCCTCTAATTTTTTATGCCTGTACATAAAATAAACCTAACATGAACAAATGCATTCACTCTCATGTGATTTGGTAGAGGAGGAGGCTGAGAAAAGGAGGGTAAAACTGGCGTGTTTTTGGCTCAGATAGACTCATCTGTTCAGCATGGACGCTATCTCACTGAATCACAGTCAGGCATAGTGGACAATAACTGGAATAAAAAGGGTGTAACATTGAATTTTTATTTATTCTTTTTTTAGTGGTCAGGGTTGAAGTCGTTAAAGAGATTTGAAGCAGTGAAAATAAAAAAAAAAAAGTTGAAAAATGATTATTTTATTACCACTCATCTGCATGTCCGTTTTCTGGACATACTGGCCTCAACCATGCTTAAAACGACAAGAGAGCGAGGGTTAAACATTTATCCTACAATAGAGACAGCCTTTCATTTAAGTGAGGACAGGTCGTAGCCTCGGCCTGTGTTCGTCCATTAACTCTGAATCTGCTCAGTAAGATATGCCTGCTGAAATGGTGCATTTTAAGTCTTTTCTTTCACTTTCATACTTACATGCTTTTATCTCGCCTTGTCGTGTGAATGCAGCCGTCTTTTGTTACATTCAGTCTTGCTCCGCTTTCCTACCGTGCTCTTAAACGTGCACTAACACCACATCATGTGATCTTTATTCAATCATGACATCCTAAAGTCGAGATTTTATCCTCAAATATGTGTCATGACAAACCAGATTTACCGTGACTGACAGGAAAGCCTTCCCCTTGGACCATCCCTGACCCCTGGAACACTGACAAACACAGAGAGAAGCCATTATCCTGTAACATACTAATCTTGTCGTGTCAAAGGCTTTTCTCTGAAGGTCATCGCAGCGAACTGAACGTCTCCTGGGGTGAGACGGCACGCCGGAGTTCTCCTTATCGATGCCATTTCTGAGAGAGGGAAGACGGGGGATGGCGAGGGGAAATAATCAGAGCGATAATCTTTGTTTTGACGTCATTATTGGCTCTGACGGCGTGCTCATACTTGAGGGTTTCTCTTAATTCCAACCCACTATCAGTCCACTTGTTTTGTTTTCAAACATGTGAGCAGGATCTGGATTCAAATGATGAAATTTGCAAAAAAAAAACAAAAAAAAAAAGAGATCCTAGGATGGTTTGTCCGCTTTGGGCTTCCGTAGAATGTTTATTTCTCTATTAAATCTGGTCTCACAGATGAAAGCGAGGTAAAAGCCTCCATCCTCTCCTCCACCTGTGGCAGAGAGACGGATGAACGGCGAATGTTGCTGTAAACCTACTGCAGAAGTAAAAACGCTCTGCTGAGAACACGCAGAGCTGTTTTAATGGCGTTAAGATTGGCGCTGCGGCCCGTGCTCAGGGGCTGGAACCAGGCAGAAAAATATTCTCATTACTTTCATTAAAAAAATCAAAGAGGCAGAAAGCAAAAAAAGCCCGGCTAAAAACCACACTCAGATGAAAATGTAGTGAGAAGATTATATAATGAAGCAGTTTTATATCTTAGCACTTTAGAAAAAATCCACTCAGTAAAAATGGTGCTTATTATGCTCTGCATATGAAAGTACGGCGATTTTATTCCTGGAACATTTTTAGCTGTAGTTTAGTCTGCAGGAGGAGGAAAGGATCCATCAGAGGGTGTTTAGAGGCTCATCATGGAAGAGTAAGCGCTCTTTCTGTCAGCAAAAAACTATCTGAGGAGCGATGAAGAAGAGGGATGAAGAGTAATAATGGTGTCTGTGTTTAGCTCTGTCGAAGGCGTGTTTACATGCTGGTAGTAGAAGCGTTAGAGCCGTGAACGTGTCTGACTGCTACATCTCAAAGTCTGACCAACACACCTACAGCTGGATTTACTCCAGTTTGTTCTAGTCCACTGATACTCCCCGTGAGGCTCTTTTATGCCCCCAGAAAGCCTAAAAAAAGAAAACTTTGACCTCAGAAATGATCTGTCACATGTCACATTAATCCATTTGTTTCCCACACTGTTACAGTCGGCTTAAACTGAAAACAAAGACTGTTTAAAGGCTGTGATTAACTCTGGAGGGCATGCTTCTGATGAGATACTGCACCGATGGAATATGTGGACGTTGTGAACGCAGCGTGCATGAAATACACAGAGCTGTAAACTCTTTATGCTTGTTTGCATTTCAACATACAACCAGTTTCCTGCTAGCAAACTTTTTGGTAAGTTTGGTAACATTACACAACATAACTGGCCTTGTGGCAGTGATTGGCTGCACTTTGGAGGGTTTAAGGAAGTGGATTCTGCAGCAGTTTTTGCAGGTGTTTGGATGCACCCACCAAACAAGACCTAATAGATATTTTCTAACCATTCATTTTCTGCACAAGTGCATGGAAGTAAGATTTCTGACACTAAATATAAACCCAATATTTATATCTGGGGCTTCAGACTAACTATTTTTACCAGGAGCACAGTGGCTCCAACTTAAAATTTTAGGGGTGCAAGCAGAAAATTCAGGGGCGCACAATGTAAATCCACTTGCGAAATAAATACTCACGTTTCCTCTCATTTTCACTGTATTACTGATAAATACACATTTTATGTCTCTGACTGGCATTGTGTTTGCTCAAAGTGTCGTGTTTTAATTGTGTAGTGCCAGTATTATCAGCAATACCAGATTATGTAGTAACTGAGGTTTAGGGGTCATCTCCCAGGAAATTCTGGCTTTTAATACTTTGTTTCTTATATTGTGGTTTACTTTTATTTTTCACTTTGTCATTAAGGTAAAGGGACATTTAACTATTTTAAGTTCCTCTACCTCAAGCATTAGTGTAATATTTCATATTCTAGCGAGAAATAAATCTCCATCATCCACACAATGGTCTGATGATTTCTGGAAGCTGGACTTTTACATTCCAGAAATTTAATCTATTTCTCTAAGGGTGCTCACTTTTAATTTTTGCAACCACATTTTTGTTTGATCCACCGTGACTTTTTAACACCATATCTGACCCTGGGAACAGGTTTTAGGGTAGAGCTGCATCTGTTGAATCCTGACTATATGATGGTGAACTCTGACCTCTTTGCTCTCTCTGTCTCAGTCACTGTTAGTAGCAATAACGTTTCTATTTAACTGGAATCTAATCATGAAAATCTAGTCTTATGAAATACTTCGGGGTGCCAAAGGATTTTGAAAAAAAATACACTGAAACAAAGATGTTCGGGCGCTGAATTTTAAAATCGTAATTAAATGCTCGACGTGTGCACGCAGAAGAGAGAGAGAGGACAAGAGAGGAAAAAAGTACCTGAGCAAGGCGTGATTAATGAAGCGTGTCTCTTCAGTGAAGTTTTTAAAACCCCCTGAAGTCTGCAGACATAAACTGACCGCTGTCTCGTATGAGCGCGTGGTGCAGGCTGCTCGTAATCTCTGAGTTCTGCACACTTTCACTCTTTAAAGGCTCTGCAATCTCTGTAGGAAACTGTTTTTCTTTATTTAAACCTTTTTTTTTACTATAAAATATCGCTACAACGTTAGCATAGTGCTGCATCTGCCATTATTTCACAGCCAGTGAATGTGTAAAAACGCAGCAGGACGCCAACAACGGGGCTGAAGTGAGGAGCAGAAGTTTGTCAGGAACAAAAAATATTTAATAGTAATTTTAAAAATCAGCAAATTTACTGGTTGCACATGTGTGAGTAGATGAAAAATTTATTTGCACGGTCTCAAATTTTGGGGGCAAAATGCGACCATTTAGGGGCAGTCTGGAGCCCTGATAGCTAATCATATTGTGTGACATCACAAACTGGTGTAGAATGCATGGTGCAGAATGGTTTTCACACCTTTGTTGCACATCTGAGAGCATGCCATATTCATCAGTGCAGAACTTCCCCGTTACTGCATGAGAGCGGGGCATTAGTTCTTGTATAGTTATAGTTATTATGCATGGTTGTCCATAGACTGGCCTCAGGGCCCACCAGCTTAGCTGACACCCTCCCGTTAATGGCTAGATTCTCCCAGTGCCTGCGTCCTGGGACAGAGCTGGTCCAGTTGAACATGGGGATGCAGCTCTAACTGTAGCCGGGCCTAACTGCACGTTCACAGCGTGTGGAAAAGCCTGGGTAAGAGTTAATGATTCAGACGGCATCCTGGTGGGAGGAAACCTGCTGGGTAAAAGCGGCCTGTAGGAGTTGGCCTCCAGGCACGTAGGAGGCCTTTTGTGGCAAACGCACAGCCTGGATCCACCACGCCACCGCACAGTGACAGCAAGAGGGAAGGAGATGAGATAGCGGGCTTGTCCTCCTACTCTGTTCTTCCTGAAACGAGTGTGGTGCTTTATATATACACCATGTATATACTGTAATGTCTACTGTAAACAGAGGGCCCCTGCTCAAACACACACTCTCTCTCTCTCTTGTATAATATTACTTTGAGCTTTTGTTTGCTCGCTCGCTCTCTGGGTTTTGTTTGGTGGATGTTTTGGGAGCAGAGCGGTGTGGAGGCGACCGCCGAGTTTTCCACAGCTCGGGGTCGGCCTTTGGACCAGGCGTGCGGCGTAGGCTCGCTGACAGGCATGGGACTGTTGCACTTCACAGCTCCCTGTGACCCCGAGCCCGCCACTCACAAGCACGGAGGAGAAGCAAGCTCGACTTGGCCCCTTGATTTAGCGCTGTGGGTGGCAGGAGAAGAAGAGAGGAATCTGAAAGGAAGAGAAAATGGCCCGACGCTTCTGTCATCTCCTGGTTTAGAATTGCACAAACCTTTGCCTCAGAGACACCTTTGTCTCCATCCTTTGGGCTCTCAGTATGCTGGATATCATTTCAGAAATATTTCCATTTCAATGCCAGATACCAGAGTTTCAGTTTCAAACCAAAACATGAACTTCAAGGAAAATTTTACTTTTTCAATTGTGAATGAAACCGTACTTATCGAGTGAATGAAGCTTTTCTGATTCACTATCTTCCATCAAATATAATTCATCAAATCCAGTGATTAAGATAAGTATTTCCGATGTAAGCAAGGGGCTGAGAGTGAGTACAAAGCCTCAAAATAGAGGCTAATTAGCCAATAAATCCCTGTGGAAGACTCCTGGCCCAAACATCAGGGTCTAAGCCCCTCAGAAAGCCCCCACATGTCTTCATATCAGTCTAATGACAGTACAGTAGATCCCTATAGATAAACTGAAACCATGAACTGGTGGATTACTGAGGTAATGGATCAATAAATCCAAATGTCTGATTAGAGTCAGAAGAACACATTTGTCACCAATAGAGTGCATCCATTTCTATTTTTCTAAGTTCATCTGAGACAGGTTCAGGTATATGAATGGTAGCAGTCTGAGTTAATGGTCTGTAGGCTAGTAGGGGGTCTAGATTTACCGTCCAGGTATGTCCTGTAGTTCTCTGGGTTTGGTAGAGACACTCTGGTTCACTTATTAGTGGACGTTTCCTCTTCTCCAAGGACATAATTGCCCCTGAATGTGTATAAAAACTATGTAATCTTATGGTAGAACTACCCAATATCATATTTTCAACAATATTAGAAGCCCAGATCAGCTGATTTAGCTGTCCAGTATTTGGGAAATCAAGGGGCACGTTGAGACTCCAGGTCTAGTTAACATCTGGATGCTGAGGGTTTATCAACAAAACCGGACTCAGGCTCTCCTAAGAGACACAACGATGGGTGAGATGTCAGCAAACCACGAGCAGTCAGGATCACTCCTCTAGAGCGGCAGGCTGTCGACCTGCAACCCAGCCCTAGAGTAGTGGACATGGATGGATGGATGGATGGGTGGATGGATGGATGGATGGATGGATGGATATATGTATGGATGGATATATGCATGGATGGATGGATGGATGGATGCAGGGATGGGTGGATGGATGGATGGATGGATGGATGCAGGGATGGGTGGATGGATGGATGGATGGATGCATGGATGGATGGATGGATGGATATATGCATGGATGGATGGATGGATGGATGCATGGATGGATGGATGGATGGATATATGCATGGATGGATGGATGCATGGATGGATGGATGGATGGATATATGCATGGATGGATGGATGGATGGATGCATGGATGGATGGATATATGCATGGATGGATGGATGGATGCATGGATGGATGCATGGATGGATGGATATATGCATGGATGGATATATGCATGGATGGATGGATGGATGGATGCAGGGATGGGTGGATGGATGGATGGATGGATGGATGCAGGGATGGGTGGATGGATGGATGGATGGATGCATGGATGGATGGATATATGCATGGATGGATGGATGGATGGATATATGCATGGATGGATATATGCATGGATGGATGGATGGATGGATGGATGGATGCATGGATGGATGGATATATGCATGGATGGATGGATGCATGGATGGATGCATGGATGGATGGATATATGCATGGATGGATATATGCATGGATGGATGGATGGATGGATGCAGGGATGGGTGGATGGATGGATGGATGGATGGATGGATGGATGCATTGATGGATGGATGGATGGATGGATCCCAACCTCTTCCCAGGTTGTGCACTCATGGTTGAAGGCTTCTGTAGTGAAATGCCTTATAAAGTGTTTATCCATCATCTGTAGTAGGGACATTATCTACATGTCAGCATGGGCAGATTGGACAAAGTTTGCTCAAACTTCCCACTCTTATATCAGGAGTACAGCAGCATAAATCATGTATCAGCTTCACCAGCTAAATGAATGTGCCATCGCCTATAGGTGGTCGCCTTGCACCCACACAGTCAAGGAGACAACAGACGTTGACAGCTAATTGACAGCTGATCTTAGTTTAACATAATGTCTAAATAAGGCGGATAGAGCTGTTGTTCTTTTATTTCCCTCTGACATTGTTCGGCCTATTATGGTTCGTAGCAGACGGCTCTTATTCTCTGCTTATTATTCAAACACTGATATTTATATACTTTTTCTGCTGTGAATGTAAGCATCACATTTCATCTATTTTTGTCCTTCCCAACTTCTCATTCATAAATTACAGCCTCAGCTGTGATTGTTTTCCTAACCTGGCCGTGTTCTCGTCTGGATTTGCATGCACAGCTTCATGGTTTCCTTTCTTCCGTTCTCCAGGCTCGTCAGAGTAGAAAAAAGCGTCTGAAACCAAATTCTGATGCAAGCACACTTGAACTCTCCATTCATGTGTGCAGTACACAATTTCACATTGCACTGTTGCACAACACTTCATCACAACAAAGGACTCAAAGAAGCAGGCTCCTTCCTGCTGCCTCACAAACCTGAATCTTTCAGCTTTGTTTAGTCTTCAGACGCTTATTTACACTCCAGTCTGGTTCGGTTTTTACATTTGGTTTAACAACGGAGACACAGAGGAGGAGGAGGGGCTCCCATACTTCATTTCTACCAACTAATAATCATTAACTTTCCCCACTTCTGTCCAATAAAAATGGATTCTGAAAGGACCAGATTCAACACAAACAGCCAGGGGTCGTTGGGTTCACTGGTATGGTTGAGTATTACAGTGGAAGGCTTGAATGAAAGAACGTGAACGTAAAACAGTCATTGACACATTTGCTTTTCCCCTCCTGAAGTCAATGAATGTGTCTCAGTGACTGTAGTATAAAGACACCTGTATCTGAAAGGTGCAGTTACTGGATAGTTAGTATTCCTGGCTACTATTACACCATGAAGACAAAAGAACACTCAGAGAAAAGCTGATTGAAAAGTCTAAGTCAGAAACATCTCCAAGTCTCTGAACATCCCCCAGAGTTCAGTTAAACTCATCGTGCAGAAATGAAGGAATATGTCACATGTGTAAATCTGCCTAGATCAGATGGGCGTGCAAGAAGGAGACTAGTGAGAGAGGACACCAAGACACCTATGACTACTCTGAAGGAGCTCCAAGCTTCAGCAGCTGAGATGGAGAGACTCTGCAGACAACAACTGTTGGCCGGGTTCTTCACCAGTCAGAGCTTTATGGGAGAGTGGCAAAGAGAAAGACACTGTTGAAGAAAACTCAGATTCAATCTGGACTAGAGTTCACCAGAAGGACTGTGGGAGACTCCATGGTCAAGAGGAAGAAAGGTCTTTGGTCTGATGAGACCAGAATGGAGCTTTGAGACCATCAGACAAGACGCCAAACACTGACATCACCACAAACACACCATCCCCACTGTGGAGCACGCTGGTGGCAGCATCATGCTGTGGGGATGCTTCTCAGCAGCATCGTGCTGTGGGGATGCTTCTCAGCAGCTGGCCCTGGAGGGCTTGTAAAGGTAGAGGGTAAAACGAATGCAGCAAAATATAGGAGAGGACAGTCTTATTAGTGGGGATGCTGAGTAAACATCTGCACTATTGATATTCACGTCGGCCATTTTGTTTATTATTCTTCTTCCACCCCGGCTATCTCCTCCTTCATACTTTATCGTATCGACACTGTTTCAACTTAAAAAAAAAAAATCAGTTTCTTCATCATTTGACTGCTATGACTTTTCTCATTTCTAACTTTTATAGTTTTTAAAATATAGCCATTTTCTTGCTATTTTCAGGTATTTCTATGCTTTTTTAACCATTGAAAGCAATTTTCAGCGACTTTGAGGCTATTTTCAGCTTTTTTAAGGCTACTCTCAGCTATTTTAGGCTATTTTCAGCTTTTTTAAGGCTACTTTCAGCTATTTTAGGCTATTTTCAGCTTTTTTAAGGCTACTTTCAGCTATTTTAGGCTATTTTCAGCTTTTTGAGGCTATTTTCAGCTATTGTTATCTTTTCTTTTAGCTATTTATAGCTTTTTTTAGCTATCCATTTTCAGCTACTTTTAAGCCATTCTAGGCTATTTTTTGCCATTTTTGTGCTTTTGGCTATTTTCAGCAGTTCTTCCACAATTCAGCCCTAAGCACTCCCACGGAATTTCAGCTGAAATTGCATTTTTGATCTAGTTCAGTCTGACAGAGAACTATGGCTTAGGAGAAGATTTATTTTCCAGTAGGACAATAACAATCATCAAAGTGAAATTTATAGTTTCACACAGGTTCAACTTGTGATATTTCATTTTTTTTTTTAATTTTAATTACTTTGCGAACAATCCTAAAATGTAGTTTTCACTTTATCACCATGGAGTACTGAGTGTAGATTAATGAGAAAATATATATTATGTTATATTCTGACTGTAGCATCAGGCTAAAACAGGTGAAGTGGGTCTGAACACGTTCTGAATGAGCTGTAAATCAAATTCAAGCTGCTTTTTGATACAGTGAAAATGTTAGATGCTTGTTATGTATTTTATTTTAATTCCACATTTATCTTTTTGTAAGTACATTCAGAGAAGCATATTTAACCCTCTAAGACCTGAGATCTATTTGGAATGCAAATTTTATTTGGTATAAGGAGGACCTATGAACATCAGCTTTGTCCTGGAACAGGAACTGCTTGGAAATTTTCTTTCCAAGCGCCACATAAATTTTTTAAAATTTCAAAGAAAAAAGCAACATTTGGTGTAAAAATTCTTGACTATATCCCAAAGAATTTACCAGAGAAAGTAGCCAAAAATATCCTCAAGTAGTCCCTTTATTTGTAAAGCCTTAAAATTATATTAAAAAATCTCCCAATATTATACAAAATCCTGAGATTTTCCTGCAAATTCTCCTAAGAAATTTTAATCAAATTCCCAAAAATGTACACATCAGGCCCCCCTGAGTTCCTGTCCGGCCCTTGAAAGATCATTAAACCCAGAACGGGAGGAAAAGAAGACTTTAAGAGTATCCTTTGGCTTAAATGTCTGCATCTGTTAAATCCATCCCACAAACAACACTGGAATAGTTTTAGAATGGCTTACCATTGGATCTGTTTTTGCAGAAATTTACTGTCATAAATAGTTGATATTTAAAAAATGGTTAAGGTTGGCAGAAGTGCTGGTAAAATTGGCAGAAAAAAGTTGTGAAAAGAGGTTAAAATGTGGCAAAAATTGGTAAAAGAGGAAAAAAAGAGGCAAAAGGTATCAAAAATTGGGTACAAATGACAGAAAATAGTGCAAAACAGTCATGAAACAAGGTTAAAAAGTGGCAAAAAATAGAAGAAAAATGGCAAAAACTGATAATAGAGAGGTACAAAGGGGATAAAACATACAGGAAAGGTGGGAATAATAGGGATAGATCTCACTGGTAATAACTAAAAGTGTTCTGTAATTTAAAGGAAAATACAGAAACTACTACAATAACATTTCAGTCAGACCAAACTGTTAATTTAATTTTTGTGTATTTGAAAGTCCGGCCCCCAGAGTTTCTGCTGAGACTAAATCTGGCCCTTGTGCAGATGTACTTGATGACCCCTGGTTTAGGCTTTGGGACCGCATCAAGTGAGGTGGGGGGCCTCGTCTGGCCCCCAGGCCACCTGCTGCCCACCCCTGATTTAGATCAATGCATGCAAAAAAAAAAAAAAAACCCAACATATCTGCATCTTATCACCTTTAACCAGCCGTAGTTTGATCCAGATAACACCAGAAATGATTCCAGGACAGTTCGTAGAGTTTAGTCCGGCCCTGCTGGAGGCTGTTAGCAGCTCTGTTATTTTGCTGTATTCGTTTATTAAACGCCCTAATTTGACCACAAAGGCATGATGCAACTTTTGATTCTCCGAAAAGTTTCCTCTGTGTTTGCAGCCTTAAAGAGTTCCCCCAGTGTCTGAGTCAATAAGAAAGAGAAAAAGCGCATCTCTTATTAAAAATGCCCCAACTTCCCTCCATCACCTGCCATGGGCTTATTAAATAAACTGCAAAACTGCAGCCATGACAACACAGAGCCGGGCTGACAGAGCCGCCTCCTTCCCTTCTTCTCGCTGACAGCTGGCCTGAAATGACGATTTTAAATGTTCAAGGTTTGGAAAAATCACTTAAATCTGATTACCTATCACCTGCAAATCACCGCATGGGAAAATTTTATCGAGCGCGGAGACGGAGAGAAGAAGCAAAAAATACATCTAGTGCACATATTTTGACAAATGTGATGATAAATGGGAGTTAACTGGTGGATGGAAAATAAGTGGAAGAGAGCGGCTGCCTGCTGCTCGCCCTTTTTTTGGAGGGAAAAATGTTTTCAGAGATATTAACACTATCCATCACTTATGTGTCACCATTACTCATGCATGATCCATCAATCAGATTAGCTATCATGCAGCGTCTATAATAATGTTTGCTGATGGCGCTCCCAACAGAAGAAAAATATACCCGAGTTTATCAGAGGTGTTTCAATCAGAGCAGGAGCTGCAGGAGCTGCTGGATTAAGATCACCCCCTTTAATTACTAAAAACCCCCATCTCTAAATCCTAGTCCAGAGACCGGCTCAAGAATCCCTCCGATCTGTCGGACAGGGGTCCAATCAGGCCCGGCCAGAGTCGGGAATAATTGGACGGGCGTTTGACTCGTGCAGACGGCCGCTGACAGTCAAGGTTGTTTCTTCTTTTTGTTTGTTTGATTCGTTTCATCTCGTCCTTCCTCGGCGTCGAAAACGCTGCAGAATAACAGCGAGCTGTATCGTCCTCTTTCAGCGAATGGCATGAAGAGGGTTTTTTTCATTTTCACTGATTTTTAAATGATATTCATGCCAACCTTGACGGAGTCATTCAGGAAGCTGCTGTCCTGAGACACAAAAGACCAGAGGAAATATTTTAACGGGGAAATATTTCCTCATTCCTGCTCAGAGTTTTCTTCACGCCATTCTTTTAATTCTTCAGATAATTTCAAGGTAAAAACAATAAATATATCGGCTTTGTTTCTTACAAATAAAATGTGACAAACTCATTTTCTAACAGGTCTCATCCTGCTGTCTTTAAACGGGACATTCAAATGTAAATAAAGGCTCAAGAATCAGAAAGGGTCCACAAAGATGGGATCGGGTTGGGACTTCATTTACGGTGGATGCACTTCTGGAATAAAAGCATGCAGCAAAAAAATCTGTGACGTGCTTTTATTTTGAAGGAAACATCTCCATATGCATCTTGACAACTCTAAGCGCTACTTAATGGTTCTTTCTGACTTTTACCCTTACCCCCGGTTTTTTAGGGCCTCATTCCCCTTAACACAGCGCTACCAGGTCAGGTATGGACTCAGATACCAGGAGCGCCACACCGCCATGCTCAGCAAACCCACAGCCCCGTGTACGAGTCCAGGTCTGTGGTGGATCTCGGCCTCACAGTCAGTGATCGATGGATTACACTGCAGAGGACGGAGAACTGCTCGCCAACTTCCGCACTCTCACATCCACAGATTTGATGAGAACATCCCTGAATACCTGGTGACCAGGTGTAGAGGTGAAATCTTTGCCTTTACGTTCCTGGTACATCATCAGCAGGCGTTGATAGCATTTATGGAAACAGAGGAGACAGCCATACCAGACGTTTCTGTCTTTTGTATTCCATTATTTGATAAGAAACCTGAAGAGAGAGAATATGGGAGAGAGAGTCGGGGAGACACCGAACGTGTCGAGACCAGGACTCGAACCCATGACCAGCATGTTGAGGACTACAGTCAGCTGTACCCACTGAGCTGAACCAGACATTTTTCAACAACTGCTTCTTTAAATGCATGTTTGAGTAAAAAACATTCAACCATGATATAGGATGATGTCATTTTCAAATCTTGCAGATTTTCCCCAAGGCATTCTGGGAGATTTCCCATAACACTTGGCTTACAGCGTGCCTCTGGATAATCTCTGTTTGAAGGGTCATGCAGCTCCAGATTAGGGATGGGGAAATCTGGTTACCAAGAGGGCTACATGTTGCTTTCCTGATAATTTAAACCAAAATTGAGTTTTATAAAATCAAGAACAAGCAGAATAATTTTTAATAAGATACACACAGAATTAAATCAATTTAAAGCCACTTTTTCAATGCAGTGACTGTGGTATATACTTGGTAATTTTGTTGCAAATATTTTCAAGGGCATTATGTGATGCATATGCAAAAAAAAATAAAAGGAAAAATTACAGCCCATTTAACCTACTAAAAAATAATTTTAAAAAAATTAAATAATAAAGGAAACTGACATAAATTTAGATAAAATATCAAAATTTAAATAAAATATTGAAATTAAATAATCAATATGTTTCAAATATTTAAATTAAGTTAAAAACCTAAAAATAAATCAAAATTTTCAAAATAAATCAATAAATACAAATTCAATGGGGAAAATAACATAAAATTTTAATATAATAGAATAAAAAATAATCAAGCAAAAATGAAATAAAGGTTATTTCTAATTTTAATGAAATTAAAAAAAAAAAATAAAACAAAAATAAAATATATATTTAAAATGAATAAAAAAATTAAGAATAATCAAATAAAAAACAAAAAAAATAAAAAACACCTATAAAAATAGTTCATAAGTTGATAAATAAATTTAATTTTGCAGTAAAATAAAAATAAAAATGTAGTGTATTAAAAACAATTGAAAATAAAATGGTAATTAAAAGAAAAAACAAAAACCAAAAAAATTCATAATATTTTAAATATCCAAAGAAACAGAAAAGAAAGTTTTAAAAGTGCTTTTATTACATAAAGAACCTCAAAAAAAAAAAAAAAAAAAAAAATCACCATGAAGCAGATACAAAAGATCGTCTAAGAAATGATTTCATGATTTTATGGCAGATTTTGACTGTTTTCTTAAGGTTTATAATTTATCATTATTTGAAATTTAACGTGGTGGAGACCCAGATATGGACCCAGGGCCGCCAGTTTACCAACCCTCCCCTAGACCTTCACCCTACCACCAAAGATTTAGTGTGGGGGGAGGGCTCTTTGGTGGGCTTATGGCGGCCACACACTAGACGACTTTTTAATCTGAAATGATTTAAAACCGTGTGAGACCCAGAGTTCATTTTGGCAGCTATTTTTAATTTTAGTTTTAGTCTTTAAATGAAATGCATTTTAGTTTTAGTCACATTTAGGTCATTTATACCCTTTTTAGTTTCAGTCTAGTTTTAGTCATCACAGATCTATTTTTGTTAGTCTGAGTCTAGTTTTAGTCATCACAGATCTATTTTTGTTAGTCTCAGTCTAGTTTTAGTCGTCACAGATCTATTTTTGTTAGTCTCAGTCTAGTTTTAGTCGTCACAGATCTATTTTTGTTAGTCTCAGTCTAGTTTTAGTCGTCACAGATCTATTTTTGTTAGTCTCAGTCTAGTTTTAGTCATCACAGATCTATTTTTGTTAGTCTCAGTCTAGTTTTAGTCATCACAGATCTATTTTTGTTAGTCTCAGTCTAGTTTTAGTCGTCACAGATCTATTTTTGTTAGTCTCAGTCTAGTTTTAGTCATCACAGATCTATTTTTGTTAGTCTCAGTTTAGTTTTAGTCATCACAGATCTATTTTTGTTAGTCTCAGTCTAGTTTTAGTCGTCACAGATCTATTTTTGTTAGTCTAGTTTTAGTCATCACAGATCTATTTTTGTTAGTCTCAGTCTAGTTTTAGTCATCACAGATCTATTTTTGTTAGTCTCAGTTTAGTTTTAGTCGTCACAGATCTATTTTTGTTAGTCTAGTTTTAGTCATCACAGATCTATTTTTGTTAGTCTCAGTCTAGTTTTAGTCATCACAGATCTATTTTTGTTAGTCTAGTTTTAGTCATCACAGATCTATTTTTGTTAGTCTCAGTCTAGTTTTAGTCGTCACAGATCTATTTTTGTTAGTCTAGTTTTAGTCATCACAGATCTATTTTTGTTAGTCTCAGTCTAGTTTTAGTCATCACAGATCTATTTTTGTTAGTCTCAGTCTAGTTTTAGTCATCACAGATCTATTTTTGTTAGTCTCAGTCTAGTTTTAGTCGTCACAGATCTATTTTTGTTAGTCTAGTTTTAGTCATCACAGATCTATTTTTGTTAGTCTCAGTCTAGTTTTAGTCGTCACAGATCTATTTTTGTTAGTCTCAGTCTAGTTTTAGTCATCACAGATCTATTTTTGTTAGTCTAGTTTTAGTCGTCACAGATCTATTTTTGTTAGTCTTAGTCTAGTTTTAGTCATCACAGATCTATTTTTGTTAGTCTCAGTCTAGTTTTAGTCACACTCGACGACTCAGCCAGACTACAGGTCACTGGAGACCACACACCTGCCGACCTCCCTACGACTTCTGTGATCATGTGACTTCAGAAAACACAACAAAACACAGAGTCTGTTGATACCGTCTTACTGTCCTTCCACATCAAACATGTTTAATATTTATGATTTGGGATTTTGGAGGCTACAACGGGATTTGGAGCAGTGAAACAATCGTGTTGACACCACGCACACGAAGATTATTCAGACAACCCATCGTTTATGATACGCCCCCACGATTGTTTGGGGAGGCAAATTTTGCCCCAAATGGGGCTTAAAGCCCTGTAGTGTGTGGCTGCCCTTAGCCATAACATCACATTGACTATCTGAGTATCTGCAGCTCCAACATGTCAGCGGCCATAACAACACACTTCCTGTTATAACTTTCAAAACCAAAGAAGTCACTAAAATATAAATATATACAACATCGGTCATCGTTTTAATGAACGCAGACATCTCAGCAGTGGCGTGCACAGACTTTTGCAAGGGCAGGGGCGAAAAAAAGGGCACATAGAGCGTATTCCCGCCACTGAAGAGGGCACTAAGTTTGGCGTGTTTTCGAGGGCACTTTAGACATTTTTATGTTCTACTAATGGCACATTATATAGCCTTAAAACAGACTAACTAGACAGACTACTCAAGTTAGTCTGTAGTTAGGATCAGCATCCACAAGAACTGTGGAGATTCAACGTTGGACTGTGAAGAACACACAGAAATAAATAAATAAATCCCTAGGGGGTCTGGAGGTCTTCCCCCAGAACATTTTCAATCATGATGCCATTTCCTGTATTCTAGTGCATTTTAACACCACATTAGCAGATGTTTTGGCTCTCTAGGGCACTTTAGCATGTGTTTCAACTCTTGGGGGCACTTTAGCATGTGTTTCGGCTCTTGGGGGCACTTTAGCATGTGTTTCGGCTTCCAAGAGGGCACTTTAGCACCTGTTTTGGCTCTCTAGGGCACTGTAGCATGTGTTTCGGCTCCCTAGAGGGCACTTTAGCACCAGTTTTGGCTCTCTAGGGCACTGTAGCATGTGTTTTGGTTCCAAAAAGGGGACTTTAGCACATGTTCTGCTAAGAGGGCAGTTTAGTATGTTTTGCAAACCAGGAGGGCACTCTAGCACACATTTTAGCTCCCAAAAGGGCACTTTAGCATGCGTTTTTCAACAATTGGGCCATGGGGGCACGACCCCCCCCCGTGCACACCACTGAGTCACAGTGAGAAAGTTCTGCATGTTGTACCTCTCTGTCTGCTTCAAAGTTCTTTTCAGGAACCGTTAAAATCAGTATTCATCTGTTTCCTGCGGTCAGTTGGGGAAGAAATGTGAAACTGCGGCCTTAAATGAAAGGAAAGGTCAGGCCTTTGTGCCAGGATTTTGGTAAAAATGTACGTTAGTGAAGAATTGGAGATTAAGTGAAGACGTGAGGCCTCTGCACAGCCCTCGTTTTAACTTGTCATCTCTGATTTACTCCTGCAGATGGAATATTAAGTATGTTCTTTAAACACAAGAGGGAGTGAAAAAAAAAGACAGAGTGGAGAAAGGGAATTAATCCGCTTGGCTTTATTTTGATAATGTTTTAGAGCTACGCCTGCCCAAATCCATCGGCGGAGCTGCTCCACTTTCTCTGCCACAGACAAGCCAATTCTTAATCCCAATTCATCTAATTGTACCTCAGAGTGCTAATAAATATTGTTATGAATTATTCAGGCTGTGAGTGGGCTGATGACACAGAAACGGGTGCAGCGAGCGGAATTCAAAGCACTCCAAATTGGAAATGGGAAAGTGCACTAAATTCTCTCAGACGGTGAATTAATGAAAGTTACATGTAAAATGAATGGTGTAGGGACCGTCTCTGCATCATTATTGTTCTAATGGGGATGTTAGCAGAAGCGTCCAAAGGCAAAACACTGCAAATGCACGCCGCTGGAGAAGGTAAGAGGCATTAAATGTTGTCCGAGATAATAAACAGCCATGCACTATTACACATTTCTCTCTAAACGGCGTCGAATGAGCGCAGTGTGACGCCCATGCTGCAGAAAAACGGCGCCATAATCTTCTCACGCTGCACCTGGCGCTCATTCTGATCTTGTTTAAGTGCTGCCTTTCATGCTTCCGTGTCTTCATTTGCCACCCAGATACTATATGTTTTTAAATGTCGGCTATGTTCCACGCAGCTGGGGGTTTTCCAGCACGCTTCGTGGCTGCGGGTCCCCCGGGAGCCACCGGGGATTAGGCTCCGTGGCAGCCCTGCGCCGAGGCCTGGTGCTGTTCCACTACTGAGCTCCACTAATGGCCACGGCTCAGACCGGGCCTCATTAAGACAAACTGACACCAGGAAACGGGGGCTCGCGGTAGGCGTGATTAGATTAAAAGTTCAGACAAGCCTTTGGTTGCTGTAATTTGCGGGGCTCCGGTGATACACAAATAAACAAAATGCAAGTGCACTTTAGAAACAGCCCCCTTAATTAGCTCATTGGGACTTGGGTAAGCAATATCACCAGCGTGGCCTTGGGCTGTGGAAGTAGCTGCTAGAATAAGGCGGCGGCAGCGGCGAGGGGAGGAGGGGGGCGGCAGAAGGGAAATGAGGGACAGCAGAATTATTCACTGTAGAGTCATGTTTGCATGAGTGTTAGTTTTCGGCGGCGGGCGCTGGCGGGAGGTCATTGGAAGCAGCAGCGCAGGTCCAAGCTGCTGATTTGAGGCTGGAATTAAAATGTTCCACAGCTGTTTGGCTCGTCTCTGTACCTTGACTAATGAGTTGTGGAACAGGCTGATACGGCGCCAGTCGGTGACATCCTCACTCCGACCAGTCAACTGTTTCAAAGTGTTTTCCGTCTAAAATACCACCTGCCCCACTCAGCTGTTGCCACAAACAGCTGCCTCTCTAACATGTGGACGGCAGAGCGCGGCGTGGAAGCTCAACTTTTCATCAGGAAACCGCCGCAATTAACCAAGATCCTCGTACCGGACAGCAAAAACACGAGTACGGCTTATAAAGGAGCTGGAAGAGATCGGTGAGGAGGCAAGAATCAGAGAGAGAGAGAGCCTGCTCTCCATCTTTAAGAAACATCTTTATCTGGCTCTCATTTTTTACCATTTCTTTTAGATTTCTGGCGGTTTAGTTGACATTATTCCTGCACATCTCTTTTCTGTGAGTCACTTGTTTCTAAGCTCTCCTAAAGTCTGGAAGACTGCAGACAGATTTAACCGGTTAGCTTTCATAGTGTGGTGAGCACCAAGACGATCCATAGCAGAGACTTTAACCAACAACCAGAGTCTGATAAAATAAAACACAGCCTGCTCCATCCATCAGTGAGTAAAGCAGCTACATGAGGCTAGCTGTTAGCGACCTCTGACCTCCATGGATGAGTAGGGAGCGTGTTTTTTAGGATATTTTATGGGATTTTTTTATATACATTTGAGGGACTTTTTGACATTTTCAGGCATTTTCATGCAATTTTGGGAAATGTATTTGCAATTTTGGGGAATTTAATCTAAGTTATTGGTGGGGGGGCGGTGTGCTTTCCTAATTTTTTAGGGGGGGAGACTTATGAAAATTTGTTAGGAGGCATTTTCATAGTACAATTTGGGAATTTGCTTTTATCTTTTAGTTTTTTATTTTCAGGAGAAATTAGAATGCGAGAAATATTTGAAGAAATTTGGGGTACTTTTATGAGAAACTTTTAGAATATGTTTTATTTTTCACACTAATTTAGATAGCGTCTTTGAAATTTTAGAGGATTTGTGTTGTTACTGGACATATTTATTTTTTGATACAGTGAATTCCTGTTCAAAGACAAGGCTGAGCATTTAAACCTATCAGATCCTACTCGTCCTAAATAAGTGGGAGAAACCAGAAACGCATTCCAAACGGCTCAGGTCTTAGGAGGTTAAAGACTAAATGTGACCCAGAGCTCCTAGATTTGCAATCCTATCTGAATGCTTAATGGGAAAAAGGTGCAGTATGGGTCAGAAATGGAGCAAAAGAAGGGCTGAGACACATCCTCCAAAATAAAAGCACATCGCAGGTATTTTTATCCCAGCACACTTTCACGACCCACTGAAGATGGCCCACCTTTGGGTCCCGACCCACCAGTTGAGAATCAGCGTTCTCCATGACATGTTGTAGAAACACTTGTGTTGTCGACACAAAGCAGGAAGTTGCTTGTGCATTTCTGACTTTATGCTGCACGTTTCCTTCTGCCACCATGGCTGTGTTTGTTGTGCTTCCTCCTTCAGTCAGCAGCTGGCTGCCTGCAGAGCTCCCCCACCCAACAGGGTTTGGTGTCGAAATACTGAGAATATTTAAACTCAAACCAGAGCAGCACACCTCATGAGTGAGATCATCTTTACAACCATCCAATAATCGAGCTTCTGCTGACTGATGTTGGAGGGGCGGAGCCTGACCTAATCGTGGTCCATCAAAGATCTCTGTGAGGACAGTGTCTTCCAGTCGCCTGCATGCCTCCATGTTTCTGAATGTTTGGTTCTGAAGTTCTGGAGAGAATGAAATAAAACCACCGTACAGCTGGGTGATTACCCAGGTCACCTCGTCCATCCTGCGGTCACATCCCTGTCTCATGTCCGACACGCTCAGATCCTACAGAAACTTCCTCTGGACGGAGGCGGAAATGAAGAATCTTTGAATTATGGCTCTGACTCCAAACTCATTATCTCAGCACGCACAAATAGAAAATGAAGCTGTGACAGAGTTAATCATGGAGAGACCATCGGAGGTTTCAGTGAGAAACACTGACCTTAATGCATGACCCATCTTCTGGGCTCTATTGTTTTTGCTCCCTCCTCATCCCCAATTAAAGCCGCTTCCGTCTGCACGTCTTTGTAACGGATGAAGCCAGCGCTTCTTGAACTGGGCGTTAATTAAACATAAGTGCACGTCTCTGTAACTTATGGAGATTCACAGCCCCCCCCCCCCCGTCTGTCCAGATAATACCTTTAACTCCTCAGGGTCATCACGTCTCTGCACGCCGCCACAAACAAGGACAAATCTCTTAAGTTTTATTAAAACACACTCTGATTTAAGGATGTACCTGGAAGCTGGTATGCAGCGCTCGGAGCTCGGCGGAGGAGACGGCCAATTTATTTGATGTGTGTGCGTGTGGGCAACAAGCTGACGGCGCTGTCAATTAAAAATCCTGCAGCTCATCCTGGGAGTTGAGCTCATTAGGATTCATCCACGGCCAACTTCTATCCTTTATTTTAAACATTTCAGGAATTAACTCGGCGTTAATAAAACAAAGGTGTTTCAGGAAGTGACTCAGAGCTGAGAGACATCCTGCAGCATCACCGACTGAACTCAGCGTCATGGCTGAGCTGGTAAACACACACAGCTGCTAACGGCGTCGAGGAGAGCATCACTGCGTGACTAAGACTGGACCGGCCTGAAAAGCATTGTGGGAAATATTTCTGTTATCTCAAAACTACATACATGCATTGATCTAGTGAGGCCTTTAAGAGTGTTTTCACATTTGTTCAGTCGGTTCATAATAGGGCCGAACGATTAGGGAAAATAATCTAGTTGGTTTTTTTTTACCCAACATTGCGATTGCAATTGAACGTGACTTTTCTTCAGGCTCCTCATCTTATAAACCATTCTATTTCATAACACACAAAGCTATTACCAGAAATCTGTATCGAATCTCCCAGAATCTACAAATAAATGTTCAAAGTTCTATGAAAATAACTAAAAATTAAAATCTGCCCTACCACCCAAAAAATCTAATTAAATTCCCCCAAAAATTCAAATAAATTTCTCAAATTTTCATTAAAAAATAAAGAAATTATTTATATATATACATATATCAAATCAACTTTTTAGAAATTTCAAATACATTTCTCAAATTTTCATTAAAAAATAAAGAAATTATTTATATATATATATATATATATGTATATATATATATATATACATATATACATATATATATATATATATATATCAAATCAACTTTTTAGAAATTTCAAATACATTTCTCAAATTTTCATGAAATTATCTAAAGGTTTCAAAGCTAATTCCCCCAGAAATTTGAATCACATTTCCCAAAATTTATAAATAAATGTTCAAATATTAAAAGATTTCCATAAAAATACCTTAAACTAAATTCACAAATTTTCAAAGAAATTCAAATATAATTCCCAAAAATTTACAAATAAATGTATGAAATTTCCAAGAAGATACTTTAAATTTTCAAAGCAAATTTCCCCCCAAAATTCAAATAAAATTCCTTAAAAAAATAAAAATTAATTTCTCAAATTTTCATGAAATTACCTAAAGGTTTCAAAGCTAATTTCCCCGGAAATTTGAATCAAATTTCCTCAAATTTACAAATAAATGTTCAGAGTTTCCATAAATATACCTAAAATTTTCTAAACAAATTTCCAAAGAAATTCAAATCAAATCCCAAAAATTTACAAATAAATTTATCAAATTTTTGAGAAGATACTTAAAATTTTCAAAGCAAATTTCCCCTTGCCAAAATTCAAAAAAGATTCCTAAAAATGTAAAAATGAATCTCTCAAATCCTGCAAAAATGTCTAAACATTTCTGAGCAATTTCTCCCTAGAATTTAAATCAATGTAAGAAAAATGTCTTATTGCAGTTATTTTGTCCTTTGTTGTAAATTTGATATGAAATGTAATGAAGGGAGTGAAGACTTTATGGATTTCTTATTTTGAAAAAGACAAAAATAAAAAAAAAAACAAGGAAAATAGAAACTTTTGTCAACTATTCTAGAAAATATTAGCACTTGAATGTTTTCATTATGTGTGGAGCAAAACACCTCTGCTAAAGAAATGTATTAAACTGATATTTCAAAAACACATTTCGGGTCAGAGACATATTGCACTGTCTGCGATTTGGAAATTGCTGTAGGTCATATTGCGATTTAACCTACATTTTGATTAATTGCCCAGCTCTAGTTCATACCATGCTTGAGCATGACTGATGGGGATTTAAAGGCAGAAACTGAAAACTTCAAGAATTTACCTGGAAATTGTCACATTTCTAACAGTTTTGCAAGCTTGAGTCTCAAGCCACAACTCATCAACAGTCCAATCCCTGAAGGTGCGTGGCGATGAAAAAGACCATGTGACTGCAGACTGCACACTGTGTTGTATGCATGTCATACATGAAGAAGCCTTATGCAGTACATTAGACCAAGCATGCTAGCCAAACTTCATTCAAAGAAATGTTTCAGTACAAAGTTTCAGTGCAACGTAGTTTTTACTATTTTTAGAAGATTTCCCAGGGTCAGGGTTAAGATTTTAAAACATGGGAGCCCGCTGGCACTGAAATCCTCCAAATGCACACTCGTCTTGTGCCTTGGGGATCCGTCTGGACCCCTGAAAAACCCCAGAGAATGGACCCCTGAAAAACCCAGAGACTGGACCCTGATAAACCCAGAGACTGGACCCTGATAAACCCAGAGACTGGACCCTGATAAACCCAGAGACTGGACCCTGATAAACCCAGAGACTGGACCCTGATAAACCCAGAGAATGGACCCTGATAAACCCAGAGAATGGACCCTGATAAACCCAGAGACTGGACCCTGATAAACCCAGAGAATGGACCCTGATAAACCCAGAGAATGGACCCTGATAAACCCAGAGACTGGACCCTGATAAACCCAGAGACTGGACCCTCCCCAGCTGTGATTTATTGATGAGTGTGTGTGGGATCAGTAGCATTGGTGCTAGCATCCTGGCTAGCAGTTAGCTCATTTGGCAAGCTATTACTGAGTTGAAATGATCATTATTCATGCTACTTTTAACCAAGTTAACCAATTATTATTGTATTGTGTGTTGTATATATTGTATTATATATTATTATGAACCTATTTTTCAACCCATTGTGTCACTAATTTTGTCAACTTAAACCATTTTTGCTGCTTTTTTGCAATTTTGCAACTGTTTAAAAAATACTTTTGACCCATTTTTTTCAAATTTTTTGGAACTTTTTGCCACATTTTACCCATTTTAAAAACTATTTTGGCTGTTTTTGCCTACTTTTGCTATTATTTGGACATTATTTTCCATTTTTTCATCACTTTTTACCACATTTTAGCAACTTTAACCCTTTTTGCCACTTTTCTGCCACTTATATCCTATTTTGTCTCCTTTTTGACACTTCCTACCCATTTTTGCCACCTTCTTGCTAATTTTCACTCACCTTGCCTTTGTTTGGCCACTTTTTAGCCTAATTTTGCCCATTTTTTAATCACTTTTAAACCATTTTAACCACCTTTTTACAGCATTTAACCCTTTTGTCCACTTGGAACCCATTTTTGCCCCTTTTTTACATTTTCAACATGTTCTGCCATTATTAAACAATTTTTTGGCCCCTTTTGCCAATTCTTAACCATTTTTGACTTTGTCTTACCACTTTTTACCCAAACTTTGCCATGCTTTATCATCACTTTAACCAACTTTTGCCACTTTTTCCATCCCCAGTTGTCTGGGCCCCAGAGACCTCTCCCCTTTACCCCCTTATGGACCACCTTGACTGTTATTTCATTCAAAAGTCTATTTTGTATTGATCTGAATATGGTTTGCCTTGAGATTTTGGCTTAAGCTTAGGTGTGCCTTGGGTGAAACCACTGATGTAGAGCACTAAGATCATTATTTTGGAGGATCATTCAGACTAAAATCATCTGAATCAGGACAGTCTTCAGGGTCTAAAGCCAGGCTTTAAAGGCTGGTCTAACTTTTAGGAAAGTGTTTGATGAAATCATGTAAATCAGTGTTGCATGCTTCCTGCAGTCCCTGCATGCACTGATTGGTCCGCTCCACCGCCGGTTATCTTCCGTTCTATTTGATTTGTGCCACGAGGACTCTGGCCGTCGGTGTCGGGGTTTCTGCAGACCACGGAGGACTGAACCTCTTTGTCATCAGTGGAACAGCGGTGGGTAAACACAAGATAAAGGGGCCGAGTGAGGCTCTGCCATGTCTGTTTCCCCATCGTGTCAGTTAGAATGACTGGAGCCATTAAAGCAGTTACCACAACATGCTGACAACATGTTTGGATGCCACCTGGACCCAGATGTGCCTCAGCGGTGGGTAAATGGAGAGAATGATGGAGAGGAAGTTTAGGGGCCATGTCTGCGCTAGCATATGCCCCAACCTGCACGTCCTATTACTCTTCCTCTGATCGTCCCTGCCCGGCTCCCAGCGAGGGGCCGAGACAATGAGCCATTGTTATTCTTTATGAAGAGGACACAAAAAGCCACAATAAAAGGAAAAAAAGTCACAAGTCCTTGGCGCCTGTCCTGTATTTTTCCCGTGTTGTCTTTGGATGAATTGAAAAAGGCAAAGGTATTGTTGACGGCTGCCCTTTCCCGTGCCTGAATACCAGAGAACATATTTTCATACGGCGTCTGTGCTTCAATGAAAGTGATCGCCCGGGACGGGGGTTTGTTTGCGCTGACAATCGGCGCTTCTGTGTCGAATAGACGGGGGACGCCGGGATCATAAAGAACAGAGCGGCGATGAGAAGAGACAACAAAAGCCCCCTCGCACTCTTATCCCATCTGTGGCCATACAGACAAAACAATGGAGGCCGATGGCGACAGAATCAGCCAGAATATTCAAGTCCGTGTCACTCAATCTAGCCAGCGATACTCGCTGATGAGACTCTGCGGAGCCGCCGTCACTCTCCCTCTCTCTCTCCTGTTAAGCAGAAGGGTATCAAGCAATTACAGACCAAGGTCTCCGCTCGGTTGGGGATTCTTTCATCTCATAAAGTTTTACTACAAAGACCGACAGTGACCTTCACAGGGTCAGCATCGGGCAAGAGGCATCCAGTGTCTATTTAAACCAGTCTTTATGGAGCCTGCACAAAAGGTTTAGTGGAATAACACGATTTAGATAAAAGTGTTGATAGAGAGCCAGTATGTCAATGTTACTGCACCGGCATGATGGCTCCCTTCTAACTACTTCTTTACAAACCTCTCAAAAGCTCTTGGAGGAGCTTAACCGCACAAAAACATCAGATCTTACCCAGTGTGTTCGTCTCATTTCCTGTCAAAAGTATTTCATTACATGTAATGTAAGACGCTTCACCTTAAATTTCCAAATAAAGCTTTAATTCAAGACGAAGAGAGGAGAAGGCCTGAACTGTTAGAGGGAAACTCTGCCAACTCACCACATTCATTTTTCTCTACAGTGTCTCTGAATAACACCTGCACAGCAGAAATTCTGATTTTACCTTGAGTGTTTGTTTCTTTCCTGCAAAAAAGTCATTTAATTTCCTTTAATATCAGCCATATTTACTTCACAAGTCACTTTGTAGATTTTAGGATGTTGCAATCAGAACACAAGGCTCGAGTCAAAATATCTGCCCATGCAGAAAACAAATTTTACATTAAATTAATATCGTGCATATTTGCTCTCTGACTGCACAACAATCTGCACGCAAAGCTCACTCCAGAGTGATCTGCTTCCCTTCTTGTCAAGCATTTTAATTCTGCAGGATGTGCCATAATCCGTCTCCAGCCTGTGCGTGAAATGCCGCTCTGCTCTGCTCGAGTGTTTTCAGTGCAGCCTGATTCGTGGACCGCAGGACGAAGCATCCGGTCAGCTTCAAAATCCAACATGATGCACGGATTCCTGATCCTAAATCTCATCATTATATCAACACATCGTCACGGCTGCTGGGACGTGCCACAGGTCATAAGTTGACTGGAAGGTCAAGAGCATGCATGTCTGCAACCTCAGAGAGGAAAAATGACAGGATTTCTTTAATAACCACACATCCTTTGTAGTAGATTAACTTCTAACCTTCTGGATTACTCACTCATGGTATAAGCAAAGACATTATTTCTTACTGCTCTGGTTGTTGTTGCATGATCTTGTGATGCAATGCAGAAATGCATCCAGTAGGCGAGGACGCTTGCCATCAGCTGGAGCAAAACCATTCTCAGGACATTCGATTACTCCTTTGTAGAGAGCATCATCGCCTTCTCAGTTACCAGCTGGTTTCATTCAACCAGCCTTCAGGACAGAAACCACCTGCAGAAAACTGTGACTGTCTGCTCTAAAATAATTGGGACACCTCTGAGATCTCTGCTGACTGTCTGTGAACATCTCACACGCAGGCTAGCAGGCCGCATTGTTCAAGACCCCTCACACGCTCTGTTCCCAAAGTTTGAGTGGCTGCCATCAGGCCACCGGCTCCGCTGCCCCGCCTGCAGAACTCAGAGGAGAAAGGCCACCTTTGTGCCCAAAGCTGTGCTGCTCCTCAATTCAAAAAACCCATAATGCACTCCTCACTGCCTTTTATCATAAGTCTGAATGCCATTTGCACATGTAATGTATCTACCTCATGCTTACTTGCACTCGCTATCTGTAACGCACTTTACGTTATGCCAGTTTGCACCCGTGATGCTAGTCCCCAGTACTCAGAATTTTCAGTATTTTAGTACTTCAGCAGTTAGTATTTTTATCTCTTCCTTTATTTCTTCCTTTTTATTTTATTGTTTTTCTTCTTTTTTGTAGTAGTGTTACTTTCCTGGATTTGGTATTTTAGCTCTCTAAATATTAGCCTTATTGTTTATGTGCCATTATTGACTGAATTTCTGTACTGTTGTTTATTTGCTGCTCGCTGTGCCTTTAATTGCCCCCCAGGGACAAATAAAATTCTTTTGAATTGAATTGAGTTGAATAGCACAGGTGCAATGCTGCAGACACAGTATGTGGAATTTGAGGGTTAGACGACCAGATGAACATCTGACTTTATCAACCTTTATTTATACTTGAGATATCATTTAGAGGCACTCTCATTTACAATGAGTCAGCTGCAGAAGAAATTCAGAGAATAAAAACGATAGACTGATGAAAGGGCATTAAAATCATCAGACTGGTGATGATGATTAAAACGAGGAATAAGACTCTAAAGGTCAGACGTACATTAAACAATCACGTTGGGATGCAGGATAGTACTGGCATGATTGGTCTCAGCAGATGTTTAAATCTCTCTCTCCTTTGTCTGAATAAATCTTTAAATACCTGCATCTAGAATATCAAGGAAAATCCAGTACCATGCACTACAAGTAGGCCCAGCTGACACTGTACTGACCTAAAACAGGACCCCCCCCCCCACCAAGTCCCCCTGTGGCCTGCACTCACATTATTCCAAGAGTGATGTAACATGTGACACATGCAGCTAAAGTGAAGCACTCTCACAGAGTCAGTGGAACCATCATGGACATCAGGGTTACTTTACTGATTTAGTTGCTAACTTTGAGCCATTTTAGTCAGATATGGTACTCTTAAACCCCACACTTGTGTGAGATAATCATGGAAAGGGATAGTCATATTGATTATATGTTACATGCATGTTCCACAACTGTGCAGTCACGATCAAGAAATGCACCTCTTCCAAGGAAGTGTATGGTGCCTGACCACAGTAAGGCGCACTCACACGAGTCAAAACTGGACTTTTGAAGGTCGAGTGGGAGTGCAAATTAAAAGTTAAAGGTCTAAATGCCTGAAATAGGAAAGTATCTTGTAATACAGCAAGTAAACTCTACTTCAGTGTCTATGTTACACCAAATATCTGCAACAGCAACTGGACGCTACTGAGGCATTAATATTTTACTTTTTATATCTGGAAGTGAGATTTTTATCCAGGTTTTCAGTGTTGCTTATTGTACATGTGCAGAGACATTTTTGATCATAAATAAGACAAATACATTAACTAACTTTCGATGATTTTTTTTTCCTCACATGAAAAATGAAATTTACAGAAATTTGCAACTCTGGGAATCATGAAAAACTTCCAAAAGTAAAATGAAAACAGGCATGTCAAAGGATTCAAAAAATTGTCAGTCATAATAGTTCATTGAAATGAAAAGTATTTCTTAATTGTGTTTAAAATTAAATTTTTTTGCATTCCTGATTATTTTTTTACATACACCGACCCTTCCACCACTTACAAGTGTTCAATATTTTTTGCAATGTTTCAAGGATTTTTCTGCAGCCTTGACAGACTTTTTTTCAAATGCAAATTTAAAAAACGTGTTGAATGAAAACCCTAAGAATGAGGATGCTGCACTGTTTGTATTCAGCCGCTGCCCTACGGTGAACTACAGAGCAACTACAAGGGTATAAAAACACGCTTTTAATGCAAATGCCCTGGAAACTATGATGATATAAATAAGAAAGTCCTGTGATTTTAAAGAGTGGCATTTTATAGATTTTTTATTTAATGAGCAAATGAGTGAGAAAGATTCTCAAACAAAAATTAGAGCAGCAAAATGTGATAAAAAAGAGAAAATCTGCACGAGGTTCCTTCAACCACACACTGTATTTTGACGTTTTACAGCCAGCTGCAGATCTTCCAGTTGTCGTCCTACCTTTAGATGCTGATTTTCCCATCCATGCATAATCTCAAAGCCCTCTCCCCAGCCTCTAAAAGAGTGAAGCCAACAGTAATGTTGTGGATATAGAGCTGGGAGAGTCTCTCCACGGCTCTCTCTCGTTCTTAATGTCATCGGTGGAGACACGGGCCCCCGACGGCCCTGATGCCACTGCTCTTAAAAGGGTTTAGAGCACAAATCAATCACCGTAGTCTGACAAATGAAAAGAATCACAAACTTAGACTTTTAATCTGCCAAACAATCTGGGCTAGGTCACCTTTCTGATTTGGGGAAGATTTTGTCACTTTTTCAATCTACCCCACAGGCGGTCTTCATCTCCCCCCAACACGGGGCCAGTGGGGGCTTGTTTCTCAGCGCAGGGGCCACCCAGGGGAAATGTAATTCCCTTCCTCTGGTCGGTCTGGGGACCAGAAAAAGGAGGAGGAGAAGGATGGATGCTGCCTGGCTCCCTGATTAGGAACCAACTGGAGGAGCGGACTGGCTCGTGGATCGGTGCATGCTTAAGGTGATCAGAACGGCGGTCGCCGCACTCACGCCGCGCTACATAAAGCAAAACAAATGACCAGCTGTGAACGGCGGGTAAGGTGGGGCGAACATCAAACGCCTCAGCCACCTCCCCACCCGCTGGCGCCGCTCCCCCTCCCTCCCCTGTGCCTGCGGGGCAGTGGCAGTGTATGATGGAGAGGGCGGGTTAGAGAACAGGGACCCTCTCTGTCCATTACTCATCGAGTCCTGGTGTTTCCAATCCCCGTTCACTATAGGCTCTGTGAGTGATCACACAGCAAACACGCTGATCACACACTGAAGTGATTATAGTGCACTGTGAGGGGGGCCTGGCTGGGGGCGCCGTCCGCTCCTGTAACCTTTAACGGCACAGCGGCACGGGCGCCGGACGACACCATTAGTGGCTGAATCTCTGCTCACACCTTCAGGCTTTTACAGTCTTATTAGGTTTGTTCCTTTATCCACCTTCATGTAAAGATTATTACAGAAGCACCACAGAGACCAGCAGTGGACGCCGCTTTTCACTGGTTCCTGGAGTAAACATCGCCATTAAATCTCCATAGACCAGGGTTCCCCAATTAGTTAGTCCTGGACAGAAAGCCGAGGGCCAGACATGATTTCTTGGATGTTTATATATATATATATATATATATATGCACTGAGTATGGCTTAATTAGCTACTTTAGACAGAGGATTTATTTTCAACTAATCTAAACAGGTCAGTCATAAATATGCTTCCTTTTATCATGTGGCAATTTTTTTTTTTTTGCATTTTTAATGTTTTTAAGACCCACTGATGCTAAATTTACAAGACTGGAATATTCGTTATAAACATTCATTCAGCATGACTGCTTATGGCACTGATCACCAACCAGCAGCCTGGGGTCCAAACCAGGCCCCCCAAAGCTTCCTGTCCGCCCCCCAGAAGATCTTAAAATTCAGAAAAGCAGGAAAAGAAAATGTTGTGGTTTTAAGAGCATCTTTTGGCTTTAAATGTCTGCAGCTGTTAAATCCACCCCAAAAGCAATTCATGTTCAAATCGTTTTAGAACGACTTCACATTTGATCTGTTTTTACATCATTAGAAAATGTTTAAAAAAATGTGTTAAAACTGGAAAAAATGTGCAGATAAAGTGGTGAAAAGGGGCGAGAGAGTGGCAAAAATGGGCGATAAGATCCAAATGGGTTGTGGAGTGGCACAAAGGGACAAAAACTTGCAGGAAAAGTGGTGAGAAGAGGTTAAAGTGTGGCAAACCGTTAGCATTAAAGGATAAAAGGGGCAAAGGTAAATCAAAAATGGCTGAAAAGTGGCAAAAATAGACAATAAAGGGGCAAAAATTGGAAATGGAGGGATAAGACAGGCAAGAAGTGGTATAAAGGAGTTAAAGAATGGAAAACAGTTGGGTTATAGAGGCCAAAATGGTCAAAAAGTATCAAAAATGGGTTAAAAGTGGCAAAATGGTGCAAAAATGGTGCAAAAATAGCCAATGGCAAAGTAGTGAAACTGCAGAAAAGTGGGTTAAAGAGTGATAAAATAGCAAACATGGGTTAACGTGGCACAAAATGTTGCAGAAATGGCAGAATGAAGCAGTGAAGTAGTGAAAGTGTGAAACATGAGTTCATATTGGTGCTAAATCATAACTGTTGAGGGCCGGTTCTCTGGGATTTTCAGGAGTCCAGCCAATTCTGTGGGCATGCCTGTCTCCTTGTGGTCTACGGCGTTATATTATGGGATATATCTCCCTGGTAACGCCTAAAAATGTCCTGAGTTTAGAAAGAAAATACTGATAAAATAAAATGTTAATCAGAACAAAATATAGATTTAATTTTTCTTGATGTGGAAGTCTGGCCCCCAGAGACTCTGTCAAGAATAAATCTGGCTCATGTTCAAATGTAGTTGATGACCGCTGCTTTAAAGGGTTAAATATGAGGTATACTGATAAAGTTGTGAATTTTGAATGTAAAAGGGAGCAAAGTGAATAAAATCACATCCAAATAGATTTTTTAATCCAAAAAATTCCAAAGGAGGAGCCCTAGCACCAGCATGTCTTCATACTGAAGAACTGGCGGATTACTGTGTGGTCACTGTGATCCCATGATGCTTTGCAAGTAGCAGCATTAACCAGGAAGGACACTTTTTAGCAGCTTTTCTCTCGCATTATGAGGAATCCAAACGCTGGTAAATTGTCGAGTAAATACACCAGTATGGAGCTATTATTGTTGCGAAAGCATTTGCAAATGTGTACAAAGATCTGTGCACAAATCCACAAATGCATGTAAAGATCTGCAAATGTGTGCAAAGTTTTAGTGCAGATGCAGATCCGTGCAGATCTGTACACACATTTGTGGATTTGTGCACAGATCTCTGTTGCATTTGCTAATACTTTTGCAACAATAATAGCTCCATACACCAGCAGCCCGGCGTACAGCAGCTGTGGGACACATGAGCTGATGATGATGACGTTCTGCACAGTGGAAGTCACATCGATTTTTTTTATCCCGCTTTAAAGACACAGAACCCTTTGCTATCACTCTCATGAAGGAGCAGCAACGCCAGAAGACAGGACTCAGCTCAGGTATGGGAGCATATGTCAGTTCAGCACTTTGCTGTGTCAAACTTGGTCCTGGACTGCTCTGACCTTCTCCAGGACCATGATCCATCTCTCCAGGTATCCTCCTAGCTGACCCTTCCCATCCCCGCTCTCCTGAGCATGTCAACATTAGAAACACGGTCTAACCATGACACCCAAAGATCCATGAAAGAGAAGTCCTCACACAGGAGTCCAGTCTGCTCCTCTGGCCATCAGTCAACATCCAGGCCTACCAAGACTATGTCAAGACCAGGAGGACTGAAGACTCTGACATTCGTCTGCACGCTCAGCCACCGGGAACGCCACACTGTTTGGCTGCTTGCACCTTTCTCCCTCATTCTGAGAAACTCATCCATGAAACCAAAACAGTGCTTTACTGTCTAGACCTCATGGAGCACCTTTTTCTCAATGGCCCCCTCAACTCACAGAAAGGAGTGAGCAGCAGAGGTGGGCGGAGCTTAGCAGTGCTCTGTATTTGCCCTCTTTTGTCATTGTTCTGATTGGAGGTAGGCTTTGGAGGCTGTAATATTCCTGATATGAGTGATTCAACTATTGCATTAAAATTCACCATGGCAGGGTGCAGATGGCTTTCTGCCATGGTTCTAAAGTGGCGGGTCGGGACCCAAAAGAGGACCTAGGGAGCCTTTTTCAGTGCTCAGGAATAAGAAAGTTGGGGCAGTTAAGAAGTGATTTTAGTGGATGACAGGGCCGTGTTAGGGTGGGTAATGCTGGCTGCCATCCACCACTCCAGCAGGAGCAGATGTGTGAATATTTGCTGTAAATTTGGTCAAACTTGCAGCAGGTTTGGGTTCTCTGAGGATGAATGGGCTAAGATGACTTGTGAAGCCATGGAGAGGACATACACTGATGTTTTGTCCTATTTTAGTTCTGAATTGTATCATGAATTGCAAAAGTTGAATCAACTGGAGAACCAGGGGCCTAGCGGTTTGGTTGCACCCCACAGGATCCAGCCTGTGGCTCCTCTCCTGCATGTCATTCCCCACTCTCTCCCCCTGAAGCCATGGACCATCCAGACCTCTCTAAATGTAGGCAAACAGCCCCACAGCATTATGAACCTCGATTATAAAAACCATAATCATCCTGATATAAATAATTCCTTACATGATCTGAAATTAAAGCCGTCCCGCCGTGTTGCCGACGTTTCTAATCTCTTATCATCACAGTCTTTGCTGGAAGTAAGTGCATGTCTCTGGACGACCATTCCTCAGCAAGCCTCTCCCCGATTAATCCTGCAGATTCTCCTCCAACATCCAACGGCACCAATACATTTTAATGCAGGCTGAGATGTGAGGATGAGACCTGTCCTTAAAACCTCCCTCTCCCTCCAGGCTTAAAGGAATGCGTGTCCTCTCTCGGCGTAATTGAAAAAGATGGATCTCACCAAGTGTTTCACCGACGCAGCGGGGAGGAATTGGATTGGGAAATGTGTTCTGTATCATATTGGTATGTATGTGTTCGCCAGAGGCTCGCACACAGTTGGTGAGAGCGGCGTGTTCGGCTGCCCATACTGAAAGGCAGCAAAACAGAGAAGGAAGACATTTGCAATTTTATTACTACTTTAATGGCTTTCTCTATCATTCAGGAATTGCACTTTCTAATGCATTGGGCCCATAAATACAAGGTTCAATAGACAGCCGCTCTGCTCTCCTCATTATTCATACATTCAAACAAATTAGAACAGAAGGTTGAATAAAATATGCAGTCCGTTTCCAACGTGACACCATCAGAGCTTGATCATGCATACCATCTAATCGTCTGCATACGCTGGAATATAATATCTAAAACCCTCACAGAACAGGGACAAATACTAATCACTGTAATGTCACCCAAACAGTGTCGAGTGATTATGGAGAGAGGTGAGACTGGGACCAGCCGCTCCTCCGTGTTAGGATCAGATGGTACCAGAGTGAAGCCAGGCTGGTTTTCAGAGATCACGTTTACCGATCCTGGGTAATAAAGACTTTCATTTTGATTTTCTGTGATGGTTCACACAGGGACAGTTAGACGGTTAAGGGAAATAAACGCTCCCACTCTCACTGATTTCTGATCAAAAGTTTGGCAGATCACCGCCTGTGTGATGACACAGAGAGCCGTTATTGAGCTCAGAGATAATCCAGGTGGATGTGGTCCATGCTGGTCCAAAGACAGGTCTCTGTGTGCTGCAGAGGGGGGGGTCAGACCACCACTGTCTGGATGAAAATCATTGGTTCTAAAGGGGGCAGCATGGCTGTGCAGGGTTTAGGTTCCTGGTTTAGATCCTGGTCAGACGGGGCCTTTCTGTGTAGAGTTTGCATGCTCTCCTCCTTTGACCCAAACACACACTTGTTAGGCTAAAGGGTGATTCTAAATTGCCCGTAGATGTGAGTATTCCTGTTTTTTTTTGTCTCTAGATGACACCCAGGTCAGTCCAGGATGAACCCCGCCTCTCCCAGAGACAGCAGCGTTTATGTTACTTCACACATGCTGGTTTTTAAATGATAATTGTTGAAATGTAGAAATTACCTAAAAAATAATGTGTGAATTATGAAATGATGAATTGTCCTAAAAGTTACATGAAAATTATTCAGGAAGGACTCACATTAATTCAATGGACCAAAATAAAAAAAATAATTACCTTGGAATTAACAAGCAACTTAAATAGAAAAACTGTCATCTAATTTCAGAGTAATTACTCAGTAAAACGCCACCTTATCACCAGATTATCGCCACAATACCTTAACGCCCGTTTCAGACTGGGAGCGTGTTTTGCTGCTTGCGTGTGTCATGCGTGTCAGCTCCGGCGCCTGCCGGTGTGCGGGTGCAGGGTGCGAGTTTGCTGCGTGTCGGCCGCATTTTCCTGCTCTCAAAGCCCTGTCCTTCCTGACGAGTTTTACCTGAATAAACCCCCTTACATGCTTATTGATTCAGCGTATTGAGGAAGTTTGTCGGGAACTATTCAAAATAAAAGCATTCTGTACAAGAGAACGGAGTTTCTCTACAGAAATACTAAACTGGGCTTTTACTTTGAAAAGCACAAACCAGAAAAGCACTCATACGGTGTTTATCTTTCCTGTGACATGTTCTACCAGTGTGGAGACAGAAAGTTTCACTAACAGTAGATCTTTAGAGAACAACTTTATCAAACAGGCACATTTAAGCTGGTGGCCTTCCTCAGGGTTATCAAGAAACACACTGTAAACATTTCTATGTGCATATTTGCCACAGCGATGTAAATACGGCTCTCCATTTATCATTTTCCTGTCTAATATGGTCACCAGCCATGAGAATAGGCGAGACTTCGAATCTCTGAACTCTCCGCGCCTGAGACACACCTATCAGCCGCGACGCTCATGCTGGCAGTCTGAAAGCTCTGACTTGTTAACATGCAATCAAACTGAAAATCCATGCGTGTCGCGGTCAAGACACACGCGTCACGGTCCCAGTCTGAAACGGCTGTAAGGAGGTAATTAATCATAAATACATGATAAGAGAGTTTGTGTTCATGTCACCATATTTCCAGTTATAATTCATAAAAGGCCAACTTATCACTAGGTGGACCCAACTTTGTTCTTAAGAAATTACAAATTAATTACAATTATTACTATGTAATTACTATGTAATGACTGTAAAATTAGTGGTAATAACGATGTAATAAAACTTAAATTTCTAGGCAATTACTTCATAATGATGCTAGAATTAAAAGGTAATAACTATGGAATAATGCTCAAATTACTAGACAATTACTGTGTAATAACTATTAAAAATACTAGGTGACTTGGTAATAAACCTAAAATTACAAAGTAATTACTATGTAAATACTCTGAAATAACTCAGTAAGAACTATGAAATAACTCATAATAACATAATTCAACATAACTCTACAGTTACTATGTTATTACTATGTAATGACAATAAAAGTACTAGGTAACAAATCTCAAATGACTAGGGAATAACTATGTAAAAACTTTACAATTATTGGGTTATTACTATGTAATAACTCCAAAAATACTAAGTAATTACTGTGTTATGACTCTGACATTACAAGGTAATTACTATGTGATAACTCTAAGAAAACTAGGTAAAAACTATTAAATGACTCAAATAACTAGGTTATTACTATGTAATAACTCTATATTACTAAGTAATCACTATGTAATGACTCTTAAATAACAACTCTACAGTTGCTATGTTATTACTATGTAATGACAATAAAAGTACTAGGTAAGTACTATGTAACAAATCTCAAATGACTAGGGAATAACTATGTAAAAACTTTACAATTATTGGGTTATTACTATGTAATAACTCCAAAATTACTAAGTAATTACTGTGTTATGACTCTGAAATTACTATGTAATCACTATGTGGTAACTCTAAGGTGACTAGGTAAAAACTATTAAATGACTTTAATATAAAGAGGTTATAACTTTGTAATAACTCTAAAATTACTATGTAAAAGCTCTACAATCACTATGTAATAACTCTAGAATAACGAGGTGATTACAACATAACAACTCTACAATTACTAGGTAATAACTACGTCAAAATTAAAAAAAAACATTTAATGGCTGCGTAATAACTCTAACATTACCAGGTAGTTACTATGAAAAGACCCTCAAATGACTTGGAATTACTGGGTAATAACTCTAAAATCCTCCACCTCCTAAAATTACCAGGTCATTTCTCTAGAATTAGGAGGTAATTGACTGGGTAATTCAGGTCCAGTTAAATAAAGTGTTAGGAATGTTGCATACACAGACCTCCTCCTATAAAAACACAAAGATGAGTCAGCCTATAGGCTGAAAGGCTGGGATCCACAGATTGCTCGGGTTCCAGCCCTCGTCCTCTTTCCCATCAGTCCTTCTCCTCCCGCCCTGATTTCCAGCTCTCAAATAAAGCCACAGAAAACCCCAAAATATTTCTCTAAAATTTCATCTCCAGAAGTAGAGGAGCTCGCCTCTCTAAAGGTCAAAGGTGAAAGCCCTGTATTTTACTTTACTAGGCTGTAACTTTTTCCTGTCTTTGTTTGTGGAACGATAAGCTCTCAGTCTTTAACTTTGGAAAAGTTGCGCTCAGTTTCAGAAAAGTTGCAGAGACTCCGTCTTAATGGTCACGCTGCATCCCCACTGAAAACAAGCTGAGGTCCATGTCAGCGGTGAAACTTTGACTTCCACCTGTCTCCGCCAGGAAGGAAGGAAGGAAGGAGAAAACAATTTCCTCTGGCTTCACACCACATCCAGCAGCACTTCCTTGTGGGAGGATAAACTTACTCTCTGGCCAGTAAGCAGGGCTAAATTTAAGCCGTAGTAAGAAGCATGCAGACAATTAGGCGCTAATAGGATGCCAGGCAGAGATGACTTGCTCTCACATTGACAGACAAGATGCGAAGAGAGAGTCTGACCTATGGGCTCCAGGACCCCCTCCCTCCCTCTCCCCCCCACCCCCCACGCGCCACCTCGCTCCTGCCTTTCAAGTCTAAACTGTTTTCATAAAGCAGAGCTCTATGGCCAGCCAACTGGAAGGAAGAGGGATGTCAGGGGAGAA
The DNA here is from genome assembly GCF_018320785.1 of Cheilinus undulatus. Lineage (NCBI taxonomy): Eukaryota > Metazoa > Chordata > Actinopteri > Labriformes > Labridae > Cheilinus > Cheilinus undulatus. Next base: position 1,052,562 of record NC_054885.1, on the reverse strand, counting down.
AAAAATCAAGACGTGGTGATAAAAGAGAAAAAGATCAAGTGTGGATAAAAGAGATCAGCTTATCCGTCTGACTAAAATCGAGTGACAGCCAAAGACAGAGGATATGAGACGGGAAGGGCTGCAGGAAGACAACAAAATGACTCTGAACTAAATCAGAAAAAAACTGCACTGCAGAAATGGGCACATTAGAAGATGGATGGCAAATTGAACGACTCCAAATGGACTCATAACACGTCTGCTGTTGCTGCCGCATGAAATCATGTTTGGAAAATGGGCTCTGTTTGATTTTAACACTTTCAGCGCAGCTTGGCTCCAATCAGTCGTTGTGAATTTTTACTTTTAACAATGAAGCTGCAGGACTGAACATGACGGGAGCTTTTAGGTGTTTGATTAGTCGTCCTGTGATCCTGACTGAGGACTGCAGGGACTCAGACGGAGCCGGTTTACATGCACGGTTAAACCGAGCTACAGTTAGAGCTTGATTAGGCCGATTAAGTCCGCTCCTGTCCCCGAGGACCGACGGCGAGAGAATCAGTAGAGCTGGGCGATCGATACAGTTTAAGATAGGGTTTTAATTCCCATGATCAAGATAACAAAAGCTGTGTCACACTCTGCCTCTCATAGATCAGTCATGCTAAATGGAACATGTGCTCTGCCTCTTCCACTAAAACAGCTCTCACTTTGATTTAAGTGAGGAGCAGAGAGACACAGGGTGCACATTCTGGTTATTCTGATGAGAGGGACAGTTAAAGGTGTCAGCTGTCGGTTTAAAGAAAAGGGTAAAATGACCCCAGTCACATAGGGAAAGGGGGCAGACTGGACTGCAGCATGTGGAAAGTAAAGTCAGACTTCATAGCTACGTATGGTGTGCACAAACGTCAGGATACCAGAGAACAACAGCAGAAAGAATTTGAACATCTTCAAGGGAAAAGTGTGAAATCATTGCAAAAATTCACATAATTAGATTAAGAGAAAAAATGGGCTTCAAGTAGAAAAATGTTGGTTATAAAGGGGGAAAATAGTGGAAAGTGGCAAAAATGGGTTAAAAGAGGCAAATTTGTGTTTAAATACAGCAAATGTAAAGGCAAAATTGGAAAAATTGGTTAAAAGAGGAAATATCTGGTGGATATGAGCGGTGAAATGTGGAAAGAGTGGCCAAAATGGGTTAAAGTGGCAAATATGAGTGAAAAAGGTGCAGAAAGGGGGCACAAAATAAATATTAAATAATACGTGGTTACAAATTTGGCAAAAATGGACTTGCAGTGGCTAAAATGGGCAGCTAAGGGTTAAAAAGCAGCAAAAATTTGTTTGAAGTGGCTGAAATTGGTTAGAAGGGCCCATAGTGCAGGGGGGTCCAAACTTTTTCCACTGGGGGCCACATACAAAAATATTTAAGAATGGTGGGGCCGCTTTCACACGCCTCATCCTGAGGATTGTAAAGTTAGTGAAACCAATCCTATGATGGTTTGGACACGCTTTGTTACTGGGTCTGCTTAAACGGCTAGTCAATGGCTGACAAGGCAAATAGCCAGTCATTTAAGGATTTTAGGGAGGCCAGCCAGATTTCAGGGGGCCCTGGTGGGCCTGGCTATTACTGGTTCTGCCCCTAAAACACCACTGGTATTGCTATATGCCTTCATAAACCAGAGGGGCATTATAAATCAAAATATTGTTATTATGTTGGTTGCTGATGTGTTTTACATTTACAGCTTTGTCTTCATTTAGTCACAAAAAACTCAAATCAATAAAGTTTTCTTGTCAAATGTTTGTTTACAGAAGAATGGGTGGAAAAAGTGGAAAAATGGTTATAAAGTGTCAGAAATAAATGTATTAGAACTGACAAATAGCTTGATAATTTTAACTTAGCTCCAACATGAAGTAACTGTTAGCCAGGATGCTAGCACCAATGCTACTGATCCAACACACATGCACTGATATCATCATTAAATCACAGCCAATCCAACCAGATGCAGACATCCCTGAGTATTCAGATATCAAACAATTCTCCACTAAGGTGCATGCACACAAAGCATTCAGGGTGACCACGTTATTTGTGCCCATTACTGGTATGAATCCCTGTTAATGCTTTTTATAATTGAGGTGTTAATGCAAAGTGCAAGTGAGTGCAATGTACAGAAAGTGAGGGAAGCTGCTTAGTGATATTACAACACCTGCATAGGTAAGATAAATACACAGTTACAAAGCTCTTTCCAATCACTACATTTGATTTTAGTTTATTTGTTTACATACCCATAGGCTGGGATGCTTTTTCTCTGCTCCTGAACATTTAAGGAAGTTAATAAAAAAATCAAATAAAAATAAAAATAAAAATAAATATCATAAATAAAATAGATATATATAATAATAAATAAATATTTTAAAATAAAAAATAAATAATAATTTTTTGTTTTTTAAAAATATTTAAAAATATTTTTAAATAATAAATAAATATAATTTCAAATTAAAAAAAAAATATGACTTTAATTTAGTCTCAAGCTGAAGCTAGTTAGCAAGTTATGCAAGAATAGCTAAGAAATACCTGCAGCTGAAACTCTCATTGACCAAATGTAAGGCATTGTTGGATTTATGTGGATTCCTGGCTTTATGTTAGAAACAATTCTGCTGGTTTTTCGTAGCCAAACTTAAAAATATCTTAAACTGACTGTTTTATTGCCACCTAGGACTCAAACTCCTTCTCCTTGGTCAGATTGTTGTGCAGCTCTGACCAAACAACCACCTAAAATCATCTCGCCAAATGCCTCCATTTTTTCCTATTTAGAACGTCTTGTGACATTTTTGGCTTTTGTCCCATGATTGGAGGTCATCGTCTCTCTATAAATTTAGAGAATGGGCTGTCACGGCTGCTGCAGAGTAACCTAGATGGTTGTAATTTATGTGCTGACATTCATAAAACAAGATGACTTCTTTGATTCACCGTCCCTTCAATGAGGAAGCAGCGAGTCTGCACACAAAGGCGTCGTATTGTTCCCAGAGAAACACGATTATGTTGCACAGCTGCAGACATCACAGCCAAAGCAGCTCAGGCTCTTTCCAGTACATCGTACATTATGAAAGCCAGGTAGAGCTCTGCAGCAGCAGCTATCATTAGACAGTAAAAGTGTCATGGGGAGCTTGGAAATGGAGTGCATCTAATCAGGGCAAAGGAAGGAGTCCCTTCCTCCAGCCTCCCAGAGGAGGCAGCTGTTCCCAGGCCCTCCACCACTTGTTCATTAATTACTCGGAATTAATGCTTTTCTGCCGCCGAGAATAAATAAAAAGATTGTGGTTAGGCCTGGCTAATCAAGAGTGGCTTTTATTAAATACTGTGAAAATGTCAGCTGGTTGTGGCTCAATTGGAAGGAAACAATCTGACGCGGCTGCGCTCCAATCAGAAGGTTGTGTCTCGCTGGTCGGGGCTAAATTGCCAGCACCTGTTTCACAAGGCCGCAAGATGTATTGTCTCGGTCCAAAGAGAGGAGGGGGGGCAGTGGTTTGTATCCAGGGCCAACCTTCAGTCGGGCCGCGGGTTAGTTCAGCCTTGCAGGAATCTACATCAAATAAGACTATTGACTGCCAGCGCTTGCAATGTTCCACCAGAGAAGCCCTTTGTTTGGTCAGTTTTTTTCAGTCTGCTTGATCCAATCCACCCGGGACTCGGCCAGCCTCCGGATCAGACCATCACCGGGTTTCTGTGAAATGGGAGTCTTGTTACTGTAACTGCTGCTGCAAGGACAGATGGCTTCAGTGCATTATTTTAAAGATGGATTCACTGATTGATTGGTTTGCATTCTTTCCTAGAGATCATATTTCAGTGATGATGCAGCAGCTTTGACATGAATGCATGTTCCTTTCTGTGTGAGTCTGATGGGAATCATGTGCAGTGTATTTCTATAACCGTCTGTTATGGGCCTGGAAATGATGATGAATTTATCACAGAGCAACGTAAATGCATCACATGCAGATATATAGCATGTGATATTATTAATACAAGTGTGTTATTATCATGGTGGTGGCATGCAGCTTTACCTTGCAGTCAGTTTTACCATGCAGTATGATTTGTTAATGTGCAATAGGACTACACTGCACATGACATGGGTCATGTGCAATATGCCATGGGCATGGAAGTGCAATATCCAGTTTTTTAGTCTGGTTAAATTTATATTTAAATTTATTTTTTATTTTTATTTTTATTTATTTTTAATTTATTTTATTTTAATTTTGATGGTTATTTCTATTTTTATTTATTTTTATATTTATTTTTATTTATTTCTAATTAATTTTAATCTTAATTATATTTCTATTTTATTTATTTTATATATATTTATTTTTATTTATTTTTAATTAATATTATTTTAATTATTATTTCTTTGTATTTATTTTATATATATTTATTTTTAGTTATTTTTTAATTAATATTATTTTAATTAGTATTTCTATTTTTATTATTTTTATATTTATTTTTATTTATCTTAAATACATTTTAATTTTAATCTTATTATTTCTATTTCTATTTATTTTTAATTTATTTTAATTTTAATTTTGATTATTATTCCTATTTTTATTTATTTTTATATTCATTTTTACTTTTATTTATTTTAATTAATTTTAATTTTAATTTTAACTAAATTTCTATTCTAATTCATTTTTTAAATCTATTTTTAATTGATTTTAATTTTAATTTTGATTATTGTTTCCATTTTTATTTATTTTTTTGTAGAAAATTTGGGTTAAGTGTCCCACCCAACACACTGACATGTGACTGCAGGAGCCGGGGATCAAACCTTTCTGATTATGGGACGACCAACTTTACTGAACCACAATTACCCCAGTAACTAGTCTGGTTTTAATCGTTATTATTGTGTTTTTATTGTGCTTAGAACTGTTAGGACTTATAAGTTTGTTTTATAACCTCAATTCCAAAAAAGTTTTGGTCACTGTTAAATATAAATAAAGCCAGAAGTCATGTCATGTTTACCATTGTGCATTGTGTACCATTTTCCCCTCTCCTTTCAACAACAGTCTGTAAACACCTGGAAAGTGAAGAGACGGGCTGATGGGGGAGGAATGTTGTCCCATTCTTGACTGATGTAGGATTCTAGCAACTCAACAGTCCTGGGTCTTCTTTGATATTCCGTTTTACACTGCTCCAAATGTCTATTCGTTTCCTCTGACCACAGAACAGTTTTCCATGTTTCCTCAGTCCATGTTAAATGAGCTTTGGTCCAGAGAAGACGGACCACGGTGTTTCTGGATCCTGGTCACATATGGCTTCTTCTCTCCATGATCCAGCTTTAACTGTCATTGGTGGATGGCACGGCCAACTGTGTTGACAGACGATGATTTCTGGAATGTTCCTGAGCCCATGCAGTGATTTAGTTTAGTTTAGTTTTTTTATTTGCACATGATAAAACAAATAAGAACAATTACAAAATAATTACAGAAAGCATCATGCAGGGGAGGTTAGAGGCCAAAAAGGCTTATTTCAGTCCAGAATCATGTCTGTTTTTAATGCAGTGGCCCCTGAGGGCCCCTGAGGGCCCGTTCAGCCTTGTCCCTTGCTCACAGAGATTTCTCCAGATTCTCTGAATCTTTGATGATATTATGGACTGTAGATGGAGGGAGATTCAAAGTCTAGAGGAACATTTTCCTGAAATTGCTGCACTATTTTAAGTCTCAGTTTTTTACAGATCGGAGAACCTCTGCCCATCTTTACTTCTGAGAGACTCTGCCTCTCTAAAATGCTCCTTTTATATCCAGTCATGTGACTGACCTTTTGATATTTAAGCTCAGTAGTTAGAAAATGCTTCTTCAGCTGTTTTCCATCAGTTCAACTTACTTTTCCAGCCTTTTGTTGCCCCGTCCCAACTTTTTTTAGATGCCATGAAATTCAAATTGAGCAAATATTTTTCCTGAAATGGTAAAGTGCCTCAGTTTCAACATTGTTTATGTTTTATTTTTGTTCTACTGTGAATCAAATATGGGTTTATGAGTTTGGCAATCACTGACTTCTGCTTTTATTTACAGTTTAAACAGCAAACCAGCTTTTTTGGGACTGTGGTTGTATGATAATCCACTGGCACCATTTTTTTGCATCTTTAAATCAAAAATAAATTAACATTGTAGCTAAACACAGTGTTCCCTAAACTTTACCATGAAACATTTGAGTCTTAACCCATAAAAATAAAAAATAATATTTAAAAAAATTAAAAACGAATCAAAAATAAAATGAAAGGCTAAATGAAGCAGATACTTTTCTGGAAACTAGTTTTTCCTATTAAAAGATGAATTGGATTTCAAACCAACTAGATATTCTTGGAGTCTAAAAGAATAAAACAGACACATTTGGAAGATTAACGCACAAAAAAAGAGTCAGAATTGTTTGACATGTACCTCCATGCATCACTGGTAACTCTGTGTGAGGCTGCACCAGTAAAACCACCATTAAAATAACAATTAAGAAAGCATAAACCTGCTTTATCTACTTCTACAAGTCACAGTTCAACTCCAAACCTCATCTGAGTAAAAACTGCTCTTGTAAAAACTTGTTTGTGTTGTCTAATCGTCCGAGTTAAGACTCCACCACGAACGCCTCGAGGACGGGAGATGGATGAGGATAAATCAGACAGCGTCTCTGCTGATGAGAACAAATGAGGAGCCGGGTGATTCATGGTGAGAATGACACATCACATCCAAAAGCATCTATAACACGGCGCCGCTTCAAACAGATGGGAGAAAGAACAGCTGTGAGTTTTAATTGGTCACACATGTGATATCAAGCACACAGCCCGGCTCAGACCGTAAGGATGCTTCTCTCTCTTCAATTTACTCCGAGATGACTAGAAAGCAAGGACACAAACAAACACTGACGGGGCTTTCTGCCGTTTGATGCTCCCCCTCTGACAGAACAATACAGGCCGGCTCTCTCTGAGGAAGACGAATTAAAAATGCTGCAGATTCACCCATAAAAGCAACTGGA